>NC_137193.1:28431906-28584406 GCF_960531495.2 Zeus faber
AAAGCGTGGTCCTTGAATGCAAGGTAAAATATGTGCACTAAATAAATCTATCAATACAGCTACAGATACTTCATAACCTAACAGAAGGGAACTCAAGCCCCACTCCCAGGAACTTCTCCCAAAGTTTTCAAATATCTTTTCTAAATTCTCTTAGTGGAAGTCCCTGATGAACAAGGGTTACATGTGTGGCCTGCAGCAACCAAGGTCACTCTTTGGGCCCATAGGTTTCTCAGTCCAACAGTGACTTAAAGGTTGTGGTGCCCCTGTGACTGAGAGAAGACAGCATTCTGTGTAAGCAGGTTGGCCTCCTTTAATCTAGGAGTAGGAGCATTTGGGTCTGGTGAGGGATGGGTGACAGGGAACAGGAGACCATGGGCATGAGTTTGGACAGGCAGGAGGTGGGATGAATCTTGATTAATTGGGGTGGTAGATGGAGTTGATCATTTTCATCTACAAAGTCGCTTACTTCTTTTGTTTAGACTGTTTTAATAAATGGAGCCCACAGAAGGGTTCGCGGGGTTGAATGGGTGTTGACTCTTTAACTACCTTGGTTGTCAGTAGAAATGTGGGATCTCAGTCAGTTTAACTGTAAATGTAAGTTCAATAAACCCTTGGCACAAGGATACCGCCCGCAGGAGGCCAAACAAGGCCGATGGAAATCTGTTGTACTAAAACATTCTAGGCATTCAACAGAGAGTGGTGATGAGTGTGATGAGTGTGATGAGAGGCAGCTGTACCAGCCAGGCCTGGAACCGGGAGCCATGCCCACGCTGCACTGACAGGTGCAGGCTTAGACATGTCATCTAAGTACACAAAGACAAAGCAGTTCAGGAAGTCCCTCAGCACATCATTGACAAGGGCCTGGAAGATGGCTGGAGTGTTGGAGAGACCAAAAGGCATCACAAAATATCCAAAGTGGCCTATTGGGGGGTTGAATGCAGTCTTCCACTCGTCCCCCTCCCGGATGCGGACCAGGTGGTAGGCATCCGGGAGGTCCAGCTTGCTGAAAACCGTGGCACCATGCAGGGGTTCAAAGGCAGAACTGATAAGAGGCAGAGGATACTTGTTTTTATCTGTGATGTTATTAAGTCCACGATAATTAATACAGGGTCGTAGGGACCGGTCCTTCTTAGCCACAAAGCAGAATCCTGCTCCCACGAGGGAAGAAGAAGGTCAGATGATTCCTGTAGAGAGTTACTCTGTGATGTACCTCTCCATGGTTTCACACTCAGGACAGGACAGGTTTTAGAGATAACTGGAGGTCAGGGAGGCACCAGGCAGTAGATCAATCCCACAGTCGTACAAGCGATGGTGAGGGTTGTGCAGTCCTAGCCAGGGGTGTCCAAGGACCAGGGGGGTGTAGGGTGAGTGAAAAACAAAAAGGAATGTATTCTCAGTGGTTCCCAAGCAATATGAGCAGCAGGGGTTCGGTCTGGTGTATGACCTGCGCCAGAATGCTACCATCCAGAGCACCAATGTTCATGGGACAATCAAGGGGCTCCAGGTGCAAAGATGTTTGACTGGGAGACTGACCACGAGTTGAGAAAACTCTGTTTGGCACCAGAATCCAAAGCTTATTAAAGAAGGGCTAATAGGTTATGACACAGGGTGGCTTGGGCCTGCAACCTAGGGGATGTGGTCTTAGGTTAGGCAGTTTCACTCACCAGTCTCCCCACAGCTACGGGTGAGCATTGTCTTTTGGCCGAACAGGACAGGAAGCCAGGAGATGACCTGACTGTCCACATGCTAGGGACTACCCTGCATTTTTCCTCCTTTGCCATATGGCAAGTGTGAGGGGGGCTCTGGGAGTGACTCTCGCGACAGTTGGGGATGGAGCACGAGGGCTGCAGGTAGAGCAGGAGTTGTAGTTCCTTTCGTGGCATCTCTCCCGAATGAGGTGGTCCTGCTGGATGGAAAGAGAGATCAGAGCGTCAGAGAGGTTAATGCATCTCACAGTGCTAATTGATCCTTGAGGTTTTCATTAAAAACATGCAAAAATATGCCACGGAGGGCTTCCTTGTTGCACCTGGTCTCTGCTGCCAGAACCCAGAAATGTACTGAATAGTCAGAGACACTTTGCGGACCCTGTCGGAGGTTGCGCAGTCTCTTCGCGGCGCCCCTGCACGGACCGGATGATCAAACACCTTCTGGAATGCGTCAAGGAACTCAGAAAATGGTACAATTTGTTCGTTATTCCTGCTTAGGGTTGCTTGTGCCAAATCTAAAGCCCTCCCTCTTAGCAGTCCCATAATGTAGAATCATTTGGAATAGTCGGAAGTGTAGGTGGTTGGTTGTTGGTCAAAGACTGGAGGAAAAAACCACGGTACACTGGAGGAAACAAAAACCCTCCCTCCAGCCACCTCCCTCCATCCGAGAGCCACACGGGGCTCTCAGATGGAGGGAGGTGGCTGATGAGAGGGATCTTGGGAGGGGCATAACAGAAGGGGTTATCTTAGTTGACAGAGTCTTTAGCATTTCCCCAAGTTGAACTACCCTAGCATCCATTGCATGTTGTGTGTCCATGAGTCCTTAAATGAGCTGCCGGTGGTGGTGGAGGACCTGGTTGTGGGTGGCGATGCTCTGATGAATGAGGATAGTGGCTGCTGGGTCCATGTTGGGGTATGATGGTTCTGTCATTAACCAGGCAAATGAAATCCAGGCGCAGCACAGATTACGGGGAAAGTACAGAAGTTTTATTTACAAAGCGGAAATAAGATGATGTGGGAATGGAATAAAGGGAAGGTGGGTCAGAGCGGGTCGAGCAGGCAGGCTGAAGGCAGAGGGCTCCAAGTGTGGACAGGCTGGAGGTGAGGCGTAGGCAGACAGGAAGGCAGGCTGGCATCTGGAGACGAGGGGCGGATAGGGTCAGACAAGGCAATGAGCAACAAATACATAAGTATTCAATGGACAGCACTCTGGAGAATACCACACTTCGTGATGGTACGATTAGACGAGGCCTGGATGAGGGGAACCCGGGGTTCTTTTGGAGAGTGTTTATGAGTGTGATGAGGAGCAGCTGTGCCAGCCAGGCCTGGAACCAGGAGCCTCGCCCATGCTGCACTGGAAGGTATAGATAGACATGGACATACTAGATACAAGAGGGAAAGGGAGGAGAGACACATTAGGAGACAGAAAGGCATGACTGGGGCTGTGACACATGGTTTAATTTTCTTAATTGTATTGGTTTTCAAATCGCCAAATATGAGATTCATAATAATTTGAAAATTGCAGTAAGTCACATTGGAACGGCAATAAAAATCTTTGCATCAACTCCAATGGACTGAGCCTCACAAAGTCTTACTGTAGCTCATGTCCTTGTAGCTGCTAATGGACTTCCTTATTCTACAAAGTGAAAGACCAATAGCTTCCCTACGATACATTGGCTCTTTGACAAGTATGAGAAAAAAACTTATTGTTAAACAACAAAAAACACAGACCAAAGCATTTTTTATTTTTCATTGAGTAATCAAATGACCAACTAAATACATAACTGTGATGTGGGGATGGGATGGTTTCAGCAGCTAGACTTGACCTGGATCTAGGTGATCTGGGTCGGAGTGGTTGCATACCTGTTGCTCGTTGGTTGGGCTAACAAGTGACAGGTTAAAATCTCTGTCCTCACCCACACTCAGGATAGAAGCCCTGGCATGACATGTTCGATCTGCTCCCGGCAAATTCCACCTAGCCTCTTCTCTACAATAAACTGATGTTCTCAACCCATCCTTGTCTGTGTCTCTGTGCCGGAGGGCCCTGAAAATGCCACTTGGGTATGTCACAGACGATGACGAAAAGGCCTACCGTGAGGAGGTGGTTGACCTGTCACTCTGGTGCCAGGACAACAGCCTCATCCTGACGTCAGCAAAGCTAAGGAGCTGATAGTGGACATAAGGAGAGGATTACAACCGAGGACGCACATGCGGTTGATGGTTAATGGGACTTCTGTCGACGGGGTGAGTAGCTTCAAGTACCTGGGAGTCCACATCATGGACGACTGAATATGGATTACACATACAGACACTCTGGTGAGAAAGGCAACGCAGCGTCTTTACCACCTCAGGTAGCTGAGGAAATTCAGAGTCTCAGTGGGGATCCTCAAGTCCTTCTACTCTGGAGCAGTGGAGAACATCCTGAAGGGCAACGTCACTGCCTAGTTCGGGAACTGTACTGCTCAGGACAGGCGGGGCCTGCAGAGAGTGGTACGTTCAGCCAAACATAACACTGTAACTACCCTCCCTTCCCTGCAGGACACTAGGAGAGGTAGAAGCAGAGCCCGCACGATCATGAAGGATCCTCAGCACCCAAACAACGGACTGTTTCAGCTGCTGCGGTTGGGCAAGTGCCTCAGCAGTCACGTAGTGAGGACAGAGAGACTGAGACAGAGTTTCTTCCCGCAAGCCATAAGTGTCAATGCTGAGCTCACCATGGGTCCCCACTGAGACAAACACATAGTACATTGTAGTAGGTTATAGTATACTGTGCTGTATTCCTGTTCTATTTGGCGTTGCTCTATTGCTGTGCCGTACTGTTGTATACTGTAATGTGTATCTCCACACACACTACCTCACTTTATTCACATGCCACTTTACTGCACATATCTGTGTATATATAATAGTCTATTAATTTTATTTTTATTTTGTATTCCTACTTTGTATATTACCCTTTTTTTACTCTTATATTATTCTATCTACTATTTGAATTGTGTTTTGGGAATCAGTTAGTTTAGTTACTAAGTTAATTAGTTAGCTATTGTGCCTGTTAGTTATTGATCAGTTAGTACTTATTGTGCATAATATCTGAGTATGTTGCATTGTCATTTCACTACATATATGTATGCTTGTATGTATATGTATATGATAAATAAACATCTTGAATCTTGAGAGGTCCTTTAGCACTTGGTTGGCAAAGTGACAATCTTACCATCCCCCACCATGGAATAATCAGTAGTGCTTTTGGCATGGCACAGGCATCACTGGTTTTGTATGGGAACACTTTAATCCATTTAGAAAACTTGTAAATTATCACTAAACAATATTTTTTTACCACAGCAGGGCATCAGCTCAATAAAATCCATCATGAGATGCTCGAAGGGAGCATTTGGAGTAGGATGGGAAGAGCTGGTGGTATTAATACCTTTCCATGCGTTAGCAAATTCTGTAAAGCCTGGGATTTTGTAATGTTTACTTAATTTTCTAACCGTCCCCCCTGTTGACACATGGTCCTTACCATGAGTCAAACGAGCAAAGTAATGTAAAATCCGGCAGGGGAAATATGGTTTCCCCTGTGGACTATGCCAAATGTCTTTGTCACAATAACCTTTAGCTTTCCACAACAACAGTTCAGTGCAGGAAGCATGTTTCTGGAGGGAAACATGGTCAGTAAGGAAATCTGCGTCCTCCTCATCTGTGGGAGAGACAGCCATTGTGAGAACATGTGCCGTGTCAGATACAGCGGCAGCTTTGGTGGCTGCGTTGGCTCCTTCCTTTAGAAATTGGGTCAGAGGCATTAGTATGAGCAGCACATTTACAAATAGCAATTCAAGCTGAGAGGGTGATGGCATCTTAAAGGTTCTTCACAAGGTCAGCATTAGCAATGAATTTCCCAGCGGAGGTTAAGAAACCTCCTGTCACGACCAGAGCTAGGAGAGACCCAAACGCACGACACAGGGAGACGGAAGGCAGGCAAAGGAAGTTTATTAGCCTGGACGATGGAGCTGGCCAGAGGGACCAGGTCAGGTTGAGATGGAGCAGGGCTGGGCAGGGACGATGACGACCAGGAGAAGGGGTCCAGGACATGGGTGGAGAGACGGGGAACCAGGCTTGATGGAGAAGGACGGGCAGCCTTGGTCGACGAGCGGAGACAGGCAGGTAAACTTGGCTGGCTGGATTTGGAGAGACAGACTGGGTCGACGAGAGGAGACAAGCAGGTAAGGGGAAGACGAGACAACGAGACATAAACTAGGAACTAGAAACAAGCACTAGGAGTTAGGAACTTGGAACTTGGAACTTGGAACGGAGCCAGTAGCTGTACAACTCGGGTAAGCTAGTTGACGGTCTGGCAAGGAATGACTGGGAAGCTGGGCCTAAATACTGTGAGCGTGATGCAGGTAATTGATCCCAGGTGTGTGCAATTGGGCTCGAGTTGGGAGCTGCAGATGTGGGCAAGGGCGGCCTCTAGTGGCACTGGGAGGCCGTGGGCCTAACACCTCCGTGGTTAAGAAACCTCCGTGGCAACAGAGAGCACTAAATTCAGGAACAATACCAAAATGACTGTCAATATAAATATATTTACCTTTTTTCCTTTGGCAAGAATACAAGCATGGGTTAACGCAAACAATTCGGCAGCCTGGGCAGAAAGATGCCCAGGGAGTCTGGCAGATTCCAGAGTCTCAAAATAAGTCACAACTTAGTATACCACAAGCGGGTCACCAAAAGGAAACCTTTGTGAAGACACATCCACAAAATTCCATATGATGATTTACAAGAGCTTCAGTAGCAAGATCTGGGTGCAGTGAAGCAACAAGGGCTATCGCAGCCAAGCAGTCATGTGAATCTCCATCGTCAGCGGTAGGGGGAAGAGTAACTGGATTGAGATTGGTGCATCACTTCAAAGTGTCATTAGGAAGTGAAAGAAGCACATGTTTATGATGGAGAGTTGTTGTTGGAGAGAAATGAGCCGTTGTACACTGTAGCAAGATAGAGGCTACAGCATGTTCTATCAAAATAGTGAACAGATGGTAGACCACAAGAGAGGCAGATGCCGCTACTGCCATGGATGTGGGACTCACTGCAAGCATACAAGCAGGTAACCCACTAGCCACAGCATCAAGCTTCTGAGAATAATATGCAACAGGACGTAATTTATCTCCATGGGATTGTAACAACACTGACATAAAACCGTCTTTTTCATCCACAGTCAAAGTAAAACTGCGCATCATATCCGGCAAACATACAGCAGATGCTGTCGTGGAGACGACCTCCACTGAGGTTCCTAAACAAAAAGGCAGCACTTGAGGAAAGTTGAATTCAACGATAAGACTTTTATTAAAAAATAACCAGTCTGAGTGAGGTTTGCAAAGTAGACTAAACTTTGGTAAGTACTGACTCCTCCTTGCCTTCCAAATGTTTTACCCATGAATTTTTCACTCCTATTTTTCTGAGCTTATGTCCCATCAGATGGAGACCATTACTCCAAGGTTGAAAATGTTTTTGTAGGAGCCAAGTAGTACCTCAGGTGACCTGCAGGTCACTCAAAGTGACCCCCACACTCCTCCGGCTTCTAAGAGGCCTCTCTGTCGAGACATGCTTTCACTCTTATTTATATTGTCTGAATACGTTGTTCATATTATGTCTAAATAAGTTATATCTTATTCATATTATTTCAAAATATGTTATAACTTGTTTTCATGCAAATATATATTTCATGAGGTTGATTTGATACCATAAACCCCTGCATTACTTTGCTATAGGTGATTGATGGAAGGGGCGTCCTGCCTTCCTTCCACATCTGCTTCTAATTGTGGCATACCCAACCCAAAGACATGTTAACCTATCCATTGATTCCCTTAAAAATAAACTTGAAATTATATTACAATGCAAGAGCTTCTTTAAGAGCATCAACAGCAGCCTAAAAAGGCCATCACTTGGTTTTTAGTCTATGGGTTTGCCATATCCAAAATGGCGGCAACTCTAATGTTGCCCAGGGTGGGACCCTGTGATTAAATGTCACGACCCAAAGAGCGCACATTCTTTTGTGCCAGCTGGAGTTTAGTTTTATAAACTTTATGACCATTTTGAGCTAAGAATTTCAGGAGGGCCTGCGTATCTGCGACACATGACTCTTCTGGCGAGCAGTTCAGTAGATCATCTACATATTGGATTAATGAGCTGCCGTTCATAAATTCAAAACCAGCTAAATTTTCTCCTAATTTGGCAAAGAACACTGCAGGAGATTCTGCATAGCTTTGTGGCATGCAGGTCCATGTGTAATGTTTCCCTTGAAAAGTGAAAGCAAACCGCAATTGTAAGTCTTTGTCTACTGGGATGCTAAAGAAAGCATTTGCAAGGTTAATGACAGTGAAACATTTTGATGTACCTCGGACTTGAGACAAAATCAAAGTGGGATTAGAAACAACGGGTGCCCTGCGATGAACAATGTCATTTACAGCATGCAACTCCCAAACACAAAGCCATGAGACTCCCTCCGCCGCCAAAGGGGAGTGTCTCCCTTTTATTCCAACATCATATTTAACTGTGGCCCAGAAAATTAAGGTTCACAAAAATCCCTGTTGCATTTTATTTTGTTGTAACAACAGGGATTCAACAGTGGATTGATCGCAAACGTGTAAAGGTGGATTGATAGGAAGGGATCATATACATCATAGTAAGCATCATGTGTCGGGGTCAATCAGACCCTTAACGCACAATATTGTGTCGAGCAGAGAATTCCCTTTCCTGATAACAATTCACATGCATGACTTTCCCTAAACGATTTATTCTCAAATACTTTATCCTTTCCTTTATCACTAATCCTTGCAGTACAATGCAATTCTGAGGAGTCCATAAAATCTCAGCTGTGCTTCCACAATTCATTAGCTTTTCTTACTTACTAACTTACACTCAATAATGCCCAATAAACACATCAGTTCCCGTCCACACAGGTGAACAGTTAGGAAGTATAAAACTGTGATGTAATGTCGTAGTGTAAGCTTCATCTTCATTGTCCACTACATCCAAAGACACAGTAAAAATCTTTACCATTCTCAGTCCTGCAGCTCCCACAACGGTGGTCAAGTGCCCCAATAATGGGGGACTTAATTTCAGTTTAATAGTGCATAGCACTTTGTATCTTGCAGCGGTGTCGACGACAAATGGTACTGAGTCACCATAGTGGCATAACCTTTTTTCTTCTTTGTGTCCCTATTCTGCGCTTCCTCTACACTCTAACCTCTACCTGCGCTTAATCTACTTTTCCTTTTCTATTCTTCTTTCCCTTTTCTTAACATTCTTGGTTTTTTTAACTTAAACTGTCCTTAGACAGAAAGCCCAGTTTTTCCCAAAATTGAAATTGGTGTACCATGTCTTTCCGATGTTTGTCGGCCATACATTTCGGACTGGTCCATTGCGTTGTCGGAGTGGCTTCCGTACCACTCACTCCCATTTTAGTGTACGGTTGGATCCGGGAGAGCAAAAAATAAAATAAAATAAATTAGTTAGTCAATCAGGTTATCTTCCACACATACACACTTTGTCTCTTTAATTATTTCCAAACTATTTCAGGCTTTGCCATATTGTTTCCAGCAATACCAACGGATATATTTTATTATAATGGTGTTCTTTCACCGGGGGCTCATGGGTGGTGCTAGTCTGATATATTATGTTCCACACACATACCACGCTTATCTCATGTTTGACACACACACTTAGGCTCATCTCGTGTTCATGCATTGACCTGTTTCATTGGGATTTTATCAGCCAGGTAGTTACTATGATATATACATTTCGTACCCCAAGACAATGATAAAATCACTTCGAACTCATAACATTTATATGTACACATGTAATGAGGACCGCCTGCTATAAATAGATATTTGCTCCCCCTCACCGGAAACCCACAGCAAGACAATGATGATTGGAAGATCAAACCAATTACAGTAATCACAGTAATCTCTGGCCTTTGTCTTCTGAACCCTTCCTTTGCTGTAAACAGCAAGGACCCCCAGCACAAATGGATGGGTCAGTGAACTGCGGGCCATTTGACACAGACGATTTACATAACCCGAACTCTTGTCTCCCTAAGAGGGAGACTGGGTTGAAATAAATGTCTCAATTGATGTATAGCTACTATAACGCTTTATTTCAGGTGATGTGGTAAAGAATGATACCACTCCTGACTTTGGGAACTGTAAAATAACAAAGTTGTGATAAGATGTGTTCAAACTGGCCTTCCGTTTGTTGAGCTTGGATGACCCCTATTACCCCAAGCCCAGATTTCAACCATATACGGCTTATTCATCCTCATGAATTTCAAATATTCATTTTGTCTGCGATTTATATCAGTGCATTTTCAAAAGATTTGACGTGTGTGGATTTATCTTCTTGCACTCCAAAGATTAATTTACGTACGTACGTAGCTGTTTATCTTCTTGCATCTCAAAGACTTATCTATATGCGTAATGTTCTCTCTTGCATTTCAAAGATGTATTTGCTGTGTGACTGCCCTGCGACACCTTGCAGTTCTGGACCAGATAGCCCATGGGAATCTCCGAGACTATACTGTAACGAGAGACTAGACAACCCATTGGAAGCCTAGCTACAGTGATCCAGGAAGAGGCAAACTCAGTAAACCTGGAATTCTGGTAAAGCTCATGGCGAAGTGCTGTTAGTGTTGTACGGCGACTTTTATTTTATTATTCAGTTTAGAATAGGTTAGCTGCAACATAGTGTGTCTCAGATACAATCCCTCGTTTTAATTCCAGAAGCTTCCCAGGTGTCTGTTTATGTTTTAACAAGCTTTAACTTACTTTTTCTAGCTCAACCTTTTTCTTATATGTGACGCAGTGCTGTACAATTGGCTGTGCGTGGAAAAAAAACAGTGGATAAATATTAAAAAGATGAGTCTCCCTGCTCCATCAGCATTAATTGAGTCACTCATCAACAAGTAGTAGAACAAACGGCAAACGGCTTACGGTTCCCTTTAATGCAAACATGCAGCTCAAGATCATCCTTCGATATTCCGTGTTGTAAAGTCAGAATGTGAAACAGTTTTGATAAAATAAGGTTATACATGTAAAGTGCATCGAATCATAAATGACACCAGGTTTTCTTCGTCTGATAAAAAACTGTTGCGCTGGCTCAGATGACATGAAGATGAAGAACTGACGCCACTTCCGTAAGCAATGTTTTAAAGAAACAACAACAAATACCAAATAGAAGCAAGAATTTTCACTTCTCCCTGAAAACTAACATCAGTATTGTTATGGATTATGATAAGAGGGTGGCAGACGCTCTCAATTATATTGCCGAATTCGCCGAATACCACCGCTGCCACAACACAGCAATTCCCAGAATTTCCTGATGATTCCCTGATGATAGGTTCTTATGCACCAATCCGAAATTTGTTTTATTTAAACTATCATTGTTTTTAAACAATAAATACAGGTAGAAGTTACGGAATGAAAGAGCGGTCATGAAACTATAGTGAGCATGAATAAAGAATGGAAAAAAGATACTTCAACTAAAAATTAAAGGATTAATTGAATTATGTATTTTCCAATGTTTTTTTTATAAATTAGTGATTCATACATTATTTCAGAAAAACACATTCAACATTATGTAATTGAAGGAGTACAGCACTATCCAAATCCAACCATTTAAAGCACAAATTGTGTTTCTTCATGTGTATTTGGTGCTGCATAACTCTGGAAATGTTTCTAAAACCTTAATGGCTGATTTCTCAGAACTTCTGTTATCAAGACCTTAATATTTAGTAAGTCATAGCTTCCAAAATATTTGCTTGATTCCCACAAATGATACATTGTTTTGAAGCTTTAATTCATCCATTATTATGTGGAAAAAAAACAAAAATGTTAAATTTCAAAATGTGACCGTAAAGTGGACGGTTGCCTATAATTAAACTCTGTTATTATAAATAAACATTCTTCATTTGATTATAAGTAGTTTGGTATTCATCTGATATATCGAATGAGACCTCCTGATTGTAGAACTCAACACCCTGAGAGACACGGACCTCTATCATCATGCGCACACCATGCGGCCATAACTGACCTTCAATTTTTGTGTTTTATTTTTGTGATAAACTTGATGGCGGTCAACTAAACTAAACTATAAATATTGCTTATAGGTCCTAATCATGCTACACATAAAGTACGTGTTCAAGTATGCACCCCAGACACCAATAGGATCACCCAAGATTCATGTTTACTGTATTACTATAAATAAAATAAATACAAATAAAACTCTATTGGAGTGCCTGGCAAAAATGACCAAAAGATGGGATCCAAAACTTTATGTAACTAACTAGATAAGGACACCAGAACAAGACCACCAGTGCCTCTAAAATAAAAAAGATGGAGTAAAAATTATAAGAAAAACAGGTCTCTTGGTCACATGTGTTTTCTTTAAAGGAGACCTATTATGTTTTTCCTTATTTTCGGTCAAATATATAATATTACAATGTTGAATGTTCATATTAGACGTGGCTAAAGTCCCAAAATAATGAGGTTAACTAATGACAAATTCCAAATTCTACCAGTCAAGTCTACAAGTCTGTTGCCAGAAACTTGGGAGTACTGTCTGACTCTGACCTAAACTTTGAACAACAAATTAAAGAGATTGTCAAGTCCTGCTTCCTTCAACTGAGAACCATTTCAAGAATCAAACCAATACTATCACACAGCGACCTGGAAAAGGTAATTCACACACTAATTTCTCACGACTAGACTGCTGTAACTCCCTCCCTCCTCTCCGTTAGCTCTCTGTTCGGTTCAGAATCCATTTTTAGATTTTACTGATCACTTTTAAAGCACGTCTGACTCTGACTCCAAGCTACATAACAGATATGTTAACTCCATATGAGCCAGTGTGCAGGCTTAGATCCTCTATAGATCCTCTAATTATATAATAATAATAATAATAATAATAATAATAATAATAATAATAATAATAATAATAATTATTATTATTATTATTATTATTATTATTATTATTAATAAAATAGTTATTATTATTATTATTATTATTAGTATTATTAATTTTATTATTAATAATAATAATAATAATAATAATAATAACAATAATAATAATAATATTTCACATTTTGCTTGTGTATTGCTGGGGACCCAAGGTGTATCGTACAGTATCAAATTTGGTGCAATTTGGACACGTGACACATGCAACATTAATAAACTTTGAATCAAGTTTATTACTGGTTTTGTTTGGAAAAATGCTGAACAGATACACGCAGCAGATCGCTTTCACTGATCACTCTTCTGCCAATGTTGCGCATCGGTCTTCACGTAATGTGCATGCGGAAAGGATCTCCCGTTCACCACACAGTGGTTGCGAGTACCAAGCAACTGCAATTGAGGAAATATATTGAGAGAACCTGACCCCTTCTTTGGTATCGATCCTATTGACGCTGTAATTGATCTTCAAAACAAGACGTAGTATCAGTAGTATCCATATTTTTTTGATCGATCTGCCCACCCCTACAATGCAGCCCATTCCGAATAGGCGTGTCTTTGACGTTTTTGATTTATTTGACCCCCGCGGAAATGCCAGTCTTGGGGGGAGGCACAAAGGAGACGCAACCAGAAACAAGGATATCCTGTTATTTACTCGCAGTGTGATGATCCCCGGACATAAAGTCAATACATTACATCTAACTGTAGCCCTCGTGTGCCAAAACTTAGTCTACGCAAAGAGTTGTGCCAGCCGTGTACCAGGCTGTTGAACACGCTCGTAAACAAGCTGCTGGATGATAAACAATTTGGAACAGTCGCAGGAAGACATCAGACCTGGCAGCTTGTAAGAGGTTCTGAAGTGTCACGCAGACTCTAAATATCTAAAGCTCCTCGGCACATCAAATCCGTCTGAGCAACCACTCGAGTCCAGTCAGGAGATAACAAAAGGATGAAAAGCAACATAGCGCCGTTTGACTGTATGGATGTTTTCACTGTATATTTTTCCTCACCGCACTAGTTCTATGCTCTCACTTGTCTTGAGTTGCAACAACAAAGGGAATGGAAATGTTTGGGAACGGTTTTGAAACTTCTAAAACGTCTGCAGCTCTACTCGCTGTCAAAGGCGCCGCTTTGCAATGTTGCATAATGTAAAGGTTCCATGCCTTTCCAATTTGAGCAATTTCATGATCATTCCACAAGAGAAATGTCTGGTTCTTTGTTTAACTTGGCTCTTGAAAAGTCACTTGCAGAATCAAAGTGAATGAACGACTCTTTTGCCGGAGCGACTCACGATTCCGGAGTCATTTGTTCGATATGAACGAATCGTGTGCGAGTCTTGCATCACTACACAAGTCTAGCCAAGTCACAACTGTAGTCTAGTAAATGCTAGTGTTTTGTTTTTGTTTGTTTATTCACAAAGGGAAACAATTCATAAACTGTATTTCTCAATTATAATGCAGAGACGGCCCCATTTTCAGCTGAAACAGGCTTGTAATAAATAAATAAATAGACAAATAAATAAATAAATAAACAAATAAATAAATAAATAAATAAATAAATAAATAAATAAATAAATACATTAATAAATATAGAGAGAAACAATAATTAAAATAATATTATTGATATATGACACGTGGGCATCCTTTTTTGACTGGTCTTAATTCTCTTTTGTTTTCAAAATAAATGTAAAGTGTTATATGCAAATGAGGGCCGGAGGTGTTTGCTGGCAATCTTAAATTTATGTCACAACTGGAGGCAAATCTGCCCTGCTTGTTTAATATAAGTACCTAAATAAAAGTTGGATGTAGCCAGTCCATTTGATTTGTCTTCAATGAGATTAAGCTCAAAATGAGTGCAACATTTCGACACTTGATTCTTGTAACATCCAACAAACAGTGTGTGGTGGATGCATAGGGTATTGCAAGCTGATAATCTTGACAGAAACGAGAGCAAATCTTTTGTCTTACACAACACAGTTATGTCATGCTGCCCTGGTTTTATGTACTTGAAGCGCTCTGGTAAAATGACAGGTTAGACAGATTCCACATTCTTTCCAAGCCCGCAGGGTTCTGATCAGACAACACCAGCTGATGAAGCATTTTGGAGAAAGAAACACAAATCCCATTACTGGGGCACCTTTAAAGGGAAAAATCTTCTGGAGTCTTTTATTGTGAAATGCGCTCATGCTACCGTGTACATGAATGCAACATCAATGTTTAAGCAAACTTTTACAAAGGCTGAAACTTCAGGAACATTTACGATTATTTGTAAATGTTGCCTTAAGGCTGCATCTTACAGGCGCGTGATGCAAATCCACTTAAGAAGAAAATGATCGTCTTTTCAAAGTTGATCAAAGCATATCGGTGTCACAAACTGTCGGTGCCTCATGAAATCTTAATATGTAGATTTAACAATACAATTGTGATAACAAGGGAGAACAAGGGAAAACTATTTCCCACTGGGATTCATCCTATATCAGCATTTTATTCCTATTCCTATTTCTATTCCTTTCCCTAGTAGCGTGGGAAATGTGTGTGTGTGTGTGTGTGTGTGTGTGTGTGTGTGTGTGTGTGTGTGTGTGTGTGTGTGTGTGTGTGCGTGCGTGCGTGTGTGTGTGTGTGTGTGCGTGTGTGTGTGTGTGTGTGTGTGTGTCGGGGGAGGTGATTACTGCTGCAGCCTCTGCAACTTTCACTCTGCAATAAGGCTTGAACTTAAAAAATCACAAAGAAAATCTTAAAAACAAACAGTTTTTGAATTATTGGTACAATGTGTTATAATGTGCGTCTGTGCATCTGATCCAAAATAGGTGGACGATTCCCCTCCATCTACTTTGGATCTGACGCACAGACTCAACGATGGATTAGGCTATTGTTCTTCAAATAATGAAGATTTAAGGGCAGGGAACTAAGAACTCTGCTGCTTGGAAAGAAAAAGGGAGGAATGCTTTACATCCCTCCATCCCCTCTGTCTGAGAGTTTGAATGCCCTGACTTGGTTCCTTGACCGGCTGTGAGGGATGTGATTGATGCAGAGATATGGAGATGCATTGCACAGTGGATTTAAAACCAGTTGAGTATGGAGCGTGTGTTTGACTTCCATCCGAACAAAGCTTCATGCAGAGTGACGTGCTGACTAGTGCAACTGAGTTCGTTCGCACCGTGATGGACCTCCGAAGTGATGGGAGTCTGGACCAGATGATGGACAGCACTGAAGATTTAACCCCAGTCTGAGTCTCTGGTCTGGTCTGACTCTCTGGTCTGGTCTGACTCTCTGCTGCCACAAAGGTGCTTCATGTGATGACTGAAATTTGTTCAATATCAATATCCACATTATTGTTGTTGTTCCTGCCTCCTTATCCATCACCACGAAGCAATAGGCGTAACAGGAATGCGCCCAACCACCAATGCAACAACCAGTCAGGATCTCCCTGCCTAAATCTCCATAGAACAGTAATTGATGGGTTGGTTGATTAAATTGATTCATATATCAGTTCTGTTGGTTTTGGGAAAATAAAAACAACAAACTAATTTAATTAAGCATGTCTCCGGAGAAAGGGTATATGGCTGGGAAGAAGATGTGACTGCTTGGCACTGTGCGTAATGCAGCCCACAAGAGCTGCCAAGTCTTATGCTTTGACCGTGAGACTCACACGTATCAACCAGCTCCCATGCCACACCTTGTTTTTCATGCTTAGAATCCCAAAATAAGTCAAATCGATTTTTTTTTTAATTCTACATATATATTTCCTCCTTTCTCCATAATCTCACTCCAAACTTTTGGTGAAACTTGCAGCCCAAAAAATCACAGACAAAACATAAATGAATGGGATCAATGATACGCTGAGTGACATAATATGTCATTTTTTGGTTTGGGGCGTGGTGGTTTAGTCTTGACTGAAACATTAATATGTCCGTGCGTGTAAGCTGTCGTGCGCATGCACGTATTCAGCAGCCTCCCTGCTGAAAATACATTCCTGCGCGCCTGGCTTTCCCCCCATGACCGTGGAGTTGTAACTGTCTAACCATATGGCTGTTAGCACTTCTTTGATGGCGTGGGGTCAGTACAAGCTAGCGGAGCGTGTCTCCCCTGGTGGACACTAATTGCTAAAGCCCCAGGACCGTCCCCACGTGGACAGTCTGACGTCCGCCCAGAACGACTGTCACAACCCACAAAAAAATGCCCATGGGTCATTGTAAACAACTGGCAAGTTAAAGGCAATTAACACACCATAATTAAGAGTGAATTATGCCGGACACCTCGCGGGACACGTCTCCACAACTCTGTAGTCGACTTTGCGCGATGTGGCTCGTTGGGTACAGTAGGCGAAAATATCAGAGCTGTTTTTCCAAATAATCACACGTGTGAAGCGAGTCTGTGTTTCCTACCAGTGGAAAGTAGGGGAGGGGAGATGGAGCGTCTTTCGTGTGAATCAAATGAAGCACGGATATAGTGGAGGCGACCGTGGCATCGGAAATTACTTTTAAAATAGCGAGACGCTTGCCAACTTAATGTCATAATCTCTTTCACTCTGTCAGAGCGGCAACGCTATCCTATTGCCGTGACGGCTCAACTCCCCCTCGCCCGCCGAGAGAGAGACAGAGATAGAGCGCGCCAAACCATCGGGGCTCATCAAGTCCTATTTATCCGAATGATCTCTTTTAAAGTCAACCCTCCCTGCCCCCACCGGCCGCCCTACTTAAAGCCATGTCGTGTTAGTGCCCATGGATCGTCTTCCCTCATTCACATCGCCAGCCATTGTCAACGGGGTTGCTCGCTCTCATTATAGCACGCGGGGACATCAACACTGTCCCTCGCCCGGGATTAATGCTACTGGATACTTTGTCGACATGCATGAACGTCTCAGATGAAGAAACTTTAGACACGGCGCAGCCATTACGTAACCTTCATTTAGCACTTCTTTGAGGTTTTACGTGGCTTCTTGGTTGGGAAAATTGGGTCAAGGGAGTCTGTTTGGGATGCTAATGTTGATGAGGTGCCTTAAAACCAATCCCACAGATTATTTGGCCTCCTTCAAGGACGATTTAAGTAATGTTACTTATTGTTGTGTTGCTAAATATAACTAACTCTTCACCGTGGTCTTTTCTCCTTCTGTCAATACACCTTTTCCACCTTCGGTGTTCGCCATTCCTCAATTTACTCCCTGGATCCTCATTTAACGCGGTAGGCCTAATCACTCTCCCAAAAGCATTCACAGTCCCCGGGGTGAACCAAGCTTTCTTCTGGTTGCTCTATCCACATGAATAATACCGCCGTATTTTTCATGTGGATAGAATGAAAGGAAGAAAGAGGCCATCAGTGATCATGCAAATTTCCATACAAACAATGAATATCCCACATATTTTTAACCTATTTCTGCACTGGATAAAGACAGTAGATCCATCACCAGGGAGAAGCTCCGTATTTGTATTGCAGTGCCCTTAAACACATGTTTGAGAATTCATTTGTACTCATTTGTACTATAGCTCCAGCGCACTGCGTCATACCTTACATATTATTGGAGCACCTTATTTATTCCACCATAGCTATGGGAAATATACATATACTGTATACAATATGTGTATACAGTATGTGTATGTGTGTTAAAGGCCCCAAAAAGGTCGCAAGATGGCTGATCGTAACAAGGAGGCAGCTTTATGAGGAGGATATGATAGTGCTATGAAAAAGAAAATAAATCACCAAACCCCATATTGCTCAATAGATTTATAGAAAGACTGGGAAGGTACGGACAAATAAAGATCCCATTTAAGTGAGAGGTTGTAAAAGGTTTGCATTTACCAGTCGCAAAACCTTTCCACCGATGTGGAAATGGAATTGAAAATGGAAACGCTAAGTGTGGAAGTACCGTACATACAATATTCACAATGTATGCAATATTCAAGATACACAGAGAGAGGTCAGGATACTTGAATTCCATGAACAAAATACATAAAGGGTATTTTGCACTGAACAACATGGTAAATGGACTGCATCTTCTATTAAGCTTTTCCAGTCTTGCGACCACTCAAAGCGCTTTACAATACACGCCTCACATTCACATGTCAATGGCAGCGACAACCATGCAAGATGCACACCAGCTCATTGAGAGCATTTTAGGGTTCAGTGTCTTGCTCAAGGACATATAATCCCATGAAGAATTACGGAAGAGCGGGAGACTTTTTTTTTGCAAGAATACGGTCGAAATTATGAGATTGAAGTTGAGATAAAAATCATGGTATATTTTGAAACAAAGACAAATTTTAGAGAATAAAGTTGAAATGTAAAGATAAAAGTCATAATGTATGAAAAGGCAGGAATCTCTGTATGTATGTATGTATGTATGTATGTATGTATGTATGTATGTATGTATGTCCTTCGATTATCTCAATAACCATTCATCTGATCTGCTTCACACTTGGCACGTGTATTGCTGAGGATCCAAGGACATGCAGTGTCAAATTTGGTGCAATTTGGACATGCAACACATGTAACATTTATAAACTTTCAATAAACAGCAAACAGCCAGCCAGCGGGAGGCAGGGATTCAGGGCTCTGCGACTGAGTCATGAAGAGTGTCTGGTGGATGACTTTAACCAGCAGTTTCATCTTCCATTGTGGAATGCAGGACTCAATCATTGACATTTTGTTAAACTATGCCATGAATATGTCTTAGAAGTCTTACATCTTGAATGGGCGTGCACTCATTATTAATTTTATATATATATATATATATATATATATATATATATATATATATATATACATATATATATATATATACTGTATATGCACACAATTATTAAAATAATATGTAGAGTAGGCATCCGATTTTGACTAGTCTTTAATCTCTTTTGGGTTGAAATAAGCATAAAAAGGTAATATACTGAAGGGGGATGCAAAATAGAAATAACAGGAATAGACTATTTGTATATATACAGATATGTGTGTAACCCTATGGAAAATTAGGCCAAGAATCTAAAAGTGTATTGATTCATAAATAGGAATTAATAAATTGTAGAAATAGAATAAGTTCATAAATAGGATTTAAAAGGTTAAAAACTATGCAGAGGTTTGATATTGCATATTGAGCAATAGCCATAGGACTTCATTATTAAGTTCATGGGTTGAAATATTTACATGATGTAAATGTATTTTGTTTTTCCAAAATACTATGTTCATTATGCTGGACATGTTCTAAAGATGTTTTATTTTGAATACTGTGCGAAACGATTCAAATGCTAAGTTTTGCACTTAGTTTATTTTCTAAGCCAATGAGATGAGAGTTGAAGGTCAGGCGTCAGCAGGAAGTGATTGTTAACGTGGATGAGACTGAGGAGAGGAGATGAGACGTTAGAGGAAAAAAAGAACGAAAATGCAACGAAAGCGGGAAGGCGTGTGAAGATGAGCTCTATGGCACAGCTATAATTCACGTGGGTAAAACACTCTGGGATTTACATAGCATTACAACTGTAAAAGTTTATAGATGAACGACTAGTGACTCAAACGAAAGCATTGTACATTCATGTAGTAGTGTTATGTGAAGTTATGTCGGAGAACTCGGACTGAGACGCCGACGTGCATCTGGAAGCTAACTCGGCTAGAGTTAGCTCATTAGTCGCGGACTTTGCTAAATTGTATCCTGCTCGGAAGCCTTCGATACGCATTACCGGACTGCCAAGTTAAACACACGGAGAACAAGGGACAGAGGAAGCAAGTATTTCTTTTGTTCTCAGCGCATTGGCGCGAAGCAGCCTTTGTGTTTGTGGCTTCTACGATCCCGAGGTTCGTATCGGGCCTTCACCGTGTGACGCGTAATTCATTGGGTACCCATAGTATCATTTCAGTTAGCTACCGGCTAGAGGTGTTAGTTTCAATTGTTTGAAATACTGTTTAATTCGAACTGTGTACAATTTGGTTTGGTGGTCACATGACCAAAACTTTTGTGGTATTGAACTGAAATACTATTCTTTGTTTATTCATATTCTTGTAAAGTCTAGTAAATAGTTATCTGTATTGCAGTTGAATGGTTTATTTACATTTTATGTTTAATGCATAGCCATAGCCTTTACTTGAAGGTAAAAGCATTAAAATTAGTATATTGAGTTTTGAAAATACTGAAAGTTAAGTTAAGGGTTAATCCTTTAAAAGTGAGTTATTACCTATAAGTCATAATAGTCTTGCTATATAGTAATTAATAAACACAGTTAAAAGACAAAGTAAACACACACTAATAGTTAGAGATAACACTTTATTTAAAGAACTCAGGTTAGTTACCCCTATTAATTGCCCGGACAGCAAAGGGGTGCTACATGCGCAGTAAAGTGGCCTGTGGATAAAGTGAGGTATTGTGTATTGAGATATACAGTACAGTATACCACAGTATGACACAGCAATACAGTCATACTGTTCAGCGTTGACAGTCCATATGGCTTGCGGGAAGAAACACTGTATCAGTCTCTTATTTCTTACTGCGTGTCTGCGGAGGCGCCTGCCCGACCCCAGCAGCTGGAACAGTCCGTTGTTGGGGTAGTGAGGATCCTTTATGATCCTGTGGACTCTGCTACTACACCTCTTGGTGTATAAGTCCTGCAGGAAGGGGAGGGTAGTTCCAGTGGTACGTTGGGCTGAACGCACCACCCTCTGCAGGGCCCACCTGTCCTGAGTTGTGCAGTTCCAGAGGTTCCAGTTCCAAACCAGGCAGTAATGTTGCCTGTCAGGATGCTCTCCACTGCTCCAGAGTAGAAGGACTTGAGGATCCTCACCGAGAACCTGAATTTCTTCAGCTACCTGAGGTGGTAAAGACGCTGCCTCACCTTTCTCACCAGAGTGTCTGTGTCTAAATTCCATCTAAAGGCCTCCATGAAGTAGACTCCTAGGTACTTGAAGCTGCTCACCCTGTCGACAGAAGTCCCATTAATCCACAAGGCAGGTCAGCCACCTCCTCGCGGTAGGCCTTCTCATGTGTACACATGACTGTGGGGGATCCTGTGCTCAGAGGGAGGGAGTTTGACGTGTGCCTCCTCACCCTAACCACCTGGGGCCTGGCTGTGAGGAAGTCCAGGATCCAGGCACACAGCAGTCCTAGCTCCCTCAGCTTGACAGCCAGCCTAGTGGGGACTCTTGTATTGAAAGCTGAACTGTAGTCGATGAACAGCAATCTCAGATAGCCCCCCCTTCTGGCCATCAAGGTGCATGAGCAGTACCTGGGAGACCGCGTTGTCCGTGGATCTGTTCGGCCGGTACGCGAGCCACAGCGGGTCAATAGAGTGGGGGAGGGAGGCGCTGATGTAATCCTTAATCAGCCTCTCGAAGAACTTCATGACCACCGAGGTGAGGGCCACCGGACGGTAGTCATTCAAGCAGGCTGGAGAGGCCATTTCCAGCACAGGGATGACGGTGGCCTCTTGAAGCAGGACTGGACCACAGATTCAGCTGAGGAGGCGTTGAATATCCTAGTGGGCTCCGGGGCTAGCTGGTTAGCACACGTCTGCTATCTGGGCCCGCACCTTTCCTCGTGTTCACATGCATCAGAGCCCTCCTGATGTCCTGCTCAGACACTGAGTGTGCAAGCTCATCCCCAGCGGTGTAACTCCAATTAGCCGACAAGCTAGCGGTGTTATTGCCAACGCAAAACCACGCATAAAAGGAGTTCAGTTTGTTGGCTAGGGAGGCCTCCACATCCATGGCAGGGGAGGGACTGCTCTTGTAGTTAGTAATAGTCCGCAGCTCCTGCCACAAGCATCTTGTGCCTTGTTGCTCCATCTGTCGCTCCACTGTGTCTCTGTATGTCCATTTAGCATCCTTCACCACCCTCCGCAGTTTGTATGACGCTGCTTTGTACTTGTCCATAGTGCCGCGGATGTGCAGGATAAATACAGTAGGAATAAGGGGTCACGGTCTCCCTGTGACCCGCTGCCGCTAATCACCCTCACAGAGGCTGATGTGTTCCAGAGCCAGAGTGGACCAGAACACCCGTGACCCCTGCTCCACCTCTCCAGCACTGCCCCTTAACAACTTTGATTGGTAGTGGAAATGGTAAGTAGAAGTACTGTCACCTGCCAAATAGTGCATTTTGTTATGTATCATTACATGTTCAAGTTATTACTCACACACTAAAAGTAAAAGTATTTGTCATAGCCATGGCAGAGCCTATAATACAATAAAATGTGCAAGTGTACTGAGATTTTCTGTAGATGGCTGCTCATGCATATCTTGATGAAAAAATATATATTGGTGGTGTCATAGTAATTGAGATAAAAATTATTTTAAACGATTTTGGTTTTAAACTTTGGTTTTAAAGACTTTAAGAAATGCAGTACATCCAAAAAAGTTGCTGATGTTTGCTTTGAATTGTAGTGGAGTAAAGGTCAAAAGCCTCAGAAACTGAATATACTACTCTAAGTAAGTACAGATACTTCAGAAATGTAGATATTTCCACCACGGCTATCCACAAAGCTAGACACTGTATTCCTTTGAAAACACCAATAATCATGCCTCGACATCACCGTGAGCAACTGGCTCAGCGCAAAGGAATAGCTTATGGTGAAAATGCCAATGCCAAAATGTATGTTTTTATTCTCAGTAATTAAATCACTGTAAGGCTATGACTGAATAGTAATAGCAATATCAGTCTTAAGGGTCATTTTTGAGTAAATTAAAAAAACGGATTAATCGATGATTAACTATGCAAATATCAAGCGATTATCCTTCTCCATTTCCCTGCTGTGTTCCCTTCTTCTCCACTGACTTCGCTCTGCTGCAGCTGCCCCAAAGTGCCTACACCTGCATCAGAAATTCAGGTGACACTCACCCCACCCTCCAACCCCCAATCATGCGCCGAGGCAAGTGCACTCAACTCTGTGATCACTAGGAACTTTTGGAGGACCATCGGGCGGGGATTATTCTCCCTCATGTTTCGCTCTATTCAGACACTTTTCCTATACGCTGACGACCCTAATCCTACCTCCAGGTATATAGGTATATTTACAGTATACTGTTTAAACCAATTTCAGCTACTCGATTAAGATTTGTTTAGCAACCATTTACTGTAATACAGCAATGCATTCAAGATTCAAGATTCAAGATTCAAGATTTTTTATTTGTCACATACATATACATACTTTCATACATGTATGCAGTGAAATGTAATGCAACGCACCCGGTGGTAGCACACAATATGTCCTAGGAAAAAAAGAAATAAAAGTAAAGAATTCCTTTCTAATAGACCGACTAACTGACTCCTAAAACATAATACAGTAGTTGAATACTTATAGAAAAAGATAAAAATATATAGAATAAAATACAATAAAAATAAAGTGAAATAAAATTGAATAGATAGAGGAAATATGCCTATGTATATACAGATATGTGCAATTAAAGTGGCATGTGAATTAAAGTGGCATGTGAATGTGAATAGAGTGAGGTAGTGTTTGGGATAATACAGCACAGTATACAACAGTATGGCGCAGCAATACGGCATCACGAACAACCCTGAACAGTGACACAGTATGCAGTACAGTATGCTACATACAGTACAGTAGGTAGTGGAGCCTAGTGCATGGCTCAGTTAGGACCCCTGGTGAGGTCAGCATTGACAGTTCTTATGGCTTGAGGGAAGAAACTCCGTCTCAGTCTCTCTGTTCTCGCTGTGTGACTGCGGAGGCGCTTGCCTGACCGCAGCAGCTGGAACAGTCCGTTGTTGGGGTGGTGAGGATCCTTCATGATCCTGCGGGCTCTGCTACTACACCTCCTGGTGTATAGCTCCTGCAAGGGGGGGGAGGGTAGTTCCAGTGGTACGTTCAGCTGAACGCACCACCCTCTGCAGGGCCCGCCTGTCCTGGGCAGTACAGTTCCCAAACCAGGCAGTAATGTTGCCTGTCAGGATGCTCTCCACTGCTCCAGAGTAGAAGGACTTGAGGATCCTCACCGAGACCCGGAATTTCCTCAGTTGCCTGAGGTGGTAGAGACGCTGCCTCGCCTTTCTCACCAGAGTGTCTGTGTGTACAGTCCATGTTAAGTCCTCTGTGATGTGGACTCCCAGATATCTGAAGCTGCTCACCCTATCGACAGAAGTCCCATTAATCCACAAGGCAGGTCAGCCACCTCCTCGCGGTAGGCCTTCTCATCGCAGTCGGTGATCAGGCCCACGACCACGGTGTCGTCAGCAAACTTGATGATGGTGTTGGAGCTGGACCTGGCCACACAGTCATGTGTGTACAGGGAGTACAGTAGGGGGCTGAGGACGCAGCCCTGGGGGGATCCTGTGTTCAGAGTGAGGGAGCTGGACATGTACTTCCCCACCTTGACCACCTGGGGGCGGCCTGTGAGGAAGTCCATGATCCAGGTGCACAGCGGACCATTCAATCCGAGCTCCATCAGCTTGACAGCCAGTCTGGTGGGGACGATGGTGTTGAAAGCTGAACTATAATCAATGAACAGCATTCTCACATAGGCTCCCTTCTGTCCATCCAGGTGCGTGAGCGTGGTGTGCAGTACCTGGGAGACCGCGTCATCCGTGGATCTGTTCTGCCGGTACGCGAACTGCAACGGGTCCAAGGTGCGGGGGAGGGAGGCGCAGATGTAATCCTTAATCAGCCTCTCGAAACACTTCATGACCAAATAGACTACAGTTGGGTTATTTGACCGGGCTGCTTCACACAGGATCACCCCCAGAGCCGTGGAGCCATCCAACTCCGCTCATTTGCTAACTTTCCCTCGATAGCAGAACACTGACATATTCATATGAGCAGTGGAGAGCCAACAAAGTATATAAAAATAAAAATACTATTGTGTGTGTGTGTGTGTGTGTGTGTGTGTGTAGGTGCGTAGGTGCGTAGGTGTGTAGGTGCATGTGTGTGCACTCTCGAGATTAAATACTTACACCGTTGAGCACTGATGCACGCTTTTATGCTTTCGCAATGACACCACTTACATTTACAAAAGACTGCTGTGCTATTTATTTAGGTTAAAATATATATATAATAAAATAAAAACAAGACAAAGAGCTCAAATGAAGAGTTGGGAACAAAAGCCTGTCTGAGTCTTTCAATTAATGTCATTGAGGGGCCTTTCATTAGATTCCCAGCTGGGACGAATCATTTAGTTTGGCTTTTTAACGTGTGTGTGTGTGTGTGTGTGTGTGTGTGTGTGTGTGTGTGTGTGTGTGTGTGTGTGTGTGTGTGTGTGTGTGTGTGTGTGTGTGGTAAATGTAAAAATGTAACCAAATTTAGATACAGATCCCACTGCCGTGAAATGACTGAGCTAGAGATTGGGAGTTCTGCTCAGGCGAGAAATTCAATGTACTCTACCTCTCAATAAAACCCTGCAGCTTCACGCAAAAAAGCAAATGACTATATCGGGAGAACAGTGTTTTAATGAGGGACGAGTGTTCCACTTGTTTGGATTCTTCCGAATCGTCCAGGGAGACATCAGAATATCTCTGAAGGAACTAAGTATTGATATTTGTCGAATATTGATCTCGGATTGACAATTTTTCCCACAGTGGCACAACCCGATGGTTGCGAGCATGATTCGTGTGTTACAATTGGTCGAAGGCTGTGTGTGAGTTAATTGCTGAAACCGGTCCAAAAATTGTATGTTTGTCAAATTGTAATTGATTCGTTGCAAATTGTTTTGTTTATTTGGTTTTGTTTTGTTTTAGTACAAATTAATATATGGCCAGAACTCTACGGCTCTGATGCCACACAATGTCAAAAGGCATTGTCACACCCCCTCACCTGTAATGGAAGCAAACCAATACAAACACAAACCAGGAAACGTTTTTATATCTTTTTGTTTTATTTGTGCCAAAAAATTAAACACAATGTAAAACAGCTTCAGTGTAGTTGGCTAGTGGGCCAAAACATTCAAATACATTAAATCAGATTACATTAAACATGATTAAATTAATAAAGGCACTTTGGGACCTAAGACGTACGTACTGGAAAGAGGAAAGTTGATCACAATGAAAGATTCCATATCATTTTTTCAATATTTATCCCAGTGTTGTGTACGCCTCTGTGGAATAGGCCATTCTGATTGGTCAATTGTGTCAATCAGTGGTAAGTTATTTCTGAATAATGTTCGGTTAATAACGACCATTGTCACGGGCACCCACTTCCCTGTATGGATTCACGTCCCTCCATTCACTTACATGTTTGTACTTACTGAATGTGGATGCCCAACTTCACATTTTGGTTAGTCGTATGGAGGAAAAATTGCTTGCGACCTTGTTGCAGTGTTAGCTCTATTGTTGAGGACTTTTTGTCTTAGCGGAAGCTCTTAAACTCAGCATACTATTTGGAATTTGGTGAAATAAAAATGAATACATCGGGCAGCCATATGCTATGATGTAATTTAAAAGACATTCCTTGCCAGTACTTATATACTTATGCTGTACTTATCCTTACTCACATTACCCACGACCCTCTCCTCCAACTGCCTTTGTAAAGCTTTGACTTTCACTGCTTTTCAGAGGGTTCTCTGGCTTCAAATGATGTAATGTTGTTTTCCATCCTCGCTGGCACATTTTCAAAACTCTTTGCTGTTTGGGCTAATCTGCCCTCATTCAGACCATAATCGGGGCCAAAACGCTAAATCACGAAACTAAAGCAACATTTTTTGTTGTTGTTTTCTTCAATCATGCAGTTGTCGTAGCTTCCTCTCCCGTCCTTCTCGGAGCATCTCCTCAGAGGGAGCTTGGTTTGTGTTGTCCCAGAAGCGGGAGGGGCGGAGAGCGGGCTTCCTTTCAAAATGAACAAACCGCTATTGTCCATTTGGGAAGATATTCCAATTTCAGAACCCAAAACCAATTGGCCTCCTGCATTACTGCTCGCTCCAGGCTTTTGGGATATGAGAGCCATTCCGCCATCGTGAAAAAAACGCGACAGACCAGTATCTTTATTGTTTTATTGCTCGGCACTAGACCATTCTTCAGGCTTCTTTGGAAACTTTTCTCAGTAACAGTGAACCCTTCGGCGGAAACAGGCGCAAGCTATTCTTGTCGGGGAAGAGACGTACATTTTGAATGAATGAAAAACCACCACATGATCTGTCAACCCACATGTAGTTACCGGTATACTCTCCAACCGTGCTTCCTCTCAGCAAGCAAGGGCTCGCTTGCTGTGAGAAACATTTCTAGTAGTTCTATAATAAGTACACACACACACAGACACACACACATACACACACACACAACCCGAGCCTTATTCCAATAGAGTTCAACTTTATCTGTATGTTTCTTCTATTTACCATTATTGGCTTTTTGAATGTCATGGCAAAATGCCACTGTCAATGCAGCCATACTGAGTGATACTGATGGTGATCCTGGTGGTGGGGCTACTAACCCTTTCAAACAGTCCTACATGATCCCAATGCAGTGCAAGTAAGTGACTTCACTTTGGGTTTTTTTATTTAATGATTTTCCAATATGGCAGAGGGGAATATATATATATATATATATATATATATATATATATATATATATATATATATATGAAATATATGAAAAACCATGTCTGATTTTTCCCCAGGTGCTAAACAAGGAAACATACCAGCACTATATCTATCCTCCCCCATCCCTTGGATGAGTATAAATTGAGTCATAACTACAAATTTATCGAGCCTACCCTTTAATTGTGTTGATTGATTGTAGCACAATGCGCCACTGTGCCACAATGGGTTCCTGGGTTCGATTCCTGTCTGGGGTACTGTTGGCACTGTGCTTCGGCGGGTTATCTCCCAATTAGGAGCCTTTCTGTGTGGAGTTTGCATGTTCTCCCCATGTTCACTTGGGGTTTCCTCCATCTAACAACAGTAAGGACCCCCACCAAAAACATGCACACATCATCTGACCAGCGATGGACATTTGGAACCAGGTCCCCGGGCGCGTCAACGAATGCTGCCTACTGCTCCTGGCTGCCCCCCGGAGGAAGGACAAGCCAGGATGGGTCAAATGCAGAGGCCACATTTCACCGGCCACCATCCAAAGCATGTGTGTGGGTGTATGTGTTGTAGTGTGGTGTGTCGCGTGACAAATAAAGATTCTTTTTCATCCTTTCCATTACATTTTCCCCAAAAAACAGATATCCATCCTTAGACACCACAGTCCAACCACCACCTTCAATCCGTTTTTGCCTGTTCTAGCCATTTAACCTGCCAATTCCACAGCCCTTGCTTTGAGCAGGGAGGGGGGTAACCAGAGAAAATAAGTTGCAGTGTGTAATACTTTATTTCAGCTGGAGAATCCTCATTTTCCACCCAATTGGCCCTTTCATCACCCAGCATGCGGCCCCCAGACGGTGGGGAAGAGCCCGGGGAAGACAGCAGAGCCGATAGGAAAAGGGAGATAAACTACAGAACATCAGCGGGCAGCGGCAGTTTTTTGAGACCCGATAATAAATCGTCTCCCAAGGTGGGTCGTTGGGGACTCCTTAAAGATTTTTTCCTGCCACTCTTTCCTCCCCGCTGGCACCCGCACGAAGACATTGGTTCACTTCCCACGCGCTTTCACCAACGACGACAATATCAATTAGAACAAAATGCTAACAAACTGTGCCAGAAACAACAGTGGTAGACAACCCACTCACCACATGGAAGAGGAGGGAGGGAGAAAAATGAAAAGAATCGTGAGAAGAACAGAAAAGACAGCAGAGGAGATCAGGAAGAAGGGAGGAGGGAGGGAGGGAGGGTGGGATGGGCGAGTGATGAATGCGTAGGAGGGCTGGGTTTTGCATAGAGGGGGCTTTGAGAGAATAGGTCATTACTGCTCCCTCTGTCCTCCATCCTTTTCATCTCCCCCTCTCCAAGACGAGCTAGGTCCAAGGAACATGACACTCGTTTCTCGGTCTCTTAACATCTCTATCTCTCTTTCTCTCTCTCATTATTGTACCGTGGCAGTTTGTGGCCACAGAAACAGGTTGGAACATTCTCTCAAGATGGTCCACCATCGTTGATTTATGCCAACAGCTTCAGTCCTAGGGAAGCAAAAATCCTCCTGTTTGGGAGGACAGGTCAGGTTTTTTGAGCAGGTAGAGAGTTCAATATCTCCTACCCAAGACACCCCGGCAGGCAAAGGTCCACAACCCAGAAGGTGAACCCAGGGACCTTCTCAGCGGGGATAGAACCAACCCTACACACCGTGCTCCTACCACTTTATCTCCATCAACTCCACACCTACTTGTCGCCAAAAGGTGGCGGCAAGTAAGACGGAGGTCAAGCGTTTCATAGGCATTTTTATTACTCTTAGAATGTTTATATTAATTCATTATGTACAACATCAAATGTAATCTGCGTACATCAAAGTGGGAAGTGGGGTGTTCTGGGATTCACTTTGTGTGTGTGTGTGTGTGTGTGTGTGTGTGTGGTGGGGGTGGGTGTTACTGGTGACTCTGTTACGGCAGTGATGGTACTTGTAGATCGATAGACCAAACTTTTAAAAAACGCAACATAAACTGGCAATGGAGAAATGGTGATCCTTTTGACAACGTGTCTAGATCTGTTTCCGTTGGGATACGAAGCAAACAATATTTCATTTCAGAGAGCACTGCACATTTGTTTTATGTCAGTTTTATGGCTTCAACTCCAACTCGGACATAATGACCCAGAATCCCTATCTCGATCACTGGGAAAAACAATGGTTATGGTGCAACAGGCAAACAGGCTTTTTGCATTGCGCCCCGGCTGGGCTTTTTGGGATTCATTCTCCCGTCTTCATTTCCAAGACGACTTCCACAGCGGCTTGCTGATGCCTTCCGTCATTTATGCTTTGGCGGTGGTGCAATTAAGTGGTCGCACTTAGCGTCAAGGATGCTAAAACAGCCCCTCAACCCCATAGCCAATGGATTGTTAATGGCGTGTCCACACAGAGAGTAAAAGCAGCAGAATTGGAAGAAAAGATGTTGCGAAACAACAGTCGTGGCCAGACCCCTCTGCCACAAAGCTGAAGAAGCTTTCTGTAGCGATGAAAAGTTTGGCTATTTTTTTTTTATTATACGAAGTTCAATATCTTTTTTTGTAACGGGAGCAGCAGGTTGTGCAGCAGGTAGTTTATGTCTCTTTTTACTGATTTCTTCGTGATTATTGTCAAACCCGTGCACACTGAAAAGACTGCAGAGGTTGTACAATGGGTGTTCAAAACTGAGGAGATAAAACTGGCAAATTTGTCCATTATGCACCTTTATAGCCACCCCGCCCCCCTCCCCTGAAGTGGGCTGGTGAGTTCCAAAAAAGAAAATGAGTCCCACCGTGGCCCTGCTGTCATTGATAAAGGGGCAGGCAGAGGATGAGAAAAGGGGCATGAGGAAAAAAAGGAAGAACAAACAAAGCGCTCTTACAGGTATACGGTATCAGTATTTAGGGCAGCTGCGCCATGACGCTTTGGCCCTCATGGGAAATAACAGCCGAGCGGGACGCTAGCCAATTATGTATCGCTAACCTAATCGATCCAAGCCAAAAGCAACAACGGGGAACGCAACAGGCTAGGAATCCTATCCATTCCCTACATCCCATGGCAAAATTGAAATCATCAATGACAGTCAGTGAGAGAGAGGGAGAGAGAGAGAGAGAGAGAGCGGATGGCAGCATGGCTACTGGCAGCGCAGCAGTGATTCTAATCCCCTCCTCATGTCGACACCACTCGCCTATCTGCCGCCCAAAAAAGCTGGAAGCACTCCCAGTCCCTCTAAGAGATCTAAGAGGAGCAAAAAAAATAAAAAATAAAAGCTAATCCATTATTTCACTGAAACTTTCATAGTGAACTTTTCAAAGAAAACTGGAGAAAACAAAGGAGGTCTTCCTAGGATTCTGCTGCTTCCGCTTCCGGTGCGCCGTACAAAGTTTGCACTGACAAAGTTTTCTATTATTATTTTTATTGTTTGTATTTTTGTACATGCTGCACTGTCTCTCATATCATATCATATATAGTATGATCGACTAACACTTAAGGGTATATTCGCTTGTCACTGAACACAGACCCTTCTCTACCTACCGGAGTACGTGCTGCAATCCTTTTGTCCCACCGCCGGGACAGGGACAGAGGAGAAACAAAAGAGTCAAACGTGCCAGTATCCTATTTCGGGTTAACGCCCCATTCACAACGATGGAGCTGAAGTGGGAAGAGTCTCCTGCTTTAAGTTCCTCGGTGTGTTCATCAGTGATGACCTCACCTGGACCAGGCAAGCGGACTCGGCAGTAAAGACTGCCTGGAAAGGCCTACACTTCCTGAGGAGACTCAAGAATTTTGGCATGTCTGCAAAAACTCACAAATTTTTACAGGTGCGCCATTGAGAGCATCCTCTCTGGCTGCATTACTGCCTGGTACGGCAGTTGATCCGCTGCTGATCGCAAGGCCCTCCAGAGGGTAATGAAGACAGGAGAGCGCATCATCGGGCGCCATCTCCTTTCCGTGCAAGGCATGTACCACACACGATGCATAAGGAAAGCATGGAAAATCATAATGGACTACAGCCACCCAGGCCATGGACTGTTCACGTTGCTGCCGTTTGGTAGATGTTACCAGAGCATTCGGGCATGGACTACCGGACTTAGTTTTTACCTCCTGGCCATCAGGCTTCTCAACCAGCAACATTAATGTCAGTGATCACATTGATCACATGATCACCCATACATACACTCTGGTCACTTCTTATGAACCCTCAGTGTACATCAACCATAATTTAATGCATATATTCATTGGCACTCCGACACTTATTCTTTACATTTAATGTTTCATGTAAACATGAATTTCATGTTTAATTCATCTTCTTGGTGGGCTGTAAACGTGTCTCTATCCCCCTGGAAACCCGAGGCCCCCGTGGCTCAGGGCGAGACGACATGCTAAATGGAATGACAGAGGGGGACCTTTTAATCGTGTTGGAGGTTGTCAGCTCCTCTCTAGTCCGCAAAATTAAAAAGGCCACGGACCCCCGCCAGAGCATAACTGTCAATCCTCCCATTTTTCCTGGGATTCTCTCATATTTTCGAAAACCTTACTTAAATACGACAGACCCTCTTTTATGAAATGTGCAACAATATTGATTTGTCTGGTTCTCAGTGCTGTCTGCAAGAAGAAATTAGTCCATTGAGGGATCCATCTGGTACATTATCTCATTTCCAGTTTGTTGGAAATACGTTGGAGCCGCTGTTATACTCAGTAGCAGAATAAAAAGGTACCGGAAACATGGAACCTATATGGCCATTGCACAACTTTAGTACGGTGGCCAACTTTCTGCCAATTATATAATTGTACTTTTATTTATTTTACTGTGCGGTCCACAGAGCATTAACTACTGCAAAGGTATCCCAAAATGATACAATTTATTAATACTGAATTACCCTATTTGACCAATTTAATAAAATGAAATCATCAATAAAGGCTTAATCTTCAAATAAAAGGTTTTCTTATACAAAAAATAATGTTGTCTGATAAAAATATATAAATTGTTTTATCCAATTTAAAAATATATATACTGTAAGTATTTTTCTATGGGAACACCAGTACTAGCATATAAAGAAAACTCCCCGTACTTATGTGTAATAAAACCTTAAAGACAGCGGGGGCACTGTATGTTCTAAGATCAGTCGTTTTGGAATCGTATTGCATCACACGGAGGCATCGCACCTTCAAAGGTGTTTATGGTCTTGCATGGACCCAGCAGACAGTGCAGCATGCTGCGTGGGGCCTGCACTCGGGCAATAAGCAATAATTAGGAGGACATGAACCCCTCCCAAATAGAGAAGCAAGAGAGAGAAAGAGAGGGACGGTGGCAAAAGGAAAACAAAAGGCAAGGCTGCTCCCTTTCCAATTAATGAAGAAGAGCGGAGGGCACAAGACGATCAAATAAAGTGATAAGGGTTGGTGTGTGTGTGTGTGTGTGTGTGTGTGTGTGTGTGTGTGTGTGTGTGTGTGTGTGTGTGTGTGTGTGTGTGTGTGTGTGTGTGTGTGTGTGTGTGTGTGTGTGATAAAAGGGAGAACAGTGGTGGCCACGCTCATCATTACCCCTTCATCATCTTCATCTTCGTCTGGGTGGGGGGAAGGAGAGGGAGGGGAAGGAGAAAGTATAGAAGTCGGAAGAGGGTGTTTAGGTTTTTCTTGTGTGTGTTTTGTCCACGTGCATATAGACGTGTGTGAGTGGGTGTTTATGTGGTCTGTGTTATATGTCGATGGATGAGCACATCTATCTGTAGTGTGTGTTCAAATGATTGTTCAATCCACTGCATTAAAAAAAAAAAAATTATATATATTTTACATATATTAGATATATATTACATATACACATAAAATATATTTAAAAATATATACAAAATTACATAATTATATATATACTATATAAATATAACTTAATAAATGACTGTATATAAAAATAACTAACTAATTATTTATATAAAATATGTATATGTATATATATATATACATATATATATATAAATAAACACATTCTGGTGGACCAGTGTGACTAATTATCCACCGAAACAGTGTATTAGTTGCATGATTACCAAGCTCCTCTATGGCTAATTACAAAGCCTGCTCTCCGCTGACCTCTGCCAGCATGATGCATTACTCCGCTCCTCCATCTGCCTCTCCTTCCATGCCCTCCATTCCCCCTCTCTTCCTCTCCCCCTCCGTTCTTTATCTTGCCGAAAGTTCACCGCAACTTCCTCTGAAAGGAACAACCTTTGTTTTACACATCTCCAAAGCCGGAGATCTATTTTGCATCTCACGTTTTCCCAGAAATATGAGCTTCATTCAATCCCAGAGTGTCGGCCATGGACCAAATGAACGGAAGATGAAGGAATGGACGCGCTTTTCACATTCCCAGATAAGCCTGTGGCAATTCTCTCTTTCTCCCTTTTTTTAGCCAACATGCCCAACAGCTTCTAACCAGCTTGTCCACCCCAATTTAAGTTGTATTTTCTAAAGAATGTTATCCAGAAGCATTTTTGTCTCACAACTTGGCGGGGGGATCAGATGATGGTGGGATAAAAGCGAAAATTCCTCGGTGCAAAAAATAAGAAAAAAAGATTGCGGACAGGGCAAGCAAAGCTTGTGGCGTGCAAGGGCGTGTCTCTCTACATTAAATAGTCTTTTCATCCATTCACTCAAATCCATTGGACCACCAGCGCTAATGTGAAGCCTCGTATCAACCACCCCGGGCTCTCACCTGCCGGACTCTATTTTTGGATGGAAAAAAACTGTTTCAAGGGGCCTGCACGGAGGTTTCTTACCAGCGAGGCTGATGGGACCGCTTCCTGGCTCTACACTGTTGGTGCTATACTCACACAATTCTTACGCTAATGGCAGCCAAATGTGATGTAGCATTGGGGTCCAGGCGTAATGTGGGCTGGAAGAGGACAGGAGGACTGTGGGTAATGACTGTCTGACGGGACCCCTTGGAGAGAAAGAGGGGGCAAAAAATACCTCTATGATTATTGGACACCTCTGGGGTAGGCTCGTGACAAGGTTTCATAGAGCTATTACGTTCCAACGTTTTTACTCGTGGTACTGGGACTACCAGGTATTGGCTGCATCTCATTTGAGCATAATACAAAAATATTGCTGATTTTGTAGACAGTGCTTATTGACAAGTTGGTTGTGATCAACGTATCAGGAGCAATGAATTGTGTCCACCAGAGGGAGCTGTGCAAAGAGCCAGTTGGGCCTAGAGTACATCCTGGTCCTTAGAGCCAGGGAAGGGCTAATAATTCCAAATAACCAATCACCAGGAAAGGCCAATCAAAGACAGTTACGGAGGAGAAGACGCATCACTCCAAAATGGCCACTTGGGGTAATAAAAGTGCATTCAATGCAGAATAAATTCAATCTGCAAAATTGTCTGATAATTGCAATTTCAGTCAATTATCTTACTGTATTTGCTCATTAATATATAGATGTTAATTTTGTCGAAGGCAACTGATATCATGTCCTTACTAAACTTCTGCATCGATGTTGGTTTGCCAATCACTATGGAAACTGGAAAAAGCAGTTATTCTCTAAAGAGACCAATGCAAGCTCGTGAACCCTTTGACCACCAAACATGTCACATAACACATATTTTAAGCCATGAAGCGCTGTCCGTTGCAGATGTTGTTTGTGATTACCAGTGGGAAGGGGTGGTTTGCCAATAATGAAACAGTGGAAAAGAAAGAGGGGTGTATCTTTGTCCGTACGATCAGAACAAGTCAGGCTTATTTGAACATTTAAACAGACTGCATTATGCGACTGCTGAAGAATGCTTCATATATTACATAAGCATACAAATTCTATGCTGTTCATATGTGTGCTTCGCAGACTTGGCAGAAAGTAAATTCCCTAGAACTACAAATAAAAGTCATCGCTTTGTATTTCTGAGAGTGCTAGCTGTCAATGGTTTACGTGGCATACGATCAGAGAACATTTTTTTTAGTTTGTTGCTGAAATAATTAGGGTTAATAAAAAATTGTTGGCTTGTGTCTCTTCATTTATGTATTGAGCTGTTCGGTAATTTGGCCATAGTTAGACAAAAGCAGTTTGAGTCCAAATTGCTATTTTTAACACATGTTGTACCTTCTATCATCTATCGATCATCATCACTGTGAGAGAGAAGTAAAGCAATGCGTCCATTGTCATCTAGCACCTTTGTCGATTACTGGACAAGAATTAATAAGAACCAGACAATTCCTGGTGAAATTGTAAAAGTCTGCTGGCCCTGTGTGTGTGTGTGTGTGTGTGTGTGTGTGTGTGTGTGTGTGTGTGTGTGTGTGTGTGTGTGTGTGTGTGTGTGTGTGTGTGTGTGTGTGTGTGTGTGTGTGTGTGTGTGTGTGTGTGTGTGTGTGTGTGTGTGCATGTTTATGTGCTGGGCTATGTGGGGAGTTTTCCAATATGTTTTTCATACGTTTCCATGACGACTTGATTTCTTTGCCACACCATTTTTCGCGCAGGAAACCTCTCGGGAAAATTTTTGCCACAAGAAGGGGGATATTTTGTAATCCGCTGGCCGCACACATGCCAACACTTGCTGGATGGAGCTGGTCATTTAGACATTCTGCCTGTATGCGGATTGGAAACTGTGGGAAGAAAGGTGCAGCATAATTTGGCTGTAATAGAAGTAAGATCTGCAATAAGCATGCACAGCAGCCAGCACACTTATTGCAGTCCTTAAGGACGTTTCATAAAATGTTAAAGATTCAATCAGTAAAGACTTGACATCGAAATAAGAAATATCTCAAAACAAGGGCACTTGCAAGTAAACGCATGTTTTATTAGAAGATCTCACAGAGAACAACTAAAAAGACAGCTTGCACATTTGTAGCGAGGACCAATTGTGAAATCAATTTTATGACAATTATATTTCCATACAGAGCAAGCACTGCATATGCACATCTGCCGTTGCTATCAATTCTGGGGGAAATGTTTGACCCCATTTTAATAAATGTACTTCATAATAATTACTGGTGATTCCGTATGCCCTTGCAAGGCAAGTTAGCGGAGAGCAGTGCTCGAGGCCGGTTCTCACCGGTGCGCAATATTGGCACTTTTTACTTTTTTCGCATACCGGCACTTCTCACAAGCTGCCGGGTTTTTTTTCTGCCCTCTCAAGTGGACAAATGAAATGGACATATTGTAAAATATATCTGTGGCAGTTTTGCCACAACACGCCACCCAAGTGGCATTTTCATGGCCCTCCAGCACAGAGACAGAGACGATGGGGGGTTGTTAACAGCAGTTTATTGTAGAGAGGAGGCCAGGTGGAATTAGCCAGGAGCAGATAGAACATGTTACGACAGGGCTCCTACCCTGAGTGTGTGTGGGGATGGGGGTGGTCCCTGTGTTAACATAAAAAAGAAATAAAAAAAGATGAAAAAAAGATTTAAAAAAATATAAAAGAAACACAGAGTAGTTCAAAATGACAGAAGACGTGTTTCAATATCCAACTTAAATAGCCTTTCCATGACACTTTTCCATGTACGAGGTTGGATTATAAAGAGTTCCGACTTCAAGAGAACGCAGCATTTGCTGTTCTACACAGAAGCAGTTCTATTAGGAGACCCCACCCACTCACCAATATGTGAGGGGAGTACCGGCACATATTATTTTGCATTTCTGACTGGCAAAATTCAAGGTCTGCCTAGGCAAGTGGAGCATTGGAAAATAAAAATAAAAGTATGAGGAAAGAAAAACGTTTGCGTTCAAAGATGGGATGGTTTATTTGATATATGATTTGAGATTAAAAAAAACTAAAAAAAAACGCAGGAATGCCATATAAGAAATGCATGAGGGGGACAGGAAGTGATTTCAAAACCCAAATTTCAATCAGAGGACGGCATATAAGAGCCAAGTGGATTTTCGATTTATTTTATTTGATGAGGTACAGCTATTGACTTTGTGGGTAAAAATGGAAAATAGGATGACTTGGAAATCTTGATAATGACAAAGAATGAAAAAAGAAAAAAGCAGAGGGGAGATATGAGCTGACATTTTTCAGCTCCACTATAAATGCTTGATATTTATGTATGCATGTATGTCTGTGTGTCTCTACGTATGCATATATGTATACATGTTTTTTATGTGATTCATAAACGCTATAGCAAACATTTATGAGGGAATGGAGTTTAATCAACATTTTTTATATTTGTTCATTATACACCAGACCAACTGGGGACAAAATTGGTTCACTGAATTGATTTAAAGTCCAATCAGACCAATCCGAGTTGATATCATTCTCCTGAGTTGGCCTCTCTCCCTGCATGGCAAGCAGATGATAATATAGTCAAAATGCGTTTCACACAGTTCACACTTGTTAAATAAATTAATATAACACTGTTATAACAGACTGTAATAACGGAGTAAGTACATATAATTAATTGACTTTACCTTATATACCTAAACCATACTTATCCCACCTATTCCTGTGCAAAAAAAAATCGCTATTTGTATATTCTGTATATTTTTATCTGTATGCTTGGCTATTTCTGGCAGTTTTGGGTGGAAAATTGCATCATAAATCATTGTCTCACAGTAACACCCTACCCTGAATAAAACTCTGAATGCATGAGCGGGACTGATGTAGAGCGGGTCATGTGGTGATTGGAAGGTTGCCGATTCGATCCTCCTCCTGGTAGAATGCTGAAGTGTCATTGAGCAAGACTCTTAACACCCCTAACCGCTCTCGATGAGCAGGTGTGTCCCTTGCACAGCATGTATGAGAGTGTGTGTGAATGGGAGGCACGCACTGTGAATCGCTTTGAGTAGTTGCAAAACGACAAAAGCGCTATATAAATACAGTCCATTTACATACTATTATGGCCTATGACCACTGTTTGGAGTAAGCAGGGACATTAAAAAGGCAAAACATGAAAAACAAACAAAAAAACATGGCTGTTAATTATCTCATTTGCAGATGAAAGAAAATAATAAAAAAATCCAGCACCTCTCCGGTCTATGTCTAAAGTTACTCACCAGTGATGAGAGAAAAAGAACAAACTGATCATTCTGAGCGAATCATTTAGAACCAATAATTAAAAAAAAGACCAAGTCCAAATTTGTACATATTGCTTCGATCAAACCTCCCACTTCAAAGTCTGAAAATCTCTTCCCAGCGAGTTGTCTTCCCTCTGCTCATTCCCAAGCCAAGCACAAACAGTACAAAGTGCCCATGATGCCAATGTAAGCCGTTCAAAGCTTAATTCATTATTAGTCTAAACAACAATGCGACAGACCTCTCTTTTCGGCTGCGTGGGAACTTGTGGCTTTCCCCGCAGGGCTTGCGAATGAACATAATGTTCTGGAATGCACAAATTTACTGATGGAAATAAAGTAAATATACTGATGTATTAGTCAGTTGAAATCAAAGAATCTTCAAAAAGATTTGAATTGACATGGCATGACGCATAAGTACATTAGGGGTTTGTTGACAAACTGATTCAGACCACAAACTGATTCCAGTTCCTGTGTGGTCGGTAGTATTTGCGTATCGATGTACTCTTTTTTTTTTTTTTTTTTTTTTTCATTTAATTTGTCTCAACCAAATTTTCAACGGATGTTCTCATTTTGGCTCCTCTCACCACATAAAATACATTGGAAAAGGGATGCTGATTCAAAAGTCACCATCTTCTCAATTGTGTGTATATTGTGTCTGGATTCCTGGTTTCTATGTTGTTTAATCATATATTTATTTATTGTGAAGCACTATGACTATGAGTCTGTTCTAGATAAGTGTTGTATTTAAAGTAATCTTCACTTATTTACCATCTAAAAATGCAATGGAAAAATAATCCTACAGAACATGGTAAATTAAACGGAATGCAGTCAACTTCCTCAGAAAAAAGTTATTTGCATGCCCTGACCTCTACTGGCCTAAAAGGTGCCTAACATTTAATTACGGTTTTCCTCAGGTGTTTACACACGTTTTCTGTTAACACGCCTCATATTCTCAGAACTTTACACACATATCAAAAAAACACACACAATAAGCAAAACTCTCCAAATCTCCTGCAAAATAAAACTGCATTCAAAATGTTTTTTGTGGTGAAATGAAAGACACACCATGATATGAATAGACATTTCTAAGAACCAATTGAACACTGATGTGCTCAGTGTAAAACACCGCTATGAATGGAAAACACTAGTACGAATGCATGTTAAGTGTTATTTACTATATATATATATATATATAGATAGATAGCATACAACACAGAGTATTTGTTTGCCATTGCATTTAAAACAGAGTTAGTCTGCAAGTGGAGTTCAACTTCTCAACCTGCAATGCAACTCTTTATTCATCTTCAATCATTAAGAACTGCTTGCAACCACTCAACGTTGGTCTTGAAACAACTAATCACTACTCCAAGATGGGGTCAATCACCACAGGTGAGAAAAATAAACCTAGAATCCAACAACAACATTTAGATGGAAAAACATAAACATAGAAACGTCGGACCACAACATGTATCAACAAAACAGATTTAATTAAGTCCAGGAAACTGGAACAGCACTTCGGCAAATGGCCTATTCCTGTCAGAGTTATGGCAGTAAATGAGGGAGAAAAGGAGAGGGATGTTACTAGGAGGGTGTTGGGGGTGTGTTCAAAGCGAGTGCTGGTGGTGTGTGTGCCTGTGATGAGAACGCCTGTACGTTTTCAAGATTCAAGATTTTTATTTGTCACATACATATACATACTTTCATACATATATGCAGTGAAATGTAATTAACCGGAGCGCCAGCGCAGGCGACCGCTAGGGGCGGCGCCACTATCGCCATCGTTACGTATGTATATATGTGTGTGTGTGTGTGTGTGTGTGTGTGCATTATGCATGTGGTGTGTGTGCGTGAGAGGTGTCCACCAGTGAGTGTACGGGACTTGTCCCAATTGGTTCTGGTGTGTGAAGTCGGTTTTATATCGTAGCGCCTCCAAGCAGCAGAAAAGGCCCCGAAGCCACCCAAGGCCCGCAGCAGTTACAGACAGAGCAGTGTAACCCACTCCCGGAGAGCGAGAGGAGACCCTGCACCCCCGAGGCGCACACATACAACCCACCCACACGTGCAGGCACAAGACGCAGCCTCAGGCGCAGAACCGGGTTCGTGGACGGCAGGCCCGGGGCCAGGTCCCGCGCCGCGACCGACACCCTGCCAGAATCGGGAGGTCTTATATTTTTATTTGTTAAAAATACTGTAGACATCCCAACAAACACAAAGCTGGATGTGTAACGTGTTCAACATACAGAACAAATAATAGAAATATGTACTGTGTACAGCACTGAGTACTGTATTGACATGCAGTACTACAATACTGAAATGAGAGTAGCTATTCTCATTTTGGAAAGTCTGGACGATGGACGCTGCTGTGACTCAAAATGTGTTGGAACTCATAACTCTTAATAACATTACAGCTAGGAATATTATGACCAATACTTTCTACAAGCATAGCCTTGCGGTAATCCCACAGTACACACAAATAAAATACAAATATAGATGGCATGACTCGCATGTGAAGAATTTTCACGTATTATTGCAGTTGTTAGCGCTGACTGTGCCGCTCTTGGCTTGGTTTCCAGGGGCTTTGGGACCATACTGAATCAGAATATGCTGCATCTGCACATAAGCGTTTAAATTTTACATTACTTATTTTTTATTTTTTTTACTTTTATTTTTAATCAAAGCGGTGTTGAGGCCTCGCCAGAGTTCCCTTCTCTGTTTGACACCTATTATTTTAGAAATATCTACGTTGAACGGGATAGCAGGTTGGTCATATTTTCAGATAAATACAATACCAATGGATCAAAAAGGGGCCTTAATCTTTAATTTACCACACCTCTCTCTCTCTCTCTCCCTCCCTCCCTCCCTCCTTCTCTCCCTCCCCCCCTACCTCTCCTTCTCTCTACCGAAGCTCTCCACACCTCTGTCAGCTTAGATTTTATCGCATTTGGATAGATTTGCCTCCAACCGGTCTGTCGGCTTGGCTCTGAGGTGTAACAAGCTAAGGGGGGCAAGGAGTGGAGGAAGCCGAATTATGGAGGGAGAAAAAAGGGCCAGTGGGGAGGAGGGCGAGCAGGGGGGGATGGCAATAAATTTCCATGACAAAATCAAACGCGCAATTCACCAATGGAGGGTTGGTGTCGGACATGGGTTTATCCGTTACAGCAACCTGAGGAATGGATGGTTTTACGAAGAGGAGAAGGTAGACCAAATGACAGAGTGAGAGAGAGGGAGAGAGCAGGAGGGAGGGTGGGGGGCGGGGGGGTGGTGAAATCCCAGCAGATAGGCCACCGGGGAAAAGTGCCTGAAGGGTTGAGAGGATAAAACAGAAGGTGATTGACATTCACTTTAATCCATGACTCGCCACATGTCGTCCAATTTATACACACCTAGAACGAGAGAGCGAGAGAGAGACAGCGAGACAGAGGGAGAGAGAGATGGTGTTGAGAAAGAGGTGAAAAAGGCAGGGAAAGAAACTTCATTTCTCATTGACATGCTGAGGGAAAGCGAGGGAAGCCGACCGGGCCTATTTGGGATTCCAGGTTGAACCCGCCAAATGCAGAAGAAGGAGGGAAGCAGGGGAACAAATAAACAAACAGTTGAACGGAACGGCAGGGAGGAAAGGGGGAAGAGCAGGGAGAACCATAAACTTCGGCCTAGTCAGTCCACGCCGCGCATTCATAATCCGGCTGCTAATGACGCTTGCGCTAGCCGAGCAACTCTATAGCATTTAATTTCGCACACGGCGGAGGCAGCTGGGCGGCGCTGATAGATGCCGGCGATAAGCCACAAAGTGTCGCCACGGCGTCCCATTAACCGGCCGCTCCCCAAAGACTGTCGACTGGTTTCCAGGTCGGAATTGAGCCGTGTCATTAGAAACGCTGCCCCTATCGACTGATAGACCGTAAAATAAATAATGGAAACTAGCCCTTGTGTTGCAATATCAAAATTGGAAGACTGCACAAGTTAATCTAATTCATCAGTTCCAGTCTGAGTAGCAGCTCAGTGTTTATTAGAACAAGCTCAAGTTTTATACTGAAAGTGATGAAAGGTTTGACTCTGTCTGATGTACGGCTCTTGATGAGTGTCGGTCAAAAACAATTTTTCCAACTCTTTGTTCATTTGATTGAGTTGGTGAAACGCAGGATGAGCGAGGGAGGACTTCTTAAACGATGAACAAGAGTCAGAAGAGAAGGTTCGGCTCTGAGCTATTTATTTACTTTGGTGGAACGCAAAGTGTAAATCGGACAGGTTCAATGTGAAATATAGCTGCAGGCAGCAACACAAGGGGTCCAGTTTAATCGATTTAGGTACTAATAGTTTCTGTGGAATGCATCACAATTTAATAAACTTACAAACATCAAGGAGTTCATAGTACTTGTTTTTTAATATATTGTGACTGACCTTGAGGACTGGATTTTTGGACAATGGCTTTTTTATTGTCGTAGATATTCAGCTATTTTGCAGCATCTGCAACAATAACAAAAACAAACTTTGTAATTACTTTTCATAACAATAAATACATTCTATTTAACAAACAACAACACATTTTAGTTGTAATTACTACTTTATTGTGTTATTTCTGTTAAAATTTCGCCTGAAAATTCAGTTTAATAGATTAATTGTCCATATCGTAATGCAGACAACATTAACGGAACTTTAACATTAATTTGTCATTCGAATTGTCATGGAAGAATTTGTCAACACTTTCTGTCTTTTCATTTAAATCCGCTACGTTTAGCTGTAGGAAATTGTTTATACGTGACGTTTCTTTAAAAAAAAACATTTATTTATTACATTAAACCAGGTCATTGTCATTGTCACAACTTACCTTGTTGTGTGTATGTACATCAGTGTCAGTGACTGCAGGTGACGTTGGGTCTCGAGTGAGTCAATCATGATGTATTTAAGTAGGTTTACGTATTCACGGAGAGTTACGATTGCAGCCAAATTTACCAAATTGTATTGGTTTTTGCCTTGGATTCCGTTTTTAAATAAGTTAAAGTTCCATGAAATACGAAAAATGTTGTGGTATTTCTCTTTCTGTTTCTACCATTGCATGGCTTCCATTTTTCCAACTGCTCGTTGGTTCTTGAACTCATCACTCATTTGCAAAATTTTGAAGTGGTTACAAGTTTTTGTGGACTACTGTTTTTTGTATTTTTCATTAATCCGGAAAAGTGATAAGGACCAATCTACAGACATCTACCAGGTAAGAAAGTACATAAATATACACATAAACGTATAGTTTGTAATGCGACGGATGGAGACTACACTGCACTCTGGACATGGTCCGAATGGACATTCTGAATCAGAATCTGTACATTTATAGTAAATAATATGATGACGTCATTAAGCGTCTGACAATCTCGTCTCGTTCATTTTGTTTATGAATGATGCTGTGTCCGACAAGGCCAACCAGCTGAATATCTGAAATCAAAGTCGTTAGGTTTTTCACTAATATCTGCTTCGTATGAGGATCGATTTGGATGAAACTTCAACAACAAAGTGTTTGTGACATACCGGTTCAAACAAGAAATAAACTGTGTTTGCAGGTTCTGCCTGCTCTTCTGTTTCAAACAGTTTTAGATTTCACAATTCAGAGAATTTTCCTGGAACAATATCGATAGGGGATAGTTACCAAATTACGGCGTGGACTTCAATTTATTTCGGCTCATTTTTGTGAGCCAAATATGCACTCGTTCGTCCACTCTTTTGCCAGTGACTCCTGACTCCTGAGTCATTCAACCGATTTGTTCGGTATGACCGAATCTTCGTGAGGCATCACTACGTAGGCCATAATAATAAGCAGAGTTCTATCTGTTTGATACGTTTTTCATGGTTAACCGGATAGTGGTGTATTGTCGGAATTACTTCATGGTAAAAGAGTGTGCAATGGAAGGAAGAAATATTAGGAAAACTGGTATGGATGCATCACACACTTTGCAAAAACGTTTGGGGTAGTGCTGCCTTTGCGAACTTGGGAGCTGTTTGTCATTTAAGGGCGGCTGGAGGTTTCAACCGTTTACAACGTTTTTAACTTTTGCCTTCACCCGCCATTGGCTTTGCAGCATAAAAGTTTCATTGCGGGCAACGCACTCAAGCCACATCTCTTCTACACTCCTCAATGCCCCGGAGAATACCCACTCGTCTGTGGATTTAGCGGCCGTTTTTTTTAACCAGTGTGTATCTATGTATGTTGCTCTGGGATGGGAGGATGTTTGAAAGGTAAACACGACGTCTGAACAGAATTGTTCATTCTTGCCGAACCTTCCGTGCCCTCCTGTGTTCTCACAAAGAGGTGTGATGTTGCCAGATCAGGTGAAATTCAGCCTTGTATGCACATTGTTGTAATGCAAATGTTCTCCAATGGATCACAATGCAAATACTTATGTCTTTCTCTCCCTCTCTGTTTCCCCCCCTATATCTCTCTTTCCCTCCCTCTTCCTCCATCTTTCCCTCGTTATCCCTCTTCTCTTCCTCCATCTCTCTCTACCACTCTTCTTCCCCATCTATTTCTGTCCCCCCCCCCCCACTCGCCTCCTCTTGTTCCCTCTCCCTCTTTCCCCCATTCTCTCTCAGCCCCTTCCCTCTCTCCCTCCTTCCCCTTCCCTCTCTCCCCCTTTCACTGTGACTTCCTCTCTCTCTCTCTCTCTCTCTCTCCGTTCTGAACCTGTTTGCAGATGCTTTTCCTCTAATTAAACGAGGAGAGATGCTGCCAAGCAACTGTGGTTAAACGGCAGAGCTTTCACACACACACACACACACACACACACACACACACACACACACACACACACACACACACACAGACACACAGATCAGATTAGAGAGGAAAAAGTCACATATTCTTTTCAGCCAAGCAGTGTGTCCATGGTTAATTATTTTGGCAGTTTTATCTGGTCAACAAGCTGGCTGTCACTGTAACTTATATGAGGGAGAAGAAGCCAAGCGCCTGTAGGGTAGAGCGTGCTGCTGAGACGCACCTGGACGCCAAATGTGATCCCAAACAATGGAGAAATGTAAAGATCAAACAGAAGAGTATTTCTGACATTGAAAATATATATTACTGTATTTTGAGAAAAAAAAAAAATAAATAACGAGATTTAAGTAGCAATGTTGAGATTAACGTGTGTTTTGCGTTGCAAGATCAAAATTGCAAGGCTGTGGTAATTCATCTTATTCTTCCCTGTGGAGATTGTTGAGAGACAATGTCGAGATTAAAGTGGTAGTTGTTTTGAGAATAAACACGGCATTTCTAAATTAAATAGAAAATGAGAAATTATGCAGAAATTTCGAGATTAAAGACAAAGCACTACTGTAAGATTAAAATAGAAATGTTAATTCTTTTTTGTCTATATATACAACATAACTATATCACTTATGATGAAAAATTATACTTTTTTCCACAAAGTGTAATTTCTGTGAGATCTCCGGCAACTGTGGGTCCCACTTCCGGGTGATTCGTCTTTGTGGAATCTTTAAATGGATGTAGGCTAATCGGAGACACTAAATGCTGCGTGAGTGGATGTGGGTGACCTGGAATGACCCACTTACAGTGTTAACCCCTCAGCCCCACACCACCCCACCACCTCCTATCACCAGGAATACCGTATTAAAGGTAGTAAATCTGTAGCTGGGTAGTGTAATTTCCATTCAAAACTAGTGATGCACGACTTGCAAACAATTTGCCCATAGAAAACAAAAATTTTAAAATACATAAAAAAGTCAATCGTACACGCCTTGGTAACCTGCGCCAGCCGGGCACACAGGCTGAACAGAGACTGGAATCTCGTACGAAAAGAGCCTTAAGCTCCGCAGCGAATCTTCTATTCGTGAACAGAAAAATAATAACTGAGTATTAAATTAATGGGAAAAAAGGGTGAAGGCATTTGGCATGACTCATAGTGAATGTGACTGATTTACAATTTACGCCACCAAAATAAATAATTTAGATGGAATTAAATGACTCTTGTTAGAATTCCAGAGAGTCAGCTGCGGGACTCGGGTGGCTGCGGGGCCTTTTGCACTGCTTGGAGGCACTACAATATACTGTAATTCCGACCTCATACACCAGAACTAATAAAGACAAATCCCATGCACTCACCGGTGAACACACACACACACACACACACACACACACACACACACACATACACACACACACACACAGACACACACACACACACACACACACAGACACACACACACACACACACAAACACACACATATCACAGGCACACAAACACCACCAGCACCTGCTTTGAACACACCCCCGAACACCCTCCTCATTACATCCCTCTCCTTTTCTCCCTCCTTGACTGCCATAACTATGACAGGAAGAGGCCACGTGCCGAATTGCTGTTCCAGTTTTCCTGAACTTCATTAGTTCTGTTTTGTCAATACATGTTGTCGTCTGATGTTTCTATGATTATGTTTTTCCATGTATATATTGTTTGGTTCCATGTTTATTTGTTTCACCTGTGGTGATCCCTCCCTCTTGGAGTAGTAATGATGATTAGTTGTTTCTGGCCCAAAACATGGTAAGATAGTTCTCCAAAGAGGGGGGTGTGGTGCTGTATTACAAAAAACTGTGCTCTTGTCACCCTACAGGTCGTCCACAGGACGGAGTTATTGCAGCAGTTCTTGATGATTAAAGAAGGAGAGTTTATTGTATGCCCAGCATCCTGACAGCACGGGTTTAAAAAAATATATTATAATAATAAATAAATAAAAATATTCCAGAGAGCAAAAAATCGGAAAACTGAACAACCCTCTTTACCTGAGCCGAATCTCAAAAAAGAGCCAAGCTTTTGACCACTATTCAACAGTTTGAAAGATGTAGGTATAGAGAGCTGTTTTTCTTTCTAGTGGGCAATTTTCCAGCTAATACAATAAAGGCCCAGAATAACTTTGGAGTAAATAAAGGGGGTAACAAAAAAGCTTTGGAGTGGGCATCAGGAACCCAAGTGGTGACGTGATTAAAAACCCGGCCAGGCGATCAGCTGAATTATTCAGAAGATCAAACAGAGAGAGGGAGAGGGAGTTCAGCGGAAGGAACGTCTGAGTCATTGCTGGGGCGAAGCAGTGAAACCATAACCCTTTTCACCGCTTATGTACTTTTTGTATCTGTATGGTCATGAACGTGCCTATGCATCTTCGTGATCCATTTCCAGGCGACTAAAATCAACCAAAAAAAAAGCCAAACGTGACGCTCGGACAGTTTTTTTCGCCTTCCTTAAACCCAAACGTAGGAACGGTTCCACTTTTCCTTCTGTGTCTTCCCCTATCGTTGTGCCACCGGCGATGGGTTCGGAGATTAAGGGGCCCCTCCAGACAGCCATTTCTCTACACTCCAACTATTTTGGGGGACCGGGGGAGGACAAAACTAATCCTTGGAAATCTTATCAGGGATATGTGAGAAAGCCAACCATATGTGAAGGAGATTAGTGCGGGGTTTCCGCCTTTTCCTTGACCCCCCCCCCGACTATAGATAACACTGATGTGTGACACACACACCAACACACACACACACACTCGAACACAATCAATTTCGCGTTTTTTGGCCGTTATTTTGCTTTAAAACTTTGAAGTGCAACATCGATAGCAAAGTCCTTATCAATCCTGAGCATTGAGGCGACCCCCTGCTTTGAGACACACACACACACACACACACACACACACACACACACACACACACACACACACACACACACACACACACAGACACACACACACACACACACACACACACACACACACACACACACACACACACACACACACACACAGAGACAAGAGAGAATTAGCATTGTTTCTCATGGCAGCAGTGGCGAGCTGCCCTGCTCCTCCGGCTCACATTGCATTTCTCCCTCGTTACCTCTCAATCCATGAGGATCCAATCGGGCGATGCCCTTTGAAGTGGAGAAACGAATAAGGAAAGAAGGAAAAAAATAAATAAAAGAAAACCTTGGCCTTGCCATAAACCGACAAAATACAAGCGAGAGAATTGAACGTGAGAAAGCGAGCGAGAGGAAGAGACGTGATGGTTATGGATGTTTGGAGAACAGCCGAGAAGCAGATTATGTGTGTTCTGATGTGACTTTGCTGCTAGATGTGATGATGGTTAGCCATCTATTCATCTCCCAGGCTCGGGAGCAGAGAGACCAGGTAATTCCAGGCTTTGGCCAGTGGGCAACAAAGAGGGCTGATAAAGCGTCATTACCATCTCCCGCCATCGGCACGGAGCAGCCGTCACTCTGGAGGAATTACCTCAGTAATGGGACCGATGTGGAGGTTTCGGCTTGCAGTGAGGGCTGACGTACATCATGCAGGGACGCATTTGTAATTGCGCACATCCATAGACACACACGCGCAGACACACACATATCGGCATTGATAGCGCTAGCAGCGTTCCCGCCCACACTCATGTACATTTTTTCCTCACAAAGGCATGGGGGGAAAAAAACGCATTTACAAGGTGCGTAGGTGTCCGGTTATTACTAACGGTTCGCTTGTTCTCAATCTCAAGGCTCTACTTTCGCCGAGCTTTCGTCTTCCCTCTGCTCTGTGTTTGTCTCCCATTTGCATGTTAAAATGAGCACAGAAACATTGGCGTGATCATCAGTGATCTCTAACAGGCAATAAGATCCCCCCAACACAGCAATTTTCTGACAGAGGGAAAAACTGTGAAAACCAATGACCCCTTTTCCACCTTTCCAGCGACCATTTCAGGAACCAGGAAGGATTTTTGTTCCTTGTACTAAGGGACTTTTTCAACAGGAGGAACTTAGTTAAAAAATGTGTTTCTCTTGAGCCTTTGAAGTTCCATCTTGAATAGTTCCTGGTCTCAAAAAAAAGTCTCCGCTTGCAAGGTGGTACATTTTGTTGGAATAGAAACCGTTGGAATGGAGTACTGAAAAATGCCAATTGGTCAAACTTGAAAATCCTCAAGCATACCAACCGCAAATACCTGTAAGCAGCACTCACAGCTCGCTCGTTCTCCTCTCTTCGAATCATTTCATGAAAGAAAATGGGAAGCCAGAACCTAAAATACATTGGCCAATGCCACCCATTGCACCATTCATGTCAGCTCCTCGTGAACTGCGGGACAGCCACCAATAACTCTTTCAAGGACCGCTAATGTTCCCGTTCCACAAGGTTCTGCTCCTTAACAGTTCCTTGTTCAGTTACTGCTACCTTGGTGAGAAATAAAAAGCCAGAACGCAAAATAGAATCGCCAATGCAACCAGTCGCATGTTCAGTACCTTGTTGTCTACCGAGAAAAATCTGTGATTTTTGTGATCTGGTGGTATAGTTATAAGTTAGCTTGTTTCTGAAACGTTGCCGATCATCTCACAGCGGCATTCAAGATAAGGCTGGGAAGAACAGAATCCCAGTTTGTTCTTGCGGTTTGTTCTGACATGTAGTTCACAAGCTGCCGACTCCAAATTCTCAGTTCCCCTCTTTCGGTACGGGAAGATAGTCGCTGGCTTTGGGCCCTCGTGAGGCACAAAACGAGTGCATGCACACACTTTAGTGTTCCAAGGACGGTGCCCGTTCCAGCTTTACAGTGGACCTAAAGACTTTTTGTATGGGTAGCGAGGGCTTCGGCCAAAATACAAAATAGTATCGTAAACCCAACTTTACCCCGTCGGGCTGACATAAATACTCTCTGGAGGGCGCCCAAGTGGTTGGCATCAAACAAACACCCGCTCTCAGAGGAAGTAATGATATGCGATCACCCTCCCACCCCCTGCCCGTAAGACCATTAACAAAACAAAACAAAACAAAAGAATCACAATGATCCATCACAAATCTGAATAAAAACAGAGAAAGCGCGTCACTGAACTGAACCACAAAGCAACCACATCCCGGTGCGGAGCCACGAACGAGAGACAGTGGCCAGGAGGCCGGAAAAAGTAAGAGGGAAGGGAAAGGGGGGCACCAGCCAAAGCACTGCTGAAAATCATCAAACAGAAACCATCAAACTAACGCGATGTACAATGAGGCCCCACGTTATCCTTCTGCGAGGATACCTGCGAGACATCAAAAGGACGCACCGCCATAGAAGTGAGTCTTCAGTGGAGGTTCTCGCTGACAGATAAAATATAGTCGCACAAATCGACTGAACGAAGAAGGCAAAGTCTGCCCTGGTTTTGGGTTGTTTAACATAATCCCCCCCCCCCCTCAGACATGCAAACACTTTGGCAGACATTTACATAAAACTGATTGGAGAGGGAGGGGAATGTGGGGGTGGGGGAAGGGATTATTTGGAGAAGGAAAGAGAGAAAGAGGGAGTTGAGTCAGGGGGAGGCGCCGGTGGGTTTTCCAGAAAGCGGGGGAACTTGAGACCCGAGACCACCGCAGCCACCACCGCAGCAACCGCCACCGCAGCGACCGCCACTGCAGCCAAGGCCGCAGCAACCACTGCAGCGACCGCCACCGCAGCCGCTGCCATCGCAGACACTGCAGCCACCGCAGCCACCGCAACCACCACCACCGTAGCCACCGCCACCACAGCGACCGCCATCGCAGCGACCGCCACCGCAGCGACCGCCACTGCAGCCATGTAGCCACCGCAGCCACCACCGCAGTTTACATGACTAGAAGCCCAGTTTTCATGACTGCGTTGCGAGAACACAAGCTGCACTCCGTTGTTGGAAAACCACGTTTGCCCGTGAGGCTAAAGGCATGAGTCACCAACAAACAAATAGCACTGTGTTGATCACCCCTTTATGCATATATGCTTCCAACAGACACCCCCTGCCTGGCAGAGTGTTTAGGTGTGTGGGTTTTAGTAAATAAGCTGATGAGATTGCAACACAAGGGAACTCTGCTAGAGCGTCGTTTACAGGGCAGCTAGGCTCCAGGACACAAGGTGATTTGCTCCTGTGCTGAAGGTTAATAGATGTCAGACCTTTTGCTGAGCTGTGCCGAAGAAATACAACATCAGTTTAATCGACCAACCTTTTAAAAAATAAACCAAAAACATAGATATATATATTTTATAAGTTCATAAGCCCCTCACACTCCCAAGAGCACAGCTGAAATATTAGAGCGGTATGGATCGAGTAAGGGGGAAAATAGGATTTGTTTCACTGCTTCCAAATTCAAAGGAACATGACAAGTCCTCGGGAGTACCAGGGGTGCGGTCAGACTTTGCTATGCCGAATGGGATGAATCTCTCCTCTCTCTCAGGCGAGCGCGGTCTTGCTGCGTTATCTTTTGTCATGCCCTGCGGTAGCAGGGCAGGGGAGAGCTGCGAGGCTCAAATACGAGGGTGCGTGGTGGGCCATTGATGTTTGGTTCCCTCTTCTGTCGGCCATGCATCCCAGCCATGCAGATAACGGGGCCTCTGTGAAGGAGGAGGCCAACAGTTTGTTTGTGGATATGGATCTTGTGGGCACACACACCCACACACACACACACACACATACACAATCTCTAACTTTCTTGGGTTATTATTTATAGATTGTTGACACAGGGAATAAAAACTGTGAAATTATTATCCAGAATGCAAATTGTTCACTGCGGCGGTTCGCCTCCCACAAATTAAACTGATTCATGCTTTTGCCCTCTTGCTCGCACGCAAAGCTTACCTATTCACAGTGACCAGATTTACATTAGGGGGTGATGGCCAATGCTGTGGAAAAGATAAGGGAGCTCTTTCGACTCCACTGATCTCTTGCTCTCCACCGCCTCGGTCCCTCTGTGCTCTCACGTAAAGTGGGAACAGTGCCATCTAGTGGACTGTGTTTTCCTAAACCGATGCTTTGGGTTGGTGGCTTTTCCCCCTTTCAAACTGGGTCAATTTCACTAAAAACAAAAGTCGTACTCGGTCCTTGCACATGAATTCTATTATCCTGGATCGTTACGGGGACAAGAAACGAGGCGCTCATACAGACAACGCTCATAAATTAGATTACATCCATGCAAAGGTATAAAAAACGGCTGCTTATCGATGGCTACCCTGGAGCCATGCCCCTTGTTGGGGCTCGATTCGGATGTAATGTTAATTGTGTCCGTTTCTCGGTAACCTAATTGCCCCGGACTGCCTCCCACTCAACACTCACTTCCCTCCCCTCCTTTAATACCCCACCCCGGTACTTATCGGCCTGTAAGGCCGCTCGCCTAATCGAATAAACCCCGCACTCATTCTGCCGTGACCCTTGCGATCGACGGCTCAGACTATTAGACACACTGTTGAGAGAGCAGGTGCTCATTAATAAAGCCGACAGACCAATCAACAGTGGGGCAGGAGAGAGGGAGGGAGGGAAAGAGAGAGAGGGGAACCAAACTGGAGGATCTCTGAAAGGTCAGATAAAATCCATTCTGCATTAGAAACACAATTGATTTGAAATAGGGATCATTCATTCGCTAACCAACAAACAGAGGGGTAAAACACAGCCACAAATCAGAATGACTCCGTGTTTTTTGGGGGAGAGTTGTGACTGGGTGGGGAATGGTGTGAGAGGCGATGAGGACAGGATAGTGAGAGAGTGATGAGGCATGACTCATGGGGTAAAGGATGGGTATTTTTGTGGCCCGCCAGCTCGGGTGTGGTGAGTGAGGAGATCCGTTTCATCACGCTCTCCCGCTGTTCGTCTAATTTAAGACCGCCGTTTCAATTTTTTTTTGTCTTTTGGGAGCTACTTAAGATAATACTCCCTTAATTGAAATGCGGCGTTTCAAATTGGGAACTCATTACGATCTTTGATCACGAGTGGGTAACTCCTGGAAAAAAAAAGGATATAGGATACCTTGCTTCTTAGCCATCTCTGTTAATAGTCCTGATTGTCTCCCATATTCTGTGTCTAATTAGAACAAGGGAGAACACGGAGTAGCCATGATTCCCCAGCGACAACATTGAAATAAATTCTTTTCTATATCGTTCAATTTCCACTCTCCCATGTTACATGTCCACAAAACGATGGTTAGCTCGTGAGATACACTGCGGTGCATTCCACTTCTATACCCCCACATGATTCAAGTATGAGCCCGATATCTCAAAAGGAGGAGGCTTTGTACTTTTGACTTTTTAGACTTTTGAGATAAGACATCTATCTCCGAATTACCAAATATCTGTATTCCGTTATTCGATTGTTCAGTGCCGTTAACACAACCTGAGATGTTTTGAAACGATCTACACGAGGCCGCTGCACTTACTGTACCTGTTAATAAGAAGGAACTGGTCTCATTGTGTTATGTTGGGTGGACATCTGTCACGAGAGAGAGAGAGAGAGAGAGAGAGGTTGATGACCTTGGTTTTCCCCAAGCATAAAATATAAAGAGAACCTCCCTCAAGGATTATTGACGGTGGCAGAGATTAAAACAAGAGCATTTCTGTGTCTGTTTTGTTCTACTGCCTGTATGTGTGTGTGTTGCTCACATGGTGGATGCCAACCCCTTGCTCTCACAAACCTGGCCCCTTCTGCCTACTCTAATGTCCAAGTCAAGCTGGCAGTGGGCGATACGACCAGTGCCTACTATCACTGAGTAGCAGGGAGAGGGACAATTGGCTCGTCAAGCAATGGCCACTCGACAAATTCTCAACAGAGATCAAGCAGCGAGTGGTTAGATATATATATATTTTGGGCATTTTCATGCTTTATTCGATAGTGACAGTGCGGGAAGGAAGAGCCTTAATCCTCCTCCATGTCACCCATCACCCCTTTCCCATAATGTGCAGCTTCTGCGGTTCAGCGACGGCAACGGCGGTTCCCTTTGATACAGACGCTAGACGGTGATACTTCTTAATTATTGAGACAATGGGTAGTGAGCGAGCTGGCTAATGGGAGCAAAGACTAGCCAGCCAGGTTAATTTGAGGTTCATTGAATTTCTTTGAATTAGCCTGATGGCCTGAATTACCAGGGGCCGGTAATGAAGAGATGTAAACTTGGACAAAGAGGGAAACAACAATAACATGCCGTATATCTCCTCCCAAGTAATTGAATCAGAGCGCGACCCAGGAATCCACAAAGCCTTTTGGTATTTCGATGGAGAAGTTCTGCTGTAAAAATGGGAGTGAGGGATGCCTGGCCCAGAGAAAAGCATGAGAGACAAATGACCAGCCATTGATATAAAACCTTAGTTAAGACTTAAAGAACAAAAATGTTAATAAAACACGGCAAAATGATGGACAATAGCAGGTCACAGTCTCCCGGTTGAATTGAGACGAAGGAGAGGGGATAAGGAGGAGCGGATGAAGCGTATTTAAAAAGCAGAAGGACAGAGCTAGGAGTGAGGGGTATTTCACCACACCCCATTTTCTGTCGTGCCAATCTCCCAAAGAATTCCATCTTGGGTGACAATGGCACTTCATTTGCATAGCAAAAATATGTTTTTCAATACACACCTTTCAATTTGTTGTAGGGGATTAGAAAATATTGACAATTATTGACAGAACTCAAAAGGCCCGGGCGCCAGTCCATCTGGAATATTGCTTCTAACATTTTATACCCTTATTTGCTCCATTCTTCCAACGTATGAGGGTATGTTATTGAATTTAATATCTGATTGCAAAGAGTTGGCGTTTGGTGGCAAGCAGCCTGGCCCGGAGTGGAAATGGCTGTTGCTTTTGATAGGATGTTGTTTTGATATTGCTTGTTTGTGTAAAATGTCCCAATGACACCGACTTTAAATAATGTAATCATCACCATGGCGTCCCACATGGAGTGCGTCCTATGCAGATTAGTGCCCGGTCTACACTTGACCCTTGTGATCAGTTCTTCTGCTTGTGGGAAAATCCTTGTGATTACAGAGATAAATGACATGACATAAAAGAGAGAGTAGAAATGAGTTCCAGAAATAAAGGAGCAAATTGTACTGTACAGTCACTACAACATTGTGGAGCGTCACCCTTGTTGATGCTGTGGGAAATTAACATCAATAATTCAATAATCACAAGTCAACTTGTAGTTATTAATAATGATTTTAAATAACAGATGATAAGCAGCTTGTGTTAAATTGGGGGTGGGGCGTGTCGGCATGGAGATTCAGATTGGGAGAATAAATCCTCACCTCTAACATGGAAAAGGGAAACAAGAGAGCGGGAGCTAAATATTTAGTGTGGCAGAAGGTCTTGAAAAGGTCAACCCCATGTTTGAAGTTATTGCCGGGCATGGAAATGGCAGCTTACTGCATCATAAATGTCACTAACATTTCTCTCCCCGTGGCTTTTCAGTCACTCAAAAATCTGGCAAAAGACCCCCTATCCTGGGCAAGAAAGCCTTCCTCGGAGGCCATCTCCAGAAGCCGGGTAATTAAGTTTCTCATGCCCCAGCCATTTTGTTATTGCTTGTTAATGAGGATACAGTCTCCAGCCTTTTGTAATTAACAGACAGGGCTGGGGTAAGATGAGCCTGGTGGAAGAAAAAGAGGAAATAGGTCGTAGCATGTCTAGTGACCTGCGGGCCACCTCCAGACAGCTCTCTCTGTCTCTCTCTCTCTCTCTCTCTGTCTCTCTCTCTCTCTCTGTCTCTCTCTCTCTCTCTCTCTCTCTCTCTCTCCCTCCCTCCCCGTCTCTCTCCCTGTCTCTCTCCCTTCCTGTTTGTATTCCCCCTCGGCTTCCTGATCATTTTCCAATGGGCTGTTTGACAAGCTGCCAGTTCTAATGCCACCAGTGCAATGTCCCTTGTCACCTCTCATAAACGCTTATATCTATCAGAGCTCCCATTTAAAAAAAAAGAGAGAGAGCTTTCATTATCAAAGTGATTAAAAGTGATCCTTCATTTCAGGGACATGCAAGGGTATGGTGAATTTATAAAAAAAATAAATAAAATAGTCGGTGGGCGGTGGCAAACGTCAAGACAATGCATCACTCATTAACATTTTGTTCCGTCGGCCTATCCTTTTACTGGGTGTTTCACAGCTCAAAATTACACTATACAATTTTCTCTCTATAAATTTATGTAATTTGCTCTGAAAAGGTGAAGCGCTCAGAAGGTGGCTTATGCCTAACGACTGCCTTCACCCTATAAGCAATAACGATGCTTTTGAGGTAGAGACTGAATAATCACCTTACAATAATGTGTGATTGCAATGTACTTGTAGATCAAGTACAACAAGATGAATTTTGAAGATTTTTTCTCATCCACAGCCAAGACAATAGATGTGAATTTAACTCAATAAAATTTAACACAATTTCCCTTATTTCCAATGTCTGTTTCCAACATTATTTTGCACTGTAAGAACAAAGCTTAAAGTCAGCCTTTCTTAAAAAAAAAATATATATATATATATATATATGAAGGAGAGAATAGCCACAGGAATATAAATTTGAAATAGTACAGTGAACATAAAAGTTACGGTTTCACTGAAACACAGTTTCCCCGAAGAACATAACTCCACCAGTGTGTGCTATAGGGCTTTGCTAATTGAATCACCCGAGTTGTATTGGGGGATTCTGGGCTTTGGGTAAAGTCAAGTCAAGCCAAGTCACACTTTATTTATAGAGCGCATTTCATACCAGGGCAACACAATGCGCTTTACAAAGAAATACAAAAAAGAAAGAGAGAACGTAGTTGTCAGCCGGTCCTTTCAAAAGAATGCCCCTGAAACAACAACAACAACGAAAGCAACAACAAATACAACAAAAACAACAATAAAAGCGACTCCAACCACAGTGGCAGCAACAACAACAGCAGCAACCCACACGTAAAGACGTCACCGGAACCGGAAGTGGTAGCTCTCACCGGAACTGGAAAGGTCACTCAGGTGAGAGATGGTTAAGTTGAGGTATAAGGTTACGTTAAGTTGAGGTATAAGGCAAGCGAGGGTTAAGTTTAAGTACAAGGTTAGCAGCAGCAACGACAACACCAGTGAAGATATAGGGTTAGCGGCACCAACAACAGCACCAGCAGCAGCAGCAACTACAACACCAGCAGTGTCAATACCAGCAGCAGACAACAGCAGAAACAAAAACAGCAACAGCAACAGCGCACAAGCGAAGACGTCACCGGGACCGGAAGTGGTAGCTCTCACCAGAACCAGAAATCTCCTCATCTGTATTGGGTCAACAGTGTGTACCATCTCATCTCAACGAAGTAAAGCACAGCAAAAACGTCACCGGAACCGGAAGTGGTAGCCCTCACCGGAATCGGAAATTTCAACTGTGTGCACCATAGCACCAAGGTATTTAGTCTCTCTGTAGGTGGAGGCAACCTCTGTGTCACGCACCACCGTTGGCTCATTCCCTTTTCAACGCCTATGCAGCTTCGCTGCCAGGCTTATGCCATCACACCCTCATCTCCAAGGGGAGGGGAAGGAAGTCAGCGGCGGAGGCAGAAGGGAACTCGCGTTGGGCACCATATTGGTAATTTATGGTTTCTCCACAATTACACCCTTGCGCTATTTTTTATGTCCTCCTGCTCAAGGACTTCAGATGGAAATTAGCTAGCTAAATATGGTACGACGTGTCTCTTTTTCATTTCACTTCATTGAGTCTAATGTGTGTGTATATGGTCCATGTCCAAATAAAGAGAGGTGGTGGGAATATCAGGTGGTAGAAGTAAATGCGATGCAGCCTAAATGTGGTTTAATTGGTGGTATTATGCTGCAGTCGCTGGAGAGCCTCGCAAGGGATGAAACAGAGGGCATTTAATGACAAAACGAAAAGTGATGAGTGCTCAAAAACAATGCCAGGAAAACGGAGGGAGGTAGGGGAAACACAACAGGACTTCTGAGAGTCAAAGTGTGTGAGCAGATGATTTCAACCTGATTGATGTCGGTGGAAGTGCATGGAGAAAATCTATTGGCGAGTAACTAATTCATTGGCACTAGAACTGCAGTACCTGTTTGACGTTGTATTGCTGCCCGCTGCTCCAACAGTAAGGATGGGTTAAGGGACCAAAAGTTCCTTGTTTTTGTTCTTCTTAATGAAGTGTTAACATTTACTATATTAACTATTGTCCATGTTTCCATGATACCAGGGGTCTGTTTTGTAAAACCAGGAGTGTGTCCTAGCCCATTGCTGATTAATGGTTAATAATTGAGCCTTAAACAAATGTTATATCTGTTGCAGGCAAGCCTCGATGTCTGATAACAGTGTACGGGAAACATGGCAAAAGTAAACAATTTAATCAGATTTTCCAGTGTGCAAGAAATCCTATTTTCTTTACCAGCTCTGATTTGGTAACACTAGCATATGGAGGAATGAAGAGAATCCAGTGGTATTTTGATAGGGGCACTAGGATGCCTTGGATATATCACCTGAGCATCCGTCTTTAACAATAGCAAATTGGTATTACAAGTTTGAAAAAAATAAATCATAATGGTTGTCAGGTCCTCAGTGTGGAAACCTGTGGAAACCTGTGTTTGATGAAGCAGTAAGAAGCCATTATTTTGAGCAATAAAGCAAGGAGGCATAAAGCAGAGGATATCTTCCCAACAATTGAACCTAGACAAGTACCCAACACGTGGTGGTTGACACCTGTCTCCCTTGGCAACCCAACTGTTACTAAAAGCAAAAAATAACACAGAAGCGATGAAAAGCAATTTGGCAATTATGGCCAGAAAAGGAGGGCTGCAAGGAAACATGATCCCCCGTCTGGTCGTTTGTGGTCCCTGGATGGGATTGCGGTGAAGCTCAAGTCACCCTGCTCCAGCCCCATTTGTGACCCCCAGGCAGATCTGTGTCAGGGGTAAGTGGACTTCCATGTCTCCTGTCTGCCTGACCCCACTCACCCGGAACACCGTGAGGAGAAAAAGGAAACAACTTAGCCACGCGAGAGAGAAGCAGACTGACAGTCTCGAGCTGAGGATGATGACACGGGAAGGATAGAGAGCAGGTGGATGCGAGAGAAAGAGAGGAAGAGAGAGAGAGAGAGAGCGTGGCAAAACACAGAATAAAGAGAGTACAATCCCCGTCGGAGAGAATTCTACAGAGAGAGAGAGTGTCTAGGCATGAGAAATGGCAAAAATGGAGAGCGAGGAAGTAACGAGAAGAGGAAGAGTGGAGTGAGGTAGAGACAGAGAGAGTGGGGTGGCTGCCGTATAACACTGTGGCCTGTCACCAGGCTGCTGTACTATTCTCCCGGTAACAATAGCAACAGATTGAGTTGGACAGGCCTGAACGATAGCCAGTCCGACCGAAATATCGAGTGGCTCTTATTTCTGTCGTCCAGGCCTGAATACTGGGTGGATACTACAGGGAGTAGCGCAGGCGAGCTCCAGTTAGGATATTCACTAATGATCTGTGTTATATCAAAGTCACACGCTCCGTAGTTACCTCCCCAGGAAGACCTCGAGACTGTCTCGCAAAAACCAAGAGTCCACCGAAATCAGTTGAGACGACGCCACGCACTGGCGGGAATACAGATGTTTTCAAAATGGAATTATTTGGGAATTTTTTTACTTACTGGTAATCCTAGAATTGGCCCTGTCAGACTAAAATACATCACCCTGCAATGAGATACAACCGCGAAAACCAGTCTCCCGTTGCTTGTTTGTTACATTTTGTTTGATGCTTGTCCTCCAACTGCATTGTCATTGAAGCAGGGCATTTGCTCATTATCTGAATGACAAAGGACATCATGACAGCTAACTGCGGTACATGATCCCTATTATTTTGACGAGGTCTCATGTTTATAGTTGAAAGTATTATCTTATTGATCATCGCCAATATTGTCGTCATAAGAAGTGGCACTACAATGGCTATTTAGATGGTAATTTGGCTATTTCATCTCACAGCGAAAGCGCTTCATCACATCTCCTGTGTCCATTTCAGGTGACTTACGAGATTTAAACGTGGTGAGAATTATAGTCTTCATTCAGAGTTTGTTGTTTTTCTCCTTGCATATCTTGAGTGTCAGCGTCAAAGAGGGGTAAGTTTGAGATTTACATTGCACTGACCTTTCGGCTGACGCCCCCGCCTCTCTCTGGCCCCCGCCGCAACCTTCCGAGTCGCTCTTGTCATGGAGAAGGTCTTATAAATATGGATGCTCTTCTCCGTCAGGTTGCGGGGCAATTTCAGAAAAAGGATAGGTTTGGCCGATTTGTGTAGATTGGATCACTAACCGGTGAAACGTGTCAACAGTTATTCATTCACTTTGGCCACAAGCAGCATACTGTATGTCACTGCTTAAGAAACCGAAAAACATTGATTTTCAATATTTTACACTTTCCATCACACTGCTGACGGAGCACTATGTAATACACTATGTAAATACCCAAGGATATATGTTGCTTGATATATCCAATATTATGTATGGTATATTGCTATTTTTTCTAATTGCAGTGCAGTGAAAATGTTTCTAATTTTTATTTTAAAACATATAACGGACACTAGCACTTGTGTTGCAAGATCAAAATTGCAAGGTTTCCCAAATTCATCAAATTCATCAATTCCAGGGGAACAGCAGCTCTATGCTCCTCCGAACAATAACAATTTTCACACTTAAAGTGAGAACTATTAGTCGTGATGAAAGGGTTGACTCAATGTTGAGATTAAGTTCTTGACGACCTACTCAGCAAAGAGTAAAGAGTTGAATTTTCCAACTCGTCGTTCGTTTGATTCAGTTGGTGGAACACACATCAAACGCGGGAGGACTTCCTGAACGAACATCTAATGGCTTGGGTACGATCTGTTAGAGGAGGCCATGGCAGAAGGGCAGTCCAAAGAACCAAGGATTAGCTTTGGCAGAATAAAATGAAGACATATGAAGATCCCGCCCTTTAAACGACTTTAACTCAGATACATGAGTTAATGCCTTGAACAAGATTAGTGATCTTGAAACAAAGGGAGAGATAGAGTGGGACTCAAGTGGGCCCATTAAGAAGGTATGTGAAGAAATGTGAATGTGAACCAGTCCCATGGGGATTGCAGGAAAACGCACCAAGTACTGAGTGAACATGCTCCACACACCAACATCCCGCCAATCGTCATTTCCCCCCCTTCTTGACGTGGCGTCTTGGCGCTCTCCCTCTGATGAAGTGTGCAATCATGCATCTTCCCAGAGTTTGATTAAGTGCACACCCACCGTACTCATGGTGCGCTGCAATGTGATTCTGCTATCAAATCTCTGACAAGCCCCCCACCACAAATGTCTTTTACGCTAGGCTGCTCAGCTACCAACCCCCCCGCTCTCCATCATTCTTTACGGACAGTCCACACTCGTTGGCACAAACACACACTACGCACAAAAACCATCATGTACGGCTCATCTAGGCAGCATTGTGCACCGGGCTTGTCAAGAGGAACAGATGTCATTATGGCAAGAGCTGAAAAAAAGAACAACAAAAAAACGACGTGACAGCTTCACAAACACGGCGTGCCAGACCGAGTGCGAAAGACAAATGAGTGTTTATTTCCGTGATGATTTGAGCAGTAATTTTTGTGCGTGCACGAGACGTTTACCGTGCGGTCGTTAATTTGCGGTAGTCGCATGTCGCAAATGATGATCGTCATACAGACCCAGGTACGTCCTTGGCAATGGGAAAAGTGGAGAATCAGTAAGTGAGTGAGAAGGTAAACAAAAAAATGGGGGATAGAAATGTAGTAAAATATGGGAAAGGATGAAGGCCTTTAGTCTTAAATAAAAGCAGAGCTAGTCTTAATATACCAGAGAGATGGATAAGATGTTACCAAAGTGCATACCTACACCCTACTAAAAAAGAATGCATACAAAAGAGCATGCAAATGAACTTAATGGCATTAAGCAAGCCCAGGGAACAGTGTTCCAAGGTGAGTACGGTATCTCGAGCTGCTTGGCGAACCACTAGCTGCAACACTAACCCCTGTTGATGGTAGAGCATGCCATTTTTCAGAATAAATTCATCTCTGTTGAAGCCCAGCTCAGCTCTCGGCTCATTCCCTCTCTGAAAAAGAGACAATAATGATGGATCAGTTTTCTGCCTATCAAAGGTTTTGGCTATCATTTGAAACCCTAAAGTTAACACTGGCTAAGTGTTGGCTGATGGCTTCACAACTGTGCGTTGCAATTTCACCTGCCTTCTCTGTCTACGGATTTTCCGAGACTTCCTGGATGTTTTCTCCAACTCATCATTGTAGAAGGGCAGAGCACTGAGACCAATTGTTTTTGGCTGCGCTCTGGTAACAGCGGCATTACATTTTCGGCTTTGGTCTACTTCCAACAAATCAAAGAGCACAGCAGGATAAGGCAAGTTATCCACCACAACAATGTTCAGGAGGTAATTTTGCCCCTCTACTTTCATGTACATGTCGGCTGTTGAATAGCTCTTCTCATCTCCATATACATAACACATCAGAATGGTGTCTCTGGTGCTGATAATGTTGAGTGGTGCAAACTTCCTGTACACAAGATCATGCACACTATCAAGTAGGGGTTGACAGTTGTTCCATTAACTTCAATATGTGTCATTTTATAGACTGGTCCTTCTTAAGCTGAGCTTCAACATGAGAATTTGGCAGAAATCACATTTGTGTTATCTTAGCCGAGATTTTAGGGCACATGGGTGGCCTTTGACCTTCTAGTCCACAGAGATAACAAATTGGCTTTTTACCAGAGGGTTTTAATAGCATGCTAGCTGGCTGGTTCTCCCACATGGAGGGCATACCCACACCGGCCGCTGGCCTCCATGAGTTGTAGCTCTATGGTTGTCCCTTCTTCCGGACACCCTCAATGACGTCACTCAGCTTAGAGGCCTCCATTGCAAGGGAGCGGAATCTTTGCCTGTAGGTCTCAGGGTTAATTTCACATTTAGAAAGAATGGCAGATTTTACCTGGTCATAGTCAAGGGAGTCATCAATGTCCATACACACATAAGCACGTCAAGCTTCGCCAGTTAGCAATGATTTTAAATTAAAAAACACTTTTTTTTTTCCACTTTTTTCTCAGAATTTTTTTTTTAATGTCGGGGGGTAGCAACAAAGATGAAAAACGAAAAAACTCTTGTATCATCCACTGGATGTTCCCACCGCTGATACCATTTGTCAGGGACCAAGGAGCAAACAGGAGTTTGTAAATGAAAGCCTGGGTTTTTATTTACCCAAAATTGAAAAACCACTGTAAACTAAGAATTGAAATACTAGGCCTATAAAAGAGTCAACAAAATATAACAACAACTAAACAAGATGTGAGCTGACCAACTGACCTGCCCCAATGACACATGTAGGAACATATCTAGTGGCTGGGCCAAACCAAATAACATACAAGGGGTAAACAAAATGGACCCCAGCTACAACTAAACACAAAGCAATACAAATTAAACCCACCACCATTATATGGCAGCACATGGTTTGGCCCGATGAGCTGGCTCAAGCATTTAAGTGTTCTCAGCCTTCAGCCAAGCCTTTGGCTGGACCAGGAAGGGACCTCCCTGAACAACCACTATAACTCAAAGACAAAGAAACAAATTATTAATATAACGGAAAATCTCCTGTGTAACCCGACCGTTAGGGATGGCCAAATTAAGCTTTCTGAACCCTTACAGTTTACCGACACATTGTGTTGAAAATGGGTTCAGCACTTGGGGCTTCATTTGAGAGAATGAATATCACCTCGCAACACCTGGCGACTACCGAGTATATATATGTATGAACACACTGGTTGCTACACACACTGGTGCTTGTAGTGCAGCGAGTACGATTTTTCCCCCTACACAGGTGGGTTCCATTCCCCTTGTTTGAACAAGTCATACTTGTTCATTGACTTAATGTTTTTCAATACGTTTCAAACTTGATAATAAAGTCTTTAGTGTGTGAGTGAATATATTTGACAGTAAATGCAAGGACAGAGGAAAACAATGGATAAAGAAAGACAACCAAAGAGGAAGTAGGAAGGAGTAGTGTACATATGCTAAGGGTTTAAGCGGATACTGAAAGTGCTTATGGACAGGTAATTCAGTGATTTGGGGATGTGTTGTGAAATATATTATGCAATTATATGGAGTGTGCTGTATTTGAGTAACATGGGAGAGGGTGTGCTTGTGGATCTCGGGATGAAATTCTACATTTTTTATTAAGAAACAATATATTTTCAACAGTTTTTGAACATAACCGAGGTCTTCTTTTGCTTACAATTTCACCAGCTTTTGAGAAGATTCGCTCACAAGCAACAGATCAGGCTGGGACAAACAAAAAGTATTTTGCCATGTGCTACAAGTGGGGATATATATTTTCTGTGTTGACCAGTAGGCCAGCGGGTCTTTTCAATGGGAGAAGCAGTCATATAACGTTACACCTCAATTCTAACATCTGCTTTGGCATCTTTGACTTTGCTTGCCTCACTGACGATCATCAACATAATGACTGTCCAGCAATTTCCAATGGTTCAGATCTGAGAGACAAGTGAAAAAATCAAAAGTTATCAGCATAGACTGCTTTCAATTTGTTTCCTCCTTTTAATTGTACTTACTTTAGGCTGAATATTGTCAATGCACATATTATAACACAAACATACCTGTGGAGGATGCAGTTTGGAGGTTTTGTGCTGCTGGGTCTGGCTCAGCTGACTTGCTGGGTGTCTGTTGAGATGTGAAAGGGTGGTATGTAGACGTGCATGCGGGATGTCTCTGACCAGTGCTGTGCATTCTGATGTTAGTCCTCAGATTGCTGCTTGGGCCTCTACTTGTTTGTGAAAGCCAAAAGTTTTCAATCTCGATCCACCGAGATGGACTTGAGACCTAAAATACTTTTCAATAAGGACTCCAGAGAGGTTCTGTCCCAGCTGTGTTGCCATGTTGTTTGTGATCTGTCGTGTAGCGTAGCATTCTAATAAGAGGAATGACCTTTGAACTAGAGACTCTTCTCCTGTGAAACTTCTACTGTGGCCAAATGAAATGGTGCAAGCAGTTTTAGACACTGGATTGTTTTTAAAAATTTCAGAGGAGCCACCTCTCTTCTGAGTGTGGCAAGAGCTGCCCCCACTAGTTGTCTCTCATCATGCAATTGCTGGAGCATCATAATGTGCTGTTCCAATGCGTGTCCACCTCCAGGGTGAGTTTCATTACTGGGCGACCCATTTGCTCCTGCATTTGCCTCAGCTTTTCTTTTGCTGTAGTGCTGGGTTAACATCTTTCTTGCCCTTTCTCTGATGTTTTCAAGGCCAGGAGTCAGATCAAGGGATTTTTGAACTACAAGGATAAGGGCATGTGCAATGCAAACAACATTCCAAAGCTTTAACTTGTTGATAGCGGCATCATGTTTGCTGCTGCATCTGTAACAACTCATCTGATTTTGTCTTCAATGCCACACTCTTCAATGAGGCTCCCGTTTCCTTGGACATTCTCAGCTGCCTGGACTTTGAGAAATGGCCTTGCCTCCAAAATAACTGTGGCAAGCTTATCATTATCATCCACATAATGGCCTGTAACTGCCAGATATACATCCTTATTAATCGAAGTCCACATATCTGACGTTAGGCTCACCCTCTGCACTCTGCATGGCAGTCTTGGCCTTTTCCTTCTGCACCTCATATTTGCTATCCACCATGGTCTTCAGAGCCTGCCTTGACAGTAGAGTGTATGTGGGGTCAAGCTTTGCAAGAAAATATATGAATCCACAGTCATCCACAATAGAGAAAGGCTGACAATCTTTCACAACTACTGTATATCCACAACTGCTTCATCCAGCTCTTGGTGTCAGGTCACTAGAAAAAGATTGTAAATTCATGTTAGATTTAATTGAAATTTAGTAGGCATCATTTTATATGTATATATAGATATAGATATATATATATATGTCCAGATCAGCTGAGTGAAAGAAACGACACACCACATCACTCCTCACTTTAAACAGCCCTCGCCAAACACGGCTGATTTGAAAACATTCCCCAGTAACTCAGCTGTGCCACATAATTTATGCCAAATAATTAAAACACATTTAATTTTGATCAAAATAACTAAAAGCATTTAGCGTCTCCGGTGGTTTGACTGTGATCCCCAAAACTCTAAATTAATTGCACATTATCAGAGATTATTAATAAGGGTAATGGCCCATTGGCCGTAGGGCAGCCGGCTGCATGAACGAGCCAATCAATTGGGGAAACGACGGATTTTGATACCACGTGCAGCACAGAACAATGAAAACGCTCATGCACTCAGATACTGTTTACACAGGCGATCATTTACTGCCTGGGAATGCACAAGGACACGAAGACAATGTCAGGCATAAACACACACACGCACACATGCCGTCTTCATCATGCAGAGCAATATCACGCTGCCGCGTAACAGATTTTAGATATATTGTCATGCCCAATCGATCCATCTCTCCTCCACTCACACTCATTTTACGCATGTGGATAACTGCCATGAAGTCGTGATTAGAGGGCCATGTTATGTGATGGTCTCATTATATTGGCATCATTGCAGGGGTCAACAGTTAACTCAAGTGTTGCGTCATCTATGTACTAATTTAAATCAATGGTGACTACTTATGACTATGTATAATGTATCACAGTATGAAGACACTGTGTAAACCATAGTAAACCATCTAAAAGATGTTATCACTAAAATCCCCGCAAAAAACGGCAATGTTTTCATATCTCTGCATATAAATAAATAGCCGCATTTCCACCCCAGGAACAAGGAACCTTTGGAGTAACTCAGTGTGTTTCCACCACAGGAGGCAGGGTCGAAATTAAGTTCCAGGGACAAAGTCTCAGGAACCAAAAAGTCCCTGCTCCAGGGATAGTACTTTTCAATTGTCCAGGAACTTTTCCAGGTGGGGCTTGCAGCGTTGAACATTTTTGATTTGTCGAGTACACACAGAATTTTATTTCAGCCACAGTTTTTTAAAATCTGCCACAAACCGACTGTATGGACAGTTCGTTTTTTGATCTAAAATGTTCCGATTATACATAAATCGGAAATATGAAAAACAACCCATTTTCTGTTTTTTGTTTTGATAATAAAAAACAAAGCGAAGAAAGCCCTGTGTGGACCGCCAGGGGGCGTGGTCAAGCCGCCACTGCAGACAGTGCAGTGCAGGATCCCCTCCCGGGGCTGCTCAGCTGCTGGGGATTGGGTGAATCAATGGAGGGGCTCCATTCGGGAGCTCCATTGGCTGATTCATCCCATCCCAGACCAGGAATTAATATAGCTTTTGTTTCTCTCCGCAGCAGAGATGGGGGCGTGGCTGAGACGCGGTACCAGAACCGGCACCGCCAAGACTAAGAGCTGTAGACAGGACAATAATTGAACCGAGCATATGAACGAAACCTGTGGACTCTCCCCCTGTTTGCCAGCGAGCCTTTTATTTTGATGTTTGGGCCACGAGCGACCTTTTGTTTGAACGATTAATAAATAAACGCCAAACAGTGCTGTTTTGCCTTCGCCTGCCTCCCCCCGCTCATTCCCTGGCCCTGGGCCAGAACTAAACTCTACAGACTGTATGAACACACAAATAGCATATGGTGTGTCGCAAGAAAGATTTAGCCCTCCTACACAGACTGTAAACCCAGATTTGATTCCCAGTGTGCGAACGCATGTTTTCATTCTGTTTCTTCAATGTGAGGGTGAATATTGTTTTTGACAGAAAATACAAGGACAGCAGAATAAAAAAAATAATAATAATAAAATTAAGACAACGAAAGTGATATTCCACTATCACTTTCGTTGTCTGTCCTTATACATTTTATTCTTCTTATTTGTGTATGGTCTTCTGCGTTACCGCCACCTACTGGACTGGAGCAGTTTGTCCAATCGTTTTTCATAAGTCAGCAAACAAATTTGCATAAGGTTCACAGGTCTTTAGATTGTGTTGGAAACGCAGACAACGGGCTGAAGAAAACCTTTTAGCTCTGTGGGTGCGTGCGGAGATGAGCGCCATTTCTCTTTTTTTGCTAGAGGTCTAGAGGATTTTTTTTTTAACTGCACGCAGCTTTTCCATAGAAACACGAAACGACCGATTCTTTTGAACGGCCGAGGAACCGAGTCTCTCTGGGTGATGAGCCGTTCTTTTTTTTTTTTCAAATGTTATGTTGTGTTGTTTATGTTGCCGTCTCCTGCCGCCAGCAAGTGTTTTCCCCTCTGGCTGGAAAGGAGCGCACCCACTGGTCAGTCAGGTTCACAAGGCGAAGGCACACACGCACTGCTCTGACTGTTTCTTTTTTTTTTTTAATTGTGAAACATTTAACAAGATATTATATAAATAAAAAAATAAATTATTTTAATTATCCACTATCCTGGGCACCTCCCCTCCAATCAAATGAAGTTATAACAACCCACCAATTAACTTCAACCCTGTCTCCCCCCTCAGTTATGCACACAGCATTACACGAGTTATTTATGGCAGACTACTATAAAAACATTTCTACACCTTAAAAATAAATAAATAAATCATCTTAAAGACACATGAACCTTACCGTGACCCCAAAACCGTGAGCCCACTGTATGATTGACACACACACACACACACACACACACACACACACACACACACACACACACACACACTATATATATATATATATATATATATATATATATATATATATATATATATATATATATATATATATATATATATAGACACCCACAAACATACATACATACATACAGTACATACATACAGTATATACACACGTACAGTATATGCACACACTGCCTTTTGTTAATCTGATTGTTTGAATGCTCGCTGCGAAAGGCCAGTCTCTCTTGTCATAGGGACTGTGGAGACCTCAAGAACAGTAGCCTGCTAGCCTGGTGCCGCCAGTCTAGTGGCACCAGGCTAGCACTGTTGTGCCGTAAAAGCAGTATCTTGAATTAAAAAAAAAAAAAAATACATAAATGTGCTGATGCTGTACTGGAGATACCTTCCAAAGGTTTTTTGACATTCCCAGCAAAACAGCTACCGTAACCATGACTTATTTTCTAATAGTGCAGACAAATTCCCGATAGAGCATCCCTTTACAATCAACATATTTCATATATTCAACAAAAAAGCATTACATTTAGGGAACAACGTAGTGTACAAATGTAAGTGTCTAAGTACTTGAGATTATTGCTTACAAGAGATCATATTGAAATGATCATTTATAGAGGGACAAAATAACATGCTCCTGGATTTAATTAAATATTTAATATACAAAGACATTTATAGTGCATAAGATTGTTGTAAGATTTTAATGTCAGAATTTGATTGGACACATCACAATTAAGCTGTAAATTAGTCTGCTTACCCTTGGAGGTTAAAAACCCGAAATGGACCGTGCAAGGTGACAGTCTCCACAAGAAAGTTATTTTATTTGTTCGAGCGATTAAGAGAAATGTTTATTCCCCCACTAACCCTGCAAATAAAATAGATACCTAACGCAGCGTTGCTTTAGTAAGTCATGCCTAGTGTTTCATTTGACACCTTGGAGCTTTGAATTACGTTTTCCACTGCTAGGCAGCAAATTGGACTCAGCAACCCAGATGGATGCGAAGCCACAGCCAGATCTGTTTGTGTAGCGATAAGACGGGGGGGGTTGAATCTCGTCTCAGGTGTGTGCGTGCGTGCGGGCGTGTGTGCGTGCGCATGCCCTTGGGCTGCTCAAGTTTCCTTCCTGCCTCCAAAGACATGCGGGTCAAAGCTGATTTCAGGCTCTAAATTGCTCATAAGTGTGAAGGTGTGTGACCACCCATTCACTGTGTCTCCTTATGCCCATAGTCAGGCCGCAGACCTCCAGCTTTCCTGGTCATGGAAATGGGGGTAAAGAGGATGTGGATGGATGGATGGCTAAATGGTTGGATGGATGGTAAGATGAACAACGTGCAAAATCCATTGTACAAGTACCGTGTGCATGTGATGCCATTCGTCAATTTGCCTTTTTGCCAAAATGCCTCGCCCCATATGCACATCTCAAAAGTTATTTAATTCACTAATTGATTCAACATTTGGATGAATTAAAAGCATGAATGAAACAACAGCTAAAGTGCTTAAAGTGCAGCCTTTGAAGTGAAGGCTAGTTTTACAGCCGAGTAATTGTAGCCGGCGCATTTCCGTGTCCTTATGCAGTTTTATTTATCTGGTAATAAGCTCACAACAAAGGGGAACAACCTACCAGGATTCATAAAAGCCGTCTTGTTTGTTTCATTATTGTTTTGACTAATTGTTAAGACCAACAGTCATCAAACAGCACATTTCCTTTCCTCGTGTTTTAAGCCGTTGCCAAATAATCCAAAAAACAGAGGAAAGATTAAATTACAAAGGACAGGAGCAGAACTACTGACCTTTATATTCCTTTATATTACATTGTTTTGTTCCTTTTTTTAGGCAGCCGTGACGAACCTCACAGGCACCTTCAATAATGACTTGCGATACGCTTCTCCAGTGTATAAAGCAATTTTCCATTGCCCCCTTTTCTGCGCACAGGTTAACAGGTGATTTTCCCGTCAAATTGCACTACATTCAAAAAAGGGCTCTGAATAAGGGACAGGGTTTGAAAATGTATTTATTACATGGCAACGTTGTGTATATCCCTATTGTAAATTCACTTCGCTCCAGCCTGGAGGAGCCTCTATTTCCCTCAGAACAGGTCACTTTACACATCAGACACCAACAGTGCGATAGACAGAATTTGTTAATACAGTAATTAACTGTGAAAATGAGCTAAAAGCCAGTTAAAGTAAATATTTAGTTTTGTTTAAGGATAAATGTGAAGCCAAATAAAGCGTTTTTAGGTTATTCATATTAATTTGGTGTCATTTCCAGCTAAGGTATTCGATTAATTAGCGGGGAGCATACATGTACAGTGGGGCAAAAAAGTATTTAGTCAACCACTAATTGTGCAAGTTCTCCCACTTAAAAAGATGAGAGAGGCCTGTAATTTTCATCATAGGTACACTTCGACTATGAGAGACAGAATGGGGGGAAAGAATCCAGGAAATCACATTGTAGGATTTTTAATGAATTAATTGGTAAATTCCTCGGTAAAATAAGTATTTGGTCACCTACAAACAAGCAAGATTTCTGGCTTTCACAGACCTGTAACTTTTACTTTAAGAGGCTCCTCTGTCCTCCACTCGTTACCTGTATTAATGCACCTGTTTGAACTCCTTATCAGTATAAAAGACACCTGTCCACAACCTCAAACAGTCCCACTCCAAACTCCACTATGGCCAAAACCAAAGAGCTGTCAAAGGACACCAGAAACAAAATTGTAGACCTGCACGAGGCTGGGAAGACTGAATCTGCAATAGGTCAGCAGCTTGTTGTGAAGAAATCAACTGTGGGAGCAATTATTAGAAAATGGAAGACATACAAGACCACTGATAATCTCCCTCGATCTGGGGCTCCACGCAAGATCTCACCCCGTGGGGTCAAAATGATCACAAGAACGGTGAGCAAACACCCCAGAACCACACGGGGGGACCTAGTGAATGACCTGCAGAGAGCTGGGACCAAAGTAACAAAGGCTACCATCAGTAACACACTACGCCGCCAGGGACTCAAATCCTGCAGTGCCACACTGCTTAAGCCAGTACATGTCCAGGCCCGTCTGAAGTTTGCTAGAGAGTATTTGTATGATCCAGAAGAGGATTGGGAGAATGTCATATGGTCAGATGAAACCAAAATAGAACTTATTGGTAAAAACTCAACTTGTCGTGTTTGGAGGAGAAAGAAAGCTGAGTTAAATCCAAAGAACACCATACCTACTGTGAAGCATGGGGGTGGAAACATCATGCTTTGGGGCTGTTTTTCTGCAAAGGGACCAGGACGACTGATCCGTGTAAAGGAAAGAATGAATGGGGCCATGTATCGTGAGATTTTGAGTGAAAACCTCCTTCCATTAGCAAGGGCATTGAAGATGAAACGTGGCTGGGTCTTTCAGCATGACAATGATCCCAAACACACCGCCTGGGCAACGAAGGAGCGGCTTCGTAAGAAGCATTTCAAGGTCCTGGAGTGGCCTAGCCAGTCTCCAGATCTCAACCCCATAGAAAATCTTTGGAGGGAGTTGAAAGTCCGTGTTACCCAGCGACAGCCCCAAAACATCACTGCTCTAGAGGAGATCTGCATGGAGGAATGGGCCAAAATACCAGCAACAGTGTGTGAAAACCTTGTGAAGACTTACAGAAAATGTTTGACCTCTGTCATTGCAAACAAAGGGTATATAACAAAGTATTGAGATGAACTTTTGTTATTGACCAAATACTTATTTTCCATCATAATTTGCAAATAAATTCTTTAAAAATCAGACAATGTGATTTTCTGGATTTTTTTTTCTCGTTTTGTCTCTCATAGTTGAGGTATACCTATGATGAAAATAACAGGCCTCTCTCATCTTTTTAAGTGGGAGAACTTGCACAATTGGTGGCTGACTAAATACTTTTTTGCCCCACTGTATGCGGACCAGACGAGCTTGACTTCTCTCCCCATGCGCATGGAGGAGCCCATGACCCTGTCGCTGTTTCACGGGTTGTCCTTCCTTGGACCACTTTTGGGAGGTACTTATCACTGTATACCAGGACACCCTACAAAATCTGCCCTTTTGGAGGTGCTCTGACCCAGTCATCTGGCCATATCAATTTGTGATGGCCAGATGACTTGATGGCCTTTGTCAAAGTTGCTCAGATCCTTACGCTTGCCCATTTTTCTTGCTTCCAACACATCAACTTCAAGAACTGATTGTTTACTTGCTGCCTAATGTATCCCACCCCTTGACATGTGCCACTGGAACAAGTTGATCAATGTTATTCACTTTACCTGTCAGCAGTTTTAATGTTGTGGCTGTACACACACAAACACACACACACACACACACACACACACACACACACACACACACACACACACACACACACACACACACACACACACGTTGCCCTCTCTGGGGCGTAATAATGAAGAACACAGGAACTTTACTAAGGTGATTAATTATCCATGTCACCAGATGGGAGGATGAGTGAAAAAATCTCAGATCCTTTCACTCATCCACTCACGCATTTCCAAGTCGGGATTCGATTGGGACAGCCATATGTTGATGGATGACCAGGGGGTTGTATCAATCAGAAATACAGAGATGAGATTTGACCCGGACAGAAGATTGCGTGCGGCTACGAGCTTGTGCGTGTAAACTAATGACACACAGCTGAGAAGCGGAAGGCATTATTCGTCAAACCGTAAAAAAAAAAAACCCCACTGACATTCAAAGTGAGGTTAGAACAAATGAAAGCAAATGTCAAGGTCCATTAATCCGACAGGATTTTACAGTCTGTAGTAAAACCCTGTATGCACAGTACAAACCATCTAATCCCAACAAGACGTCTAGAGAGGTAATCAAATAATTGTGTGATTGTTTGATAGTTTATAAGTTGTTTTAAGAGTTTTCAAGGAACAATTAGACAAGATTAATTGTCCAATATTCAGGCAATTAGAGACCAAGATGAGCTTGAGGGTGCTATAGAAACCCCCAAAATGGCAATAACAGCCCTGAAGCAACTCCAATAAACATCCGCGATCGCTTTTGAATTTACCTCTTATTCTTACATTTATGGATTTTTTTCGAAACACATACTTCAGCAGAGCCACATATTACACATACTACAGATAAGAAAGGTCTTTATGTTTGTTTTCATACAGCCGGCTTTCCAACTCCTATTTTCCTAGGCCTCTCTGGATTAAAAACCCTTTTACCGCCCTTCCCTGGCTCTATGGACGACCTTCCTGAGGTACACTGTATACAGCGTATTCACGAGCCGGGATTGTCGGTGCGAGAGATATTGATTTTCCCAACACAACAATTTGGTTTACAGCATTACAGCAATGTCCTTTCCGCTACTTCGACGACTGGAAGAATGGGCTCATGATTTACTCGCAGACAGATTTTATTCGCTCCATCGGTTTAGGAGGCCTTTCTACGGTGTTCCATACCGTGTGATACTTCTTCCATATGGTCAGCACTGCTTTACTAAGATGATTGAAGGTTGCTGCCTGTTTGTTGGAACTACATCTCACAGGTTGTTAGGTACAGCAAGACCATCACCTGTTCGGTTGATCATTGTAGGCGCAGTGTATGCTATTGTTTTTGTTTAACACAACCAATAAGGTTGTGAAATCTAACCTTGTTATATTGAGCACCTTAACTGTAAGCTCAGCATCTTCCTCGTTTGCCCCCTGCCGTCTCCTCCGTATTGGCTTTTCTGCTGCATTCTGCTTCTAATGAATGTCCTTTGTTCTTCCCACTTTGTAACGGGTGGCTACAGTTGTCATGGGATGCTCCCCCACACCCATCACTTTCATTGCCGCATGAACCAGTCTGTTTATTTGTGATTTTACAAAAAAAAAACAAAGATTTGTGAGAATGAAGCTGGGTAACACAAGCGTCAGTAGTGGAGAATGATCCAGAACATCTAGGTGGATCAAAAATAATTTCCATTTTCTTGGTGTTTACAATGAGATGGTCATCACACCATTGTACAAACGTTTTAACCTTCAAACTCAAGCCAAAAATGGCAGTGTCTGTATCTATAAGTCCCAACATGGCAATGTCATCCGAAAACTATGTTTGACTTCAGTTGCCACACCATTATCCTTTCCAGACACTTCATTACAACTGAGGTCAGGGCTGCTGGTCTACAGTCATTATTTTCCTGGGGAACAGGCTTTTTTTTGGAAGAAGAGTAATGATTGCTGATGGAACTATATGTGAATCAACAGACCTCTGAGAGACAGGCACCCAGGCTGGTGTAAGTTCCTCTGTACGTCTACATAAGTCTTCAAAAGGAAAGCTGAAACATCATCAGGGCCTGTTGCCTTGTTGCGGTTTGTTATTTTAAATAGTTTTGTGACTTCTCTGGGACTAAGGTCTGTTTGGAACACAATCATCAATTGTTCTGGTGACACTGTCATGTTTTAAGAGAATGCATGTGAGTCAAATCTAATTTAGAAGTTGTTCAAATCATTTGCTATGGTATTGCCTTCTGCTGTATACAGTGGTTATCTGGTATGTAATTCGTAATCTATTTCATAGTGGCCCACACGTATTTCGTACTACAGGCAGTCCAAGGTTTACTAATGCCCTTACTTACGAATGCCCTTACTTACGTACCGACCTCCGTAAAGCCTATTGTTTAAAAAAATATAAAAATTAAGTTACATACAAAGGTTCATACTAACGGCGACGCTCAAAACACTGCACATTTTCAGCGGTTGGTCAGCCCCAGGGAGAACAATGCCAGGTCGCTGTTGTCTCTCACTCGTTCACAATCATAAATACTGTACTTACATTTATTATTACTATTAATTTTTAATAGATTAATGGCTGTTTTATTGCCCCACTAGAGGATTGCTGTGACAAGAGCGTTTCCATGTCATAAACTGGCATCTTCCTGTTTGTTTCTGTGGAATGCTGCGACAAGCATCAAAGCAGCCCTATGCAAAGAAATCTCCAAAAGCTCGCCATTTCACAGTGTTACATATCATTAACACAAACAAAACAAGGGCGTATTAATCACTCATCACCATTAAAAACACAAATTTTGCACTAGCCAATTTTCTGGATCACCTGCAGAGCCACCAGAAAGAGAGTAGGAGTAACTGACTTGTTACTATTTGACACATTTGCCCATTACTTTTAATTACTTTGAATTAATTTAAATGGAAAGCTAGTAAGGGTCAGGAAGAGGGAGGTGACATGGTCAAATGTGGACTGGTTGAACTCTAGGTTAGTGACGTCTAATTGATGTTTTGCCTGAAGGGTTGCACTAATCAAGGCGACATTGAAAAGCTCCTGGACCAGATGTTTTGCTCTCTGAGGATGTCAAATGGAGCTCAAGTAAGATCGATAAAGGAGTCCCACAGGAGTCTTAAACTGTTCATATTAAATATTCCTTCCCAACTCAACTCTATAATCATCTCTATGCGGATGACAGTTCTCCTCAAATAATACCTTTACAATCTTCCTTTAGAGCCTCCAGATACAGTATGTCATCTCAAACTTGTCCTAAATTTTAAAATGCAAATATCCGATAGACATGTTGTTGATACCATCTTTCTTACCCATTCTGGATGCATAGCTAACCGTTCTTCAAATCTTCTTCAAGTCACCCTACAATGCACTTGAATTTTTACATTTTGAGATATCCTGAATGCAGATGCCACCACCACCCTGAAGCCATTATATGCAGTGTCAACTTATACGGCTCATGAAATAAATTGATCACCAGATCACAGGATGAGTTTGCTTTTGCAGTTCCTTGTACAAACACTGAACCAGGGAAGCATTCTTGGCACATTTCCCCTTGCTAATGGAATGAACCGCAAAAAAACCCCAAACTATTTTTAATGATGAGTTTGTGATTTGTTTTTAACTACTACATATTTGTTCTATGAACTGATTCTGTAGCAGCACTAAAGCATAGTGTGTTTGTATGCAAGTAACTGTTCTCAGATATAATCTAAGTGAGGTTACCTGATTAAACTACAGGTATAAATTACTCAAAGTGGTGTCTGAACCTGGAATTGCTTTGTTTTAAGAAGACTGAAATCAAAGTAACATACTGGAAACTATCAACATTTCACTAATGGAACCAAATGAGGGTGAAATAAATCAATGTAATCTTAAAACAGGTGCATATCTGTGGTATCTGTAATAGCAGCATTTTATATTGTTAAAGTCCCTGTAAAATCAATTCAGAGATCTGTTTCTAAACACATTTTACATGTCTAACCAGGCCAGGAGAGGCCTTGGCTAACTTTGGTTACAGGTAAGAGGTCAACTACACCACCTTGGGGCAGCCACCCAAAGAGTACACTAAAGTGGTTAAGTTAAAATTGGTCATGTGAAATTTATCAAAATCCATGGGATGTCCATCAACACAGGATAGCCCACAAGTCAAATCAGAGGCGTGTTTCTTCATATAATAAGTGTAATTTATTTTAAGAGCGTAAAACAATGAATATTAAAAACAAGATCCAAATAAAATGGTTTTAGTAACTACAAATGACCAGGGTATAAAACAAGCATAAATAGATAAAACCAAATGTTCACCAAGTACCACACAACGTTTAAAATAGAGGAACTGTTAGTCAAAAGCGGTGGTGGAGCTATCGCCAACTGCAAAAGAGCTTACTGTAGCTACGTGCCATAGTTCCAACTTTGCAAAATAAAACAATGAGATAAAACAAATGCACACGCCATGCAAATATAAATAAAACAAAAGAGCCACTCACTACACTGTATCCACTTTAGTAAAATATCTTTAACCGCCTCTCAGAGGATATTTTTTAAACAAATATTCTCCAATAATTAGTCATCTGAAATAAAACAAATTCCAATACTAAACTGCTAAAAAGACAATGTTTGAATTAAATAAATTACAAAAATACAATCAAAACGCAAAAAGCCGAATAAAACCATAAAAAAATACAATTTGAGTGACGTTATATTACACTAGGCAAAGCAGCAGTGGCAGCCTCTGCTCTGCGAGGACACAAAGACATGCATTAATGTCGGTCACAGTTATGCAAACAAAGCAGATAAGCAGTTAAAGCAGACAAAGAAAAAAAAAAGAAAACGAAAGACAAAGAAGATGAAGGCTGTTAACTACAGGTATTTATTTCCTGGGGACTAATGAGCAAACCCACTGCAGCCAACTGAAGAGGGCGTGACAGCCCAGAACTCACTGCAGCTGACTTAAGCTGTTCGAAAGTAATTACTGAAAACATGTGAAAAGACTGAACAATGTAGTACTGAATTGTGGAGTTAGACCCTTAAACTGTTTCCCCCTCATTTTTGTGTTCCTGATATTTTGGGCGGGACTAAATCATGACTCGATGACGTGGAGCAGTCATACTTGGCATGCCCCCCCCCCCCCCCCCTAACATTATAAGAGCACGTCAGTGGTTCTCACACTAAACAAAAACAAAACAGCCCGTTATTTGTTTACTCATTTTGTATTTGTATTTGTATGCATTGGATTAGTGGTATTTGACACATGAGAGAGGCTGCACATCTCCTGCAATTGAGTGTGGTTTCAGCTTCTACATCAGATACTCCCCCAGCATCTCAGGGCAGAGAGTACTGCCTTTTAATTTTCACGATTTTGAAACCTAATTTAATATAATTGGCAATTTTTTTTAATCATTCAAATTTGTCTGGGCAGTTAATAAAACATTTTTCTGCAGTTTGACAAACTCACAACACAGATTTATTGTTGCTTTACAGGGACTTTGAGTTGATAAGATGATTACATGAATAGGTCTAATATCTGCAAACATTATATATATATATATATATATATATATATATATATATATATATCTTGTTTTCATTCTTCCGTTCATTTTTTTCAATTTCAGTCACTGGATTAGCTAACAGAAAAACAGACAGAAACACAATTCCAAGTCTGTGTGGTTGCACTCAAGCAAAATCAGAGAGAGAAAGAGAGAGAGAGAGAGAAAGAGAGAGAGATTCTACCATAAGCTCCCGTGTGTGCTTCGTTAGCAAGCGGCGTCTTGGCTGTCGAAAACAACATCTGTCATATTCCAGCATTGCAACTTGGCTGATCTCCATTTTATAGTATTTTTTTGTGTCGTTCAATCGAGAAACAAGTTGGGCCCTTCGCTCTTTTATACCTAACCCCATTCCAGCTCGTCCTGCATTCAGCAGCCGTCACCCACAGGGACGTACAGGGACCATAACTCTCCCCTGTTTACATTGGGTGCAAACATATAGGTATTTCAACACATGTTGGTGATAACTGATCATGTAGTGTTACAGTTTTGAGGTTGGGCATGTTATGGTTTGTACTTTTAAGATAAGTTCTACTTGATCTTGATCTACTTCTACATGGGCGAAATTCAGGCATTTGCAGCAGCTTAGCGGGGAACATATAGAACAGAGTGAGAGGATATACACTAAATTGTTTTTGCTTTTTGTTTAAAGCAAATGTATTTTGATTATCTTTTAATATTCAACTTTCTACACTTTTTATTTTACCAGGCTTTGTATTTTTTTTCTTTTTTTTCTTTTTTAATTCTTTCAACTTTTTATATTTACTTTCTGTGAAGCACTTTTTGCTTACTTATCTTTTAATTCACAATATATGCAGTAAAAAATTAAATAAGTAATAATAACTTATAACTAATAACTAATAATTAGTGGACAGCTCAACAAAGAAAATTAAAATAAGTTATAACCTAAGATTTATACTGCACCAGAATATATAGTGTAATTATTAAATGCTAAATTGCTTATACTATTTACTGAATCTATTTCATGTAATTTACATGCATATACAGGTGTACCTAATAAAGTGACCGGTGAGTGTGTGTGTGTGTATATATATATATATATATATATACACACACACACACACACACACACACACACACTCACCGTCCATCTATTAGGTACACCTGTTCAATTGCTTGTTAACACAAATAGTTAATCAGCCAATCACATGGCAGCAATTCATTGCATTTAGGCATGTAGACATGGTGAGGATGACTTGCTGAAATTCAAACCAAGCATCAGAATGGGGAAGAAAGGGGATTTAAGTGACTTACTTTGAACGTGGCATGGTTGTTGGTGCCAGACGGACTGGTATGAGTATTTCAGAAACTGCTGATCTACTGGGATTTTCATGCACAACCATCTCTGGGGTTTACAGAGAATGGTCCGGAAAAGCGAAAATATTCATTGAGCGGCAGTTGTGTGGACGAAAATGCCTTGTTGATGTCAGAGGTCAGAGGAGAATGGGCAGACTGGACGATAGAAAGGCAACAGTAACTCAAATAACCAAGGTATGCAGAAAACCATCTCTGAACGCACAACACGTCGAACCTTGAAGCAGATGGGCTACAGCAGCAAAAGACCACACCAGGTGCCACTCCTGCCAGCTAAGAACAGGAAACTAAGGCTACAATTCACACAGGCTCACCAAAAATGGACAATAGAAGATTGGAAAAACGTTGCCAGGTCTGATGAGTCTCAATTTCAGTTGCGACATTCAGATGGTAGGGTCAGAATTTGGCAAAAATAACATAAAAGCATGGATCAATCCTGCCTTGCATAAAGAGTTCAGGCTGGTGGTGCTGTAATGGTGTGTGGGATATTTTCTTGGCAAACTTTGGGCCTCTTAGTATCAATTGAGCATGGTTGAAACGCCACAGCATACCTGAGTATTGTTGCTGACCATCTCCATCCCTTTATGAGCACGGTGCACCCATCTTCTGATGGCTACTTCCAGCAGGATAATGCACCTTGTCACAAAGCTCAAATCATCTCAAACTGGTTTCTTGTACATGACAATGAGTTCACTCTACTCCAACGGCCTCCACACTCACCGGATCTCAATACAACAGCGCACCTTTGGGATGTGGTGGAACGGGAGATTGGCATCATGGATGTGCAGCCGATAAATCTGCAGCAACCGCGTGATACCATTATGTCATTATGGACTTAGGAGTCTAAAGGGAACGGGTAAGGACATTTTTGAAGCGTGTCTGATGCAACTGACAAGCTGAGACTCAAATGGAACAAGCTGTGTGGAGTTGGGACGGGATGGGGCTCGAGCAATGACAGGCAAGCGCAAAGGAATGGCCTCTATGGTGTGCACCAAGGTGCAAGAGAGTGCAGGTGAGACTGTTGAAATGCACTGTATCATCCACCAAGAAGCCCTCTGTGCCAAGACAGTCCAGCTTGGCGATGTGATGAACACTGTTGTGAAAACTGATAATTGTGGCTCTACCACAGAGAATTTCAAGCTTTCCTATCTGATGTCGATGCTGAATACGGGGACCTACTCTACCATTCTGATGTGAGCTGGCTAAGTTTTAATCCCTGAGATCAGAAATTGACCAGTTTTTGAAAGCGAAGGACCCACCTTTTCATGAACTGACCCTCTATGGTTGGCAGACCCGACATTTTTAGTTTTTTTAACAGCATACAAGGCAAAGAGCAACTTGTACCACAACTTTATGCGCACCTGAAAGCATTCTGTGTGAAGCTCCATCTCTTTTAGACACAACTACGTAACTTCAATTTTGCACATTTCCCTACGCTGTCCAAAATCAAATTTGCTTTTCCACAGGACAAACTTTCTGTTAGAAAGGGGAAATTTGTGTCTGTGATCACATCTCTCATGACAGAATTCAGTCAGCGTGTCCAAGATTTTTCTATCATTGAGAAAGAAATCGAGCTGTTCTCGACTCCCTTCCTGATGGATGCAGAAGAAGTGGAAGAGAGTCTGCAATTAGAACTTATCGAAATGCAGTGTCAGCTTCTCTCCCTACCCGACTTCTGCTTGGAAAAAGCCAAGTTTCCTCTGATGAGACGCCACGTGAAAAGAATGATGAGTCTGTTCGGCTCAACATGCTGAAGTGAGCAAACATTTTCTCTGTTAACTCTGAACAAAAGCAGTTTGAGAACCAAAATGAGCGACAGCCATCTCTGTGATGTCATTCGCATCTCAACCGCCAAACTTACTCCCCTGACCTGCCGGCCATCCTTCAGTCCAAAGCGCAGCATCACTACTCCCACTGAGAGCAACGCTGTTCCCATTATAGGTGAGTTAACACTATATTACAGAGTATTCATGTGTTAATCAGCCCAATTACTAGCTATTACCTATTATTAGTTGATAACATTTTCTAACAAACGTTGGTTGATGTGTTAACAAGCCCAATAACCTATTTGCATTGCAAGCTGGAAATATATCCATCCCCCTTCCCCCCTATTTTCCCCCTTTATACAGGGCTGTATAGTCACCATCCTGACTATGAAGCAATCTGAGGCTGCTGTTTTGAGAACGTGCTGCCAGCCATTTTTGTACCAAACTAAATGAAAACTCCTTAATGGAAAGCTCTGGTGTAGGCTGTTTTTTTTTGTTTAGGCGTATTCAATTATCAAGCATAATTCACCTACATTTGATTGATTTTGCTAACTTTAATACACTAGAGGTGAGGCGATAATATCTCACCTCTAGTGAGTGGCCCAGCCTTTCGTATATTTTTCTCTATATGGTCCTCAATTAAAAAAGTTTGGAGTTCCCTGGATACTATAGAGTATACTGTATATACTATATATACTCTATACACTATATACAGTGAATACATCTCATCACCGTTCTCAGTCTAGTTCCTGCAGTCTGGCAGTATTCACTACACTAGCGTTCGCCATCGCCACACCCCCTTACTGTGAAATAACACGGGTCCTCGCTTATCGACCAATTCGCTAAACGACCTAGGAACGGAACTCGGTCATTAAGTGAGGAGTACCTGTATACAGTATATATAGTTTCCTGCTTTTTTTTTCTCTTATTTCTGTTTTCTTGAGACCTACAATCCATCATCCGTACAGACAATCCCGACAAACATAAAATAAAGTGTGGCCTAGCGTGGAATTTGAATAAGAACCTAATTCAATTACCCTACACACACACACACACACACACACACACACACACACACACACACACACACACACACACACACACACACACACACACACACACACACACACACACACACACACAGAATTCAAAATCCCTCCTCATTCCTTGGCCGGGGACTCCATATGCCAATGTAGATCTCTGCCGGTCGTGATGAGATGTAAATGCTTGCCAGTCCCTCTACTCACACTGAAACGATCTTCAAGTTAAAGTTCGCAGTTCAACATAAAAGTCAGTCAACGCCCCCCACCCCTGATATTTAAATGTACAAGCGTTATGGATATGAGGCGGAGAGAAATGGAATGCGACCTGGCGGTGGGCACGACCTTCTCACCTATTGATTCCATTACCCCTGAACGGCCGGGTCGGCGGAGCCCCTGAGAGGCACATTAGCGTTGAAGGGTGTGTGGCAGCTCCTCCTTGACCAACACTGTTGACACGCCACAGCCGAGACAGACTGACAGACTTCTATTATTAACTCCTCATCCTCCTCCAGATTTTGGTAAGATAATTGGAAGGTTTCGGCTGCAGAGTATTTGTCATCTTGCACGGTCGTGTCCAAAGAGAACAGGGAATAAGCGAGGTGTTGTTGTGTTCAGATCAGATCATTTCCAACTGTTAGCCACATGGGGTGTTTGGGTTCATGGGGGAAATGAACATCTCCATAACGGACTGACCCGCATTCGCAAAAGTTCAAGCTAAGATTGACCCCTGGCGTCTCTGAAACTTTTCCTAGGCAGCAGGAAATTGGAAACTGCAAATTAAAGTGGGGGACGGTTCACACTAGAGAGTCGTAGAAAGTTTCTCCATACATTAGAAACATATGAATTTTAATCTAAATGCAAATTCTAGAAAAAATAATTGAAAATGAAAGACCATAACCTATTCATGATTTAGTATTTTGATTGACGTTTGCTGCCAAACATGCAGGTGTGCGCAGCCATTTTGTCATGCTGATGGTCTCTTAATTCTTCTCGGTTATCACAACTGTTTTTCTGATAAATTACAAGGACCCTAAGCACAATTATAATTTTGAACAACTGTAAGACACCTGTTTGAGACAACCCTGTTAACTCTACTGTTGGTATAATAATTTACACTTATTAACATGTGAAAACCTCGTGCTTACCCTAATGGATGAGATTTCAAAGCACAGATTGTGACACTGATCTGTTATTTGTCTGATAAAAATATACTCACACTTGTGTGACTATAATGTGAGATTTTATGTTTCTTAAAGGCTTAAACGTTTGCCCCATTGGACTGCATTGAGGCACAGTGAGAAGTTGCAAAGTGTTCAGATTGTGCTATGAACAGATATATTAAATTCTTATAATCACAGTTATATTAGTTAAATTATGGGATCGAATCGGATTCTCAGGCCTGAATTGAAAGACAGCGAACAAATCCTTTAACAGGCTCTGTCATCCCCTGTCCACTGGCAACAATTCTTAGATGTGTCATCTCAAGTTATTTCAAGAAAATTCATAAAATTAAAATGTATTCACTCTCATAATTTCTGAAACTCAAAATAAAATCTCATCCATTTGTGCTGGTTGGATATTGGGGCACTTTTGCTGTACTAAAAAAAAAAAGTGTCCACCACTGAATGGCTATTGTATTAATAATTGGAACAATTAGAAAATCAGAACAGATGATTAGCTTTCTTTAAAAAGCTTAAAACTTCCAAAATAGTGATAAAATAATGAAATATTATAAAAAGAAAATTTCCAAATATACAAAAATAGTTGAAATTACAGAACAAAAAAAATATGTTTTGCCAAATATACACACACAAAAAAGCGAGAACGGAAAAAGCCAAATATACGGAAAGAACATGCAGATGCATTAGAATGCCAAGAATATCCAAATGTTATTATTGGTATAGGGATACAGTATAGGCTATAAATTATAATTCAAAAATGTTGCTATGCATTTAATAAATGATTAGAGTTTGTGCAGTGTCATTGCATATACTGTACTGTAACCAAAACTAGGAAACTATTAATTGTAAAATACTTTTTATGTAAGAGCAGGAGTTGGATAAACACTGATTTGTTTGTTGTTGTTTTCTTTCTGTTTTTGACAGATATGATATTGAATTCAACCGCATTGAATCTGAATGTATGAATATCGTCATTTCCGAGCTTCGATATTTCTGCAGAAAAGGGGTAAATGTCGGCACAGGACGTGCACCGCCGATTGTCAGCCTGACAGATGGAACAATTAGGAGCTGCATCTCGTCCCTCCGCCTGTTGCGTAGCTCACGGGTCGTTATGATACCTGACAGAGTTCACACACACACCACACACACACACACACACACACACACACACACACACACACACACACACACACACACACAATAACATACACTTCCATAGACAAGGGAAGGGTCTGCATATGCAAAGTCAAGTCAAGCCAAGTCACACTTTATTTATAGAGCGCATTTCATACCAGGGCAACACAATGAGAACGTAGTTGTCAGCCGATCATTACAAAAGAAAACAACAACAGCAGCAACAACAACAGCCACAAAAACAACAAGAATGGCAGCAGCAGCATCGACACCAGCAGCAGCAACAACAACATCAGCAACGCACACGCAAAGCTGCACCGGAACCGGAAGTGGTAGCTCCCACCGGAACCGGAAATCTCCTCATCTGTATTGAGTCAACAGTGTGCACCATCTCATCTCAACGAAGTAACGCACAGCAAAGACGTCACCGGGACCGGAAGTGGTAGCCCTCACCGGAAACGGAAAGTAAGTACACAGACAGCCAACTGAGTATAGACATATCGGAACCTCTTAGGAATGAGTGTGTGAGTGTGTGTGTGGCCAGTGGTAGACAAAGCACTGGAAAGCCACACTTGGGTAAAAGTAGGGATACCTTACAAAAAAAAATACTACAGTTAAAGTGAAAAGAAATTCAAAAAAACAACCTGAGTAAAAGTAAACTTTTTGGGGGGTAAATGTAGCTAAGTAAATGTCTAAGTCGACAAAAATATAATAATACAAGTAAAGTACAATTAATCCCGGAAAATACTTAAGTACAGTAACCAGTATTTTTACTTTGTTACTTTACACCACTGTGTATAGGGGAGGGTGGTGGTGGGGGGCTGAGCCTCCCACCCTTGTGCCCGGGCTTAATAGGATGGCACAGACATCAATGGAAAATGGGGCGCTGTCACACTGCCACGTCTTGCAGACAGAGAGAGAGCAAGAGAGCGAGGGCGAGAACGAGAGTGAGAGTGAAAGAGAGGGAGAGAAAGTGGGAGGGAGGGAGATGCCAGAAAATAGAGCAGCTACGTCTGAGAAGTACAGAAAGTGCTTTGGATTATATTTTTTTTTTGGTGGTGGATATGTGGCAGAGAGGTGGATACGAAATCTTTTGGGGGAATAATGAAACGGGGGGACTTAAAATACATCTCATCCCAATTGAGTCTGGCCGTTTGGATAAGTGTTTAAATAACCGATGGGACATTTTTTTATATTATTACGGGGAGATCGTTTGGAGAGAGAAGTGCCTTTGTGTGCCCAAAGAGAGAGAGAGAGAATGTTGTTTAGCATTGTTTTAGTTCTGACTAAAAGAGTTTCCCTCCCCAAGCTGGCGCTGGATCCACAGTTCATTCACTACCACATGTCGTAAAGTAGCAGCAGCATAGCGCAACGCGAACCCATTGTTGCGCTTCAGAGTAAAACACAGCACGCATCTGTCTTGTCTCCTCTTTTCACTGCAACTCTGCATCCAGATTTATTGAATTATGACTTGAAAAGTAAGAGCAGCAGTAAAACTATGGTTTTCACAATGATGGTTACATTTTGGTATTGACCCGCAGTTCACATGCAAGCCGAACCGTGGGGGGCCGACCCGTACGGATCATGGATCAACAATGTTCCGTTACACCACTAGTTCCAATCCACCTGAACCAGAGTGCGCCTGCAGCAGCCTTTACCGATGGCACAAGAAGTTTTCAGTTCTTTTTTTTTATCTTGGGATGAAGTGTGGTCGGTTAGGAGGGGCAGCCAGAGCATTGCCCCCCTGTGCCCATGCCTAGAACTGCCCCGGAGTAGAGTGTCCTAGTCGTAGCTTGTAGCTTGTAATAACTCTTGTGAGACTGATAGCAAGTAAGTAAAGTAAAACACACACACCCATTCTTGTTGTTGTATTAAAGTGAGGTCTGAGTAAATACGCCTGGTGTACTTCTAAACCAAAGAAATAGTAAATTCGGAGCCCGATCCTCACAAGTGTAGTAAAACAAGCAGACAAACACACACTTCCCACCGTCCAAACACAGCAGTTGTAGCCTTCCACTACCTAATAATGTGAGGAGTCCCTCGACTCGAGACGGACCTCCGCCCGAGGGAATCGGGGAATCGACGGATGAGTACACATACACGAGTGGGAAGCGGAGAAGTGAATAATGGCAGTACCTGTGGGGCCACACTAAATGTATCCACCCATGAGGCATTGGTGGGGGGGGGGCTATCACCCCTCACAGGGGCCATTGGGCACTGAGGTGTGGGAGTGGGAGTAGTATATGTTGAGTCCACCATCCTCCATACCGCGGGCTTCAAGAGTTGAGCCAAACGCTGGCGGCTGTCGGTGCAGCGGTGGTGTGTGATGATGCATGAGCTCATCTGTCACCACGGTGACCGGCGTCTCAACGGCACGCGCCACATAATAATCCGGTGTGACGTGACATGCCCGTCCCCGCATCTCACTGAGATGGAGCTTACACACTTTTTTTGCTGTTATACAACACACCCCAGTGAATTTGTTGAATACATTTGTTGTTTTAACTCCTCGTCGGTTTATTTTTCCTTTTTTTTTTTCTTCTTCTTTTTTTGCTCCATGGTGCGTTCCAACAGGTGGAGTGGTCAGCGGAGTAGAAATTAGATGTTGGATTTCCTTCTTGTCTTTCTTCCCAACTCTAAACCTAATAACATAAATTGACACCTACGGGTGCCCAAAACACATTAACCCAGAATAAATATCCGGGGAAACGTGTCACTTCCAATAGCATTCAGAGGCTACAGATAGACGGCGCCACCACGTTTCTACAGATGCTGGAGGTAAGCATCCATGTTTATAGTGGCATATATGGATGTACGTGCAGTTAAGAAGAAGTGGCCGGATATATACGCGCATTAAAAAGAGGTCTTCTCACATCCGCCGGGGAACCCTAGCCGCCACCGCATGCCAGCACGCTTGCACTCTTGCCAGCTGGACACACCTGAGTCACGAGCCACGGAGGACGGGGGCCACAGCTGCACAGCTGGGGGAGGGGGGGGGAGGCACCATCCCCGCACGCTGCCAGATAGAGCAGGAGCAAGCGAGGATGTACGTATGTTAGCAAATGTGTGTGTGGAAACAAGAGGGGGGGGGGGGGGGGGTTAATACCCAGAGGATGAAATCAAAGAAGCGATGGCGGAAAAGGGAAGTGGGGGAAAACTGAAAACCCTCAGATGACTCGACAAAACAAAAGAAATTTCCTCTGAAGCAGAGTTGCTGATGCTGGGTGGATTTTGCAAAAGAAAAAAAAAAAAAAAAAATATATATATATATATATATATATATATATATATATATATATATATATATATATATATATATTTATTTATTTATTTATACAGTATATACATGCACACACATATATAGACATACATACAGTCATACTGTATTTACATACACACAAATATATATATATATATATACACATACACATATATATATATATAATATACATGAATATCATATATATATATATACATACATATATATATTATATACATGAATATTATATATATATTTATTTATATATACAGTATATACACACACACATATATATATATACATACACATATATAGGCATACATACATACAGTCATACTGTATTTACATACACACAAATATATATATATACACACACATACACACAAATATATATATATACACACACACACACACACTCTAGTGGCCCTGGGAGGCCGTGGGCCTAACAGTACCCCCCCCTACGGACGCCCCTTGGCGGACATCTGGAACCCGAAGGGAGAGTCCAATTGAAATCCCGGATGAGGGAGGCATCCAGGATCTGTCTCCGGGGGACCCAGGAGCGTTCCTCCGGACCGACCGAGGCCCCTCCCCCGGCGCCGCACATCCAGCAGGTGCCGCACTGTGTAGGCCGGGTGACCGTCAATGGTGCGGGGGGGTGGTGGGACCTTGGCAGGGAGGGAGAGAGGGCTGGAAACCACCGGCTTAAGCAGGGACACATGAAAGGTGGGGTGGACACGGAGGGAGGGTGGGAGACGGAGGTGTATGGCACAGGGGTTGATGATTGACACAATGGGGAAGGGGCCAACATACCGGGGAGCGAGTTTTCAGGAGTCCACCTTGAGGGGAAAGTCCTTTGTGGAGAGCCATACCATCTGTCCGGGGACGTATGTGGGTGCGGGCGCACGGTGCTGGTTCGCCTGCCGCTGGGACCTGGCGGAGGCCTGGAGTAGGGCAAAAGAAGAACAAGAAGAAGAACAATCTTTAATCGTCACACAGCACACCACACTACAACACATGCACACACACACACACACACGCTTTGGATGGTGGCCGGTGAAATGAGGCCTCTGCGTTTAACCCTGGCTTGTCCTTCCTCCGGGGGCACAGCCAGGAGCAGTGGGCAGCATTTGTGGATGCGCCCGGGGACCAGGTGATGACTGTCCATCACTGGTCGGACGATGATGTGTGCATGTTTTTGAGGGGGGTCCTTACTGACGTGAGGTGGAGGAAACCCCATGTGAGCACGGGGAGAAGATGCAAACTCCACACAGAAAGGCTCCTATTTGGGAGATAACCCGCCGGAGCACGGTGCGCCCCAGGCGGGAATCGAACCCAGGACCTTCTTGCAGTGCAATGCACTTGACCAGGGTGTTGTGGGCGTATTCGGCCCACGGCAGCTGGTCGCTCCAGGAGGTGGGGCTGGTGGTTGTCAGGCAGCGGAGCATGGCCTCCACCTACTGGATGCCCGTTCCGTCTGGCCGTTGGTCTGGGGGTGGAAACCGGAGCAGAGACTGACCTGTGCCCCCAGGGCTGAGCAGAAGGCACGCCAGACCTGGGAGGTGAACTGGGGTCCTCTGTCCGACACCACGTCTGCCGGGATGTCATGGCGGCGGAACACCTCGGCCACCAGCAGGTCCGCAGTCTCCCTTGCCGATGGTAGTTTGGGCAGGGCGAGGAGGTGTGCCGCTTTAGAAAAACGGTCCACTACGTGAGGACGGTAGTGTTGGCCCAGGAGGGTGGGAAAGGTGACAAAGTCCAGGGCAATGTGGGACCAAGGACGAGTCGGGATGGATTACAGGCTTAGGAGGCCGGAGCGGGGTTGGGAGGGGGGCTTGGACCGGGCACAGGTGGGACAGGCAGAGACCAAGGACCGGGTGTCAGGGAGCAGGGTTGGCCACCAGAAGCGCTGGCCGACGACGGCCAGGGTGCGGGTGATCCCGGGATGGCAGCTGAGGCGGGAGGCATGGGCCCACTGCAGAACCTGGGCGCGTGCGGAGTCAGGGACGAACAGGCGGTTAGGGGGTCCGATACCTGGGTCGGGCTGGTGTTCCTTCGCTTGGGTGACAAGGGATCTCCCAGGTGAGCGTGGTGGCAAGGTGCAGGGGATGATGGATCCCCTGTCTTCTCCTCTGGCGCGAACACACAGGACAAGGCGTCAGATTTGGTATTCTTGGTGCCTGGGCGGTAGGAATAACGCGCCAGGCTTGCTGAAAACAGGGGCCAGGTCCAGATATTGTGAAGGAACCGAGGACAGATCAGGACTCTTGGGGTCCCCCGGCGGCGTGTCCGGCGGCCGGGTAGAGGCCGAGCGGAGGCAGTGGGAGTGGCAGTATGTGCTCCAGACGCTCACGCTACCCGAGCGCCAGTCCATCTGAGGGTTGTGGATCCGGAGCCAGGGGTACCCCAGGACCAGGGGGTTCAGGGGGGAATGGATGAGGAAGAACCTCAAGGACTCATGGTGGTTGCCGGAGAGTAGCAGGTCGAGGGGGGCCGTCTGGTGGGTAATCCGGGTCAGAAGTGACCCGGTCAGCCCCTTGACCTCGAGCGGAATGGGGAGAGGGACGCGTGTCAGCCCTAGCTGGCGTGCTAGTCCCAGGTCGAGGAAACTCGCATCCGCCCCGAAATCTATGAAAGCAGAGGAAGTGAGTGTTATACCCCCCCACGAGAGGGTAGCTGGGAGCAGAGGACGGGTGAGAGGGTTGGAGCTGGAGCGATCGGAACCTAACCCTACCCAGAGGTCACTCTCTCCTGGCTGGACTGGGCAGGTGGCACGGAAGTGTCCCGGCCGGCTACAATACAGACAGGCGCCGTTCTGTATGCGACCGGCTCGCTCCTCGGGGGAGATCCGGGAACTTCGGAGGCGCCCGAGAGTAGTGGGCACTGGAGACCGGGGCGTGGCCGCCCAGGTGGGAGGCACGGGCTGGAGTCTCGCCCCCTCCCTTTTGCGCCGGCGCTCCCGTAGCCAGTTGTCCAGGCGGATGGCGGTCTCTACCAGTTGGTCCAGGTCCGTGGGCTCGTCCTGCCGCGCCATCTCATCCCGCAACTCGTCGTTCAGGGCGCGCTGAAAGACGTCCTGCAGGGCTCCGTCATTCGACAGCCGCTCTCTGCGGCTAGTGTCCGCAACTCGACGACGAGGGAGGCGACGCTACGGGGACCCTGGCGGAGGGAGAGGAGTCTTCTGGCGGCCTCCTTGCCGCAAACTGGGTGGTGGAAGACTCTCCTCATTTCGCAGGTGAACAGATCGTAGGAGAGACTCACGGGGCCCCCATGACGCCAAACCACGGAAACCCCTCTCAGGCAGGAGATGAGGAATACGATGCGGGCACCATCGGAGGCGTACGACAATGGCTTCTGCTGGAAAACCACCGCGCACTGCACAAGAAAGGCGGGGCAGGTGCCAAAATCGCCGTTGTAGGGCGCTGGAGCCGGAATGTGGGGCTCGGGGGGAGAGCTGTAGATGGGGCAAGAGCGCCCTCTAGTGGTGCTGGGAGGCCGTGGGCCTAACACACACACACACACACACATACACACAAACACACACATTTTTTTATTTTCTGCGTTGTTACAAGCCTGTACCACAAAAGAAACACACTCTTACACAGACGTAAAGTATACATGCCAAAACCATAATTAGCGTGTTTTATATTACAGGTTTATGCCGCCACACGTCCACAGCGTTGGGAATACGAATGGGGAAAGTGCAGCTGTGCACACCTGAAGGGCCTCGAGAGCCTAAATTTTCATGTTGTTCAGAGGCTACATTATTGCTTAATTTAATGCTTTATTGTTCACATTCACAAGTAATATGTTCATAGCTCTCACCATCTGAATAAATATGTAACAGCAAATCAGAACCTGCGGTCCGGCAAGTCAACAAAATCAACTGAATGCTGATTAGATAAACGGTTCTGCTGGGTAGGGTTTGACGATCGGAGTCATTTTCTAAACAAGGGTCACGATTCTCGTCAATATCGATTCAATCTGACATTGATTTGGTATATATCTGGGTCAGTTGATATTAGGGCTGCAGGATATATCGTCCCGATGTGTGCATGTAGGATAGTCACATCGCAGGACGTGCAATGTCAGGTAAGACAAATTAACTCACATCATGCTACAACTTTATTGATGCTTGATACAAAACGAAAACTTGCACGGTTCTCATTTGCCATGACTAATCTACAAGAGAAGTCGGTCTGTAATAACATAATTTACTCTGATTTAAGGAGCACATAAACTCTGTGTTTTTGGGAAGTGGAATGCCTCATGCAGTTGTCCGATCGGGCAAGTGAAAAATAAATGTGATCTCTAATGTTACGTTGTCTGAAAATAAACTGAAGCGGAAGCGGAGCTTTTCCAGCTGAGCTGCGTGTGCGAGTCTATCTCACCACCAGACGTTATCAAGAAGTCTCAGACTCTCTCTGGTGGGTGTGCCTAAAGGGGGGGCACGGGGTGGTGCCGCCCCCCCCCGAAATATAATTGCCCCCCTCCAACACCCCACAGGCCATTGGGCTAAAGTACTGTCAATCTGACAATGCTCAACGCCATTGGATCAGAGTGCTGTGCTGCTTGATTTGCGGTGAAGAATCATAGTTAAGCAGGCGTCTGACCACAACGTGAAAATGCAAGGAACAGGAAAAAAAACACAGAAAAGGAAGATTTGGTTGCAAAAAGATAAGCAACATGAGTTATGGAATTATTTCGGCTACAGAAAGGATGGTATTGACCAATAACAGGTACTTTGTCAACAGTGCCTTGCAATTTTTGCCACAACACAAGGCAACATGAGTAATTAGTTTGATCATTTATATTGGCACCACAAAGCTCTGTGTGACCCGTGGAAAGCCAGATCCGAATGCCATCCAAAGCAAAAAAATATATTTTGGATGCCTTTGCCAGTATTACACCATTTGAGAAAAGTTCTAAAGGACAAAGAGAAATCACTGATGCGATAACTTTTCACCTTGCGAAAGACATGGTACAAACTGACACCAAAGAGGCCTTTAAAACATGATCCCGTCGCTTTAAAGCGGTATGTACTGGAATGACATCATATACCTATTTTTCTCAAGTTCCCATCCCAGAGTTGGACAAGAAGTGCAAGCCTCAAGTTGAAACAGCTGTCACAAGTAGAATATTATGCAGCTACAACGGACTTATGGTCCAGCCGGACAACAGAGCCATCCATAAGTCTGACCGTCTACATTATTAATGGGGACTTCCAACTGAAAAGTCGCTGTTTGCAAACTACATTTTTCCCGGAAGATCAAATCTTTTCAACAACAGACAAGGCAGCGAACATGGTGAAGGCATGAAGAAGTGCTTTGGCCACTGACTGCATCTTGCAGTTGGAAAGATATGCCCATGCTATATTTTGGAAGCTGTTTTACTTCACAACCTGGCCCTGAAATTCAACAGTTTTCTTAAGCTCAGTCAGTTTCATCAATTTTTGTTTTATAAGCAATAAATTGTTAAAGGTATGCTCATTTCAAACTGGAGGGCACGCTACTAATAAAAAACTCATGAGACAGAGACAAGTTGTTTTCTTTGAGAATGAATGGGCTTTCATAGATCTTTAAAGCATATAAAGAAAGCATGCAGAAACTACACATTTCATCTTTAAATAACCTATAGTTTAATCAGTTGCAAAAACATAGTTTTATGAGCACTTTATTGATCAACATTTGAATGTGTATAATATTTCATCTGGACCTTGTTTTTTTTTTCCCACCATATATTGACACAGAAATGGTACAATAGCATCCTGCATTCACCAGAATGCAGGAAATGAAGTGTTTGACGCTCAAAATTTCTTGTGGGAGATCCCACCCATCCAAATAGTTTTTTGATCAGTAGCTGTGTTTGCATTAAGCAAAATGGAGGGGGGCCTTACACTGGTCTTTGCCTGGGGCCTCCAAATCCCTAAAACCGTCCCTGGGGAGACGGTGTGGTGGAACACTGCACAGTGGGGACACACAGGTTTTTTGTTTGTAACGGGATGGAACAGAACTGTCCTTTAGCCCTGTTGTGCTTAAATATTTTTGGTTCATACAAGTAGGAAACATACAAATTAATGTCTCTAAAAAAAAAACGCAGGAAAACCGCCACGTAAACGCTCACATGGTGAGGCGCTGTATGGAGGAGAAAAAAAATCTCCGCCCGATTTCTCTGAGTTAGGTTTACGTTTTGCCTCAAATGCAAAGTATTTCTAAACAGCACTCCTGCTGTTTACTTTCAAAACCGGTCGTGGAGGCTCTGCACTTGCCATCTCTAATGAGCTAACGCCATAACAAATGAATGCAGACAGTGAAGACGGAGTGAGTGGGAGGAGGCAGGGCTATGTTGACGCTGCATGCGGTGTGTGTGTGTGTCTGTGTGTGTGTGTGTGTGTGTGTGTGTGTGTGTGTGTGTGTGTGTGTGTGTGTGTGTGTGCTTGCGTGGGTGTGTGTGTGTATTGGAACTGTTTCAAATATTCAAAATCGATATGTGTAGAAAAATCGATATTTTGACACACCAGTCTGCAGACATTTTTTGTTTATCGGCGTTGTGAGCGCAGGCCGATTCCTATTACTGTATCTCGAAATGCGCAAATATCAACCCAATTATTCATCTGACCGATACCACTATTCCAGATAGATGATGATCAGCAGGATACTAGAGCAGCAGAAGGTTTTAACTCAGGTCTTGTCTGCGGACAAGAAGGTGCTGCATCTAATTCCAACCTGGCAAGACATACAGTAGATGTCCTGGAATATGTCAGCAAGTCACTGGGCCCACTGCTGGACTTCACAGATGCATTTTCAAGCGAAGACTATGTTAGCGTCTCCTATCTGAAGCCCGTTCTTAACCTCTTCAACACTTCAAATGCTGCTAATACAAGAGGAAGACACAGACCTGACCAATAAGTTGAAGAACGGTGGAATGACAAGAGACGTCGAGCTGCAGCACTGAAGTGACTCACAAAGTTGCTGACACGTCCCAGGCAAAGAAAGCCAAGCAGTCCTTGGGAAGTTTTGTTTTTTGTTTAACAGAGCGGAGCTGCAGCAAAGGGTGATTCCTCTCTGGACACTTAACGGATGCTGCGGAAGCAGAGTTAAACATCTACCTGCTAGCACCTTCTGGAGACAAAGAGGACGATGCACTTGGCTGAGGGAAAATACACTAAGTAAACTTAAGATGACTCGCAACTCTTTATGCATTCCTGCTACAAGCTCCCCCTCAGAGAGGCTTTTCAGTGCAAGAGGCAACATCCTCACTTGCAAAAGTTCTTGTCTCAAGCCTGCAATCGTGGATAGACTGGTATTCATGGCCAAAAACCTCCAAGCTTGAGTGAGCAATGCAAACGAATGCTTAAGTCCAATTATTACATTTGACAAAATTATGCAACAGGTAACTTGTGAGCAAGAAAGGTAAAGATCTATTTATCTGCTAGGTACTTTGTGAAGAAAGAAACCAGATTTTATGCAATTGAAAAGTTTTATTTAATCTTTATTTGTTTGGCCATGACGACCAACACTTTGATTTTCTTTGGCACTGCTGCTAAGAAAGGTTGATTTAAAAAAATGTTTGTGAAACAAAAAGGTTCTGTGTTGATATGTGTTATTTATCACACGTTTATTGAAGTTCAATTCAGCTTATTACAAGTTATTAGTTTTAGAAGAAATTATATTATTTTAGGTTGTATTTTTGCAAACCTCTGAGGGGGATGGTATAGCTGCAATTGTATTTTCATTTTTTCATAATCTGATTTAAAAGATGTTAACTACATGCTATTTAAAAAAAAAAAAAAGGTTTTATTTGTGGAATAAAATATTAAATTACCTATTTTGTCACTCATGTTAATTCCTGGATGTGATAATAAAGCTTCCTTAGTTTAATGCACTGTTTTATCCTGGAGTACTGAGATATGGCCTCCTGTAATCCCCTTGATCCCTTCCAGACACCACCCTTCTTCATTCACATCGAACCCCCTTATTTTAGGGTAAGCAACAAGCATTATTAATATCAAGACATCTTAGATCATTGATTTTAGCCAGGATTGATATAAGAATGTTATATTACTACAATGGTGTCATGGTCGAGTCAACCAGTGTATTAAACTACCTAATTTCCCCCTCCATAATCACTTAAGAATAGTAGGCACAGTGCTCACCAGCAATTGTGTTTGGTGCGTTGAAACCAATTGTATAATATTAAAGTTCAAAATAGGATGGTTCACACTCAAAAAAAAGCCTTCAGAGTAAAAAGTAACTTTTCAACTTTTTTTATTATTGTTTTTATGTCTATCCAGATGCCCCCCCCCCCACCCCCCCTACAAAATTATCTCAATCATTCTAGAATGATTAATTCATTCCAAATAAAGCTATTCAAGTCATCTGGTGAAAATTTCTGTATTTTTTTCCAATCGCGATATATATCGCAAGAAATTGTTAGGACAACGGACTCCCAGCCCCATTAGAGGCCGCTCTTGCCCCATCTGCAGCTCCCTCCTTGAGCCAATTGCACACACCTGGGATCAATTACCTTCATCACTCACACAGTATTTATTCGACAGCTCCCCAGTCACTCATTGCCAGACCGTCAACTAGCTTACCCGAGTTGTACTGCTACTGGCCTAGTGCCTAGCTCCTAGCGCTTGTTTCAAGTCCCTAGCCTTATGTCCCTTATGTCTCCTTGTTTTGTCTTCCCCTTACCTGCTTGTCTCCTCTCGTCGATCCAGTCTGTCCATCCCTCTCCATCCATCCCGGTTTACCTGCTTGTCTCCGCTCGTCGACCAAGGCTGTCCGTCCCTCTCCATCCAGCCCGGTTCCCCGTCTCTCCACCCGGATCCTGGACCTCTCCTCCCGGTCATCATCATCCCTGCCCAGCCCTGCTTCATCCCTACCTGACCGGGTCCCCCCGGCCAGCTCCACCATGTGGGCTAATAAACATCCTTCGTCTGCCTCCCGTCTCTCTGTGTCGTGCGTTTGGGTCCCTCCTAGCTCCGGTCGTAACAGAAATATTGCAATTTCAGTTTTTTCCATATCTTGTATCAGGGAACTGGGTTTGATTCCTGCCTGGGGCGCTGTTGGCATCCGGCTCAGATGGGTTGTTCCTCGATTAGGGGCTATTCTGTGTTGAGTTTGCATGTTTTCCCCGTGCTCAGTGAATTTCCACCATATTACATGGAAAGGACCCCCACCAAACTGTCTGACTAGCGATGGACTATCGGAATTGTGGTTCCCCGGGTGTGTTGCTGTATGCTGCCCACTGCTCCAAAGGGAAGGACAAGCCAGGATGGGTTAAATGCAGAGAGCAAGTTTCACCGGCCATTGGTGTGATGGTCTTCTTCTAATATTGATTAGATGGCTCACGTATGATCCTATATCCGTATATTGACATTTTCTATATACAGAGAATTGCTAAAGACTGTGCAGCGGAAAATGGTGACATAACTTCTCCACAAAGTATCGACATCACCATTTTCAAAATCAATTCACAAATTGAAACGATAGACTCAAATAAAGTATGGCTTCACACTTGTTAAGCAAGAAATATGTACAATTATCTGAGCCTCTGTCAGGCTGTGTCCCCGCTCCTCCACTCCTTCCCCTTAGATTCATATTGTTTTTCACAGTGAGAAAATCAAGAAAACCAATAAAGTTAGCTGCGAATCACCGTGTGATATTAGAAACCCTGAACAGCGTCCCCAGCATGTCTGTTTGTTGTGATCCCCCCACGTCACCAAAAAACATCTTTCACTGTGGCCCGAGAAAAGGATGTGTTCATGGAAACATGATTTTTTTTTTTTTTTCCTCTTTCTGCCCATCATGGCCTTGAAAAGTCTGGGCTAAATGATATGGCGAGACTCCGTGTGATCGATCCCTGACACCGTCTTCTTTCTGTGGTTACTGGGTAATTGTGTTGCCATTAGCAACACGAGCACTAATCCATTGCATTGTAGCGAAAGAGACTCAGAGTTCAGAGAGGGAAGGGAGGCAGTGGGATTGTCCTTCGGGTCCTTTTGTTTTTTTACTTTCAATTAAGGACTGGGTGATAGACAAAAATATCACAATACTTTAGCCCTGTAACGCCCACAGTTGTTCAAGAAGAATATTCACTTTTACTTCTTATTCCTATTGTTAACCCTAGCAATCCTATTGGTTTAATAAATGGTTAATAGATCCAGGAATTTGGTCATCTTTAGGTCAACGTTGGCCAGCTTTCCTCTGAGCTCAACTCCCTCACTTATTGTTTATTTGGGCCTTAAAGGGTTAGACAAATACATAAATGTCGACAATTTCACGATATTTTGGGGGTGACCATTGGTGCTTTCATAAGATACTTACAAGCAAGAAATATTTGAGGAACAATCATCAGTAATGTGGATATTATGACCACACAGGTAGAGGAGTCAATGAAGTTTAGGAAATTGCATTTATTTACTGTGACGCAGCATTAAACCACATTTAACTACTGTATATGACTATACTACAATAATCAAAATCCCAGACGGTATCTAGTCTCAAAATGTGATGTAATGTAGATGTCATATTGATATAAAATGTCTCACAGTCATACATTAATTCTTCCCTTGGTTTAACAAAGGATGCTGTCTTACCCTTATTTGCAGAACCATATCTTTCAGCCCAAACTCAGCTATGTCTGATTTATCATTTTTATCAAGAAACTCTACAGCTTCCAGAAGCTAAAAAAAAAAAAAAGCAATGTGTAAACCCTCCACCTCCACAACCTTGGAGTCTATACTTTCGACAGCATTTTTTCCAGATTATTTAGGTTTTTTTTTAAATAGTGTTACAGTTAAAAACTTACAAAATATGTTTTTCTATGGGGAAGAAAAGATTTCATGCAAAACAAGAATCTAGAATAGTTTCTATGTGATAGGACCGAAAAAAATAAACCACCATTTGTTATCGCCCATGTTGACCATGACTTTAGAGGGTTTAAAAGCTATTCAGCACAAGGTCGTCACTCCACCTGATAGGCGAATACTCCAAGATTGTCCTTTTCTCCTACTCCATTCAGGCTCTGTTGGAATAGGCTGGAAAGGAAGGCATGGCATTTCCCAGGAAATAAGGGAAGGGCTGCTCTTTGCAACAGGCGATTTAAATCAGTTTCTCTTTTTTGTCTTGAGAATAAAGTCCATTCATTTCTTCTCTCGACATTTCTGACAGACAGCTTTTCGATTTACTTTCAAATGATCTTTATTTATTATGCATCATTGGAGGGTGGTGTCTGGGCTCTACTGCTCATCACTCCCAACAAGGTGCACAGTAAACAGCGTGGGGCGCCATCTAATTGTCTGACAGAACTACTCCACAAGCTACACATCATTTGTTGACCTTCAGCCTAAGTGCAGTCAGCTGCTTATTGAAATGTTTTGTTTTCAATCACTAGAATAACCTCGCAAAGTCTGACAAATGAAAATCCTTTCTGTGCGCGTAGTTAATTATCCAATCACACAAAGTCACTGACCACAAAGTCGATAACCACTTGTGGTATTTTATACTTTTGATACTTAAAATGTATTAAAGCATCAAAAGTGAAATGCTATGTTCAACGTCACTGTCTCTCATTTTAGTGGCAGGACACATTCACACCAGCCATGAAGGTTGAGTTGAAGTTTTGGTTAAACTAATGGTTTCTTCTCATTGTTTTTTTGGATTATTTAAAATGATGTTACTGCTGACAGCAAGGCGCCTCATGGCCTTCAAGCTAAAAAGAAAAACAACAACCATTACCTTAAATGTTGCAGTTCTGGCACACACAGTGTATACAGGATGAGTCAGTGTTTATCTTCACCTGTTTGACAGCGAGGGAATATCATTGTTTGGGATTTGCAAAGAATATCAGCGTTCACTTGTTTTTCTATGTTTTCAGAAATCTTAATACATCTTTAAGTCATTTTTCTTCTGTATTTTGATCACAAAGGTGGCTAAAAAAATTGAAGAGGTTCTCATAGATTATCAGTTTTATTTATTAAAGGAATTCAGACATTGACTATGTATGACCACAACTTTCAAAATATGTCAAAATCACCGAAAAGCTCTCCCAACACGTCGGCTGACAACAAAGAAAGTTTGAGTGAAAAAGCTGCCTTGGGCACTACTCGTTCAACATGAAAGTAATATGTCTGGGCGCAGATTTCAACAAGTACATGGCTTTGGTGCTGAGCTAACGCCTCTCATTGAATGAATTATTTAAAAAGCAGCTCTGATATCCATTGCTGTATTTCCCATCACAATACAGGAAGCCAAATCAATATCTTGTGTGTGAGTGGGTGTGACCAGTGTTCTCCAACTTTTTTTTCTGCCACAGTACATCACGGTGCTGTTAATCACTGACGACGTCAGTGTATTGTGGCCTGGGTTAGTGATGAATGACTCACAAAACATTTGTTTGTGACGAACAGATGTTTGAAATGAGTCAGGCGTCACTCCCACAAGAGTGGGCGAGCAAGTTTCACTTCGACTCACAAACCGAAAATAATTACTCACGACATAAGAAAGGCCAAGGCATTTAGCACAATTCATACTCAATGTGACTGAGCTGCTATTTGCAGTTTATGAGTAATTGCAAATCTCAAAAAAGAGTCTAACCTTTCATCACTACTAATCACCGTCACTTTCAGTGTGAATCTTGCTGCTATTTGGTCAGGAACTGATGCTACAGATGAATTATTGCAGTCTTGCAATTTTTATCTTGCGACACAAGAGCTAGTTTCCATTATGTATTAAATTTTAAGTGGAATTTAAAACCTTCTAACGGTACACACGCTGAGCACATCACAGTCATTGAAAACTAACGTTCTAGATATTTCCCACTCGCTCCCTTTAAAGTCTCTGGGTCTATTTCACAAAGAATGGATTCCGGCCACTAATAGCACCATGAACTGGCATTACTTGCAACAGCTAACTGCGCCGTCTCAGTATCCAATTCACAAAGAAATTGCACTCATGACATGACACAGCCATAAAGTTTAGCTGCTGAGTGCAATTTGGCCTTGTTTTGTGTCAGATTGCGATTATCCATGTGGCAAAGTATAAATTGTGGCTTTGCGCCAAGAACACAGTAGGCAGGACAATGGCAGAGAGAAAATACATTTTCAGACCACGAGCTACAAGTCTTGACTGGTGAGGTGCAGAGGCATTACTCAAAACTTCAGGCAAGAAATTTAAACATGACAGAGAGAAACCGTATTTGGGATTTAATATCTGTTGATGTTTTCAAACGCACGCCTTCAGACTGTTAAAGAAGATGGCATGATTTGAAGGGGAGGACAAAAGAAAATATATCACACAATGCCTCTCAGCTTGAGGCTTTGTGTGATATTTTTTCTGTGTGATATTCTTTCTGCACTGGGATATTAAATCTCAAAAGGGACACCCCGTATAAATGCTCTTCATTTACCACCAACTCTCTGAAGGCAATTAAAATTTTCACTCTAACTACAGTTCATGCGCGGGTGTTTGTGAAATGGACTTTGGACAATGAGGATCATTTGCATTGAAAGGGCCAGTTTTGCGCCAAATGTATGAATAACAGCTTATTTAAATACGTGGAAATAACACCGGAGCACCGAGTTGCTATTCACGTGGCAATGCAGTTAGCGGTGCATTTCACCCTTTGCGGGTGCTTTGAGAATAACACGTTTTCTTTGTACGGGTTTAGCGGCCGCAGACGCTGCGCAATCCTTTTTTGAATTTGCCCCTCAATGTTTCTGTCTCTCTGTCTCTCTTTGTGTGTGTGTGTTCTCTATCCGTCTATAAGGAGCAAATTAGATGCCGCAGCAGAGCATGGGACGCACCGGGGTGGACAATCATGGTGGCGAGAGATCATTTCACACCCTGTGCCCCAATGACCGTCTGAAGGCTCACTCAGCGTTTCTCACTCACTCTGGGGGCCACAGGGCCGCCAGGCAGGCAAGCAGGCGTGCAAAGGCGGACACACACACAGTTTAACGCACAAGTAGACAGATAAAGAAAAAGAAAGGCTATCCATCTCAACAGAAAATGTATGTCCAACTGTGTAAGGGAAAGAGGAAAGAGGTGATTAGGTAAATGTCCTAGTATGTACTAAAAATGTCATAAATGTAATAATAATAATATTCAATCACGCTTTTCCAGAGTATATGCACACACACTCATATGCGAGTACCATTGGATTCGGTTAAGCGTTAACTTAGTGGCTGACTTGTTTCCTAGCAACCATTCGATATCAACGTCTGTGTTGCTCTGAAATTATGACAATCTGTTTTATGCCCGTGCATTAATTTGTTGTTGTTTTTTTGGGTGGGTGGACATGACGGCGGACCTCCTAGTTTGTGTTTGCTGCAAGCTAAAGAAGCGTGGAACAAAGTTCAGGCTTTTAGCTGCCATTTTTGAGGGGTTTTCATCGGGTGGATATAGTGAAGGCCGCACATGCGCGCACGCGTACGCACGCACACACGCACAGGCACGCACGCACACACGCACACACACACACACACACACACACACACACACACACACAAGATGAGCTGATTGTAACCTAGATGCAGACATGTTAAGCCAACATCAGATGCCTCCCCCTCACAATCAATATGTGTCCTGCTTGCCAGGACACAGCATTTTTTAAAGGCATACAGTAATTGAATATACATCATCGCTCACAGTTGTTTCTGTTGCAATTATGGCTGTTAACAGCTATTACCATTTCTATTTCAAAAAGGTGTGACATGTTCAAGAATGGGATTGGATGAATGAAGGTATAGGATGCGGAAACCCAGGTGTTGTTTCACCAGTTGTCACATACATACACACTATAGTAAAAATCGAGAACCATAGAAGTAATGCTGCTGTTCCTGTCACATGACTAGACCATAAATTCTGCCACAAACACAAACAATCTAAAATATTTTGTCAATGTGGCAGTTTCACCACTACACGCCACCCAAGTGGTGTTTTCAGGGCCCTCTGGCACAGAGACACAGATGACGATGGGTTGTAAACACCAGTTTATTGTAAAGAGTGGGCTAGCTGGAATTAGCCTAGGAGCAGATAGAACATGTCATGACAGGGGCCCCTATCCTAAGTGTGTGTGGGGATGGGGATTTTAACCTGTGGCTCGTTTGACCAACCATTGAGCAACAGGTATGCAGCAACTCTGACCCAATCACCTAGATCCAGGTCAGGTGTGGCTACTCACCACACAATCCCCACACCACAATCAAATCTAAAGGGCTTCGAGTGTGACGGATCTGAGCATGCTATACATAATGAGTCTCCATTAAAGAAACTCGCTTTGAGCCGATGTCGGCATTGGACACGCTTTTGGTTCTTTCCACACAAAGACGACTGCAGATATTTTTATTTAGCTTTTGTCCTGACATATTCCATTGTGCGATAGAAGTTGAGTTACTTTAACAGTTTCATGTTATTTAGCGCAGTGTATCTAAGACTATTTTCTTCTCTGACATTGCAAACGTCAGAAACATGAAGAACAGTGGTTATTGTTATGGCCTACAAGTAGTATTGCAAGACTAGCAAACAATTTTTTGAAATTACTCGTGAGTCAGGACACGCTCCATCAAAAGAGTGAATCTTGGACTCAAAGTGAAAATAATTACTCAGGACTAAATTTAAGTTGAAGACAAAAAAGGCCAAGGTATTGCATTACACATATTGAAAGACACTGATTTACTCTTTTCAATCTTCCAGAATAAATGTGACCCATCGCAGCAAAACCTGCTATCTCGCACATTACTAAAATCGCCAGGAGCAACCAAATAAGTTGAAAAATCCTTTCTAGAAGGAAAATTTCATTTTTCCAGATTTGTGTTCCTTTGTGTTTTTTTGTTTATCTCTCAATGTATTTTCAAAACCGAGTTTGATTTATAAATAGTAGAAAAATGTTAAACCATGGAGTTAAATATTCCTTTTAGATTACATGGGGAAACACAGTTCACTTACAGAGACAGCTGAATACCTCTGGACAGATCGAGCATTGCCTTTAAAGCGATTGTCCAGGTGATCATTCCTCCATATTCTATGTGATGTGAAGTCACAATGTGAAACCGTTTTGATAGAGTTCAACCTTTATATCATACTACTTTGACACACAGACAGAGACATTATTGTGTAGGGATACCAACGTATACCAACGAAGAAGTCATGCTGACATCACTTCTGTAAACAAGCCAAGGATTCAGTTCCACTTCTCTGTGAAAACATCATCTCTGTGTTGTTATGGGTTAAAAGAATCGTGTGGTGGAAGATCTAAATCATATCGCGGACCTTAATCTGACCAGTGCGATAGACCCAAGTCAGTGTCAGCAGCGTGTACTGGACAATTTCCACGAAGATAGTCAGCTCTCCAACAGTGATGCTGAATCTCATACCAGCATTATTCCGGAATTGGATAACATTTTAAACAGCGGATTCCAACCTGAATGTGACTGAATATTTTCAACAACCACCAGAGGAGACCGACAATACGCCTGTTGTTGTTACAATGGAAGAAGGTGACGACGTGATGAAGTCCGTTGAGGTCGGTGATGCAGATTATGAACAAGTAGCAGTAGACAAGATTCTTTAGTTTAGCTGCCAATGCAGCCAGGGGTGAAAAGAAAAAAGAGGCCCCAAACAGGCTCTCAGAGTGTAGCTGGGGTAGGGTTTGGGTTAGCCACATACATTTGTTGGTCCTCCAACCATTTGCATTCTGGGAGCTGGCTGAATGAAGCCAAGTGTGGGGGAAAACTTTGAAGGTGATTATCTCAGAAACACAGTTTGCCACACCCTTGTCAATAACAAGTCATAGCTTTAAAAATATTTGCTTGATTTACACAAGTGACACCTTGTTTTGAAGCTCTGATTCTTCACTTTAAATGATGTGGAAAAATTCACAACTTTAAATGTCTTGGAGAGTCTTTGGACTCTCGTTGCTCCTCTCTCGCTCACTGTTTGTTAAACCAACTGAATCTAATGAACAAAGAACAAATCTTTTTGCTGAGTGACTCATCAAGGAACAAATCTCAAGAAAGAGTCGAAGCTTTCATCCCTGTGACTAGTCCTCACTCTCAAAGTGAAACTTGTTCTGCTCGAGCTGATACTCTGTCTATAACTGATAAATTAGTGCAGGCTTGCAATTTTGATCTTGCAACACAAAAAACTAATTTCCATTCTTTATTACATTTTTTGAAGTGGAATTTAAATTGTTTTTTCATAGCACGGCCGTTGAGAAACATTGATTTAGAGTACTTAATTTAGGGCAAAGCTCTAGCAAAATGTTTTCATAAATACAAACCCCGTACTTGGTGGTCAGTGACTATAGGTATTAGAGCGGTCAAAAACCGTAAACTACTGTCAACGTTTTTTTAGATAAGCCTAATAAGGGTGTTGGTGTTACAGTGTCTGATCACGAATGGTCACGTCACAATTTAACGCAGCAGTCTAGAAAATTTGAATCACTGGAAATTAACCTGTGATGAATCCATTTGAGATTTACTTTTGGTATTTTTTATTTATTCTTCCCTAACCACTTACAGGAGGCTAAAACATGGGACTGTTCCTTTTTGGCACCTACGTCTCCATGTGGTCTATTAATTGTATACTGTACTGTATATGGAGGAATAATCACCCCAATGCTGAAAAATGAGACAACCTGCAATTTTCTAAGTGATTTTCCCACATGTGCTTGCACGTGGAAAAGCCAGGCAGATGCTAGTGATTAGCCTCGCAAGAGCGCAAACCTGCAACCCTCCGGCACCCTCACTTCTTGTCTATCTAATGTCTCCCTCCGCTAGAAATACGAGCATTAAGCTGATCAGCAGTTCAACTGGAAATAACAACGGAATTGAATTGGCCTCATTTCCCCTCCATCAGAAAGAGCGGACTGACTATTTACAAGGGCCTTCAGGTAATTAAAAACTCATTCAGCACAGAACTCATTGAGGTGTCGGGTTGGGGGTGTGGCTGACCGCAATTGGGTTTTTGTGGCTTTGATTTCCTTTCATTGCTCATGTGGGAAAAGTCTATTGTCCAGCACTACGTTTGAAACCAGCTGTTTTTGTGCCACTTTCCCCTACTATGGCAGAGAATTAGTTCACCTTTCCACAATTTACTGCATGCTGTACCATGCATACCTCCCAAGTAATGTTACCCTGCTTTCTCAATTGAACTTCAACACTCCCAACCGAACGCAAAGCACGAGTGGGAGACGAGAGAGTGGGAGACGTTTGAAGGACAGGAGTGGGACAATCTCTCTCCATTTAATAAACCAGCGATGCCGGCGGTCACAGTCTAATCCGTCCATCCTCTGAGATCAGCCCACTGCACGTCATGTACACTTAGACTGCTTCACATGCACTACCGCGCTCACCTGCCTGCCAAACAGATAATCCCTCGTCCCTCCAACACGCACGCCAGCGTCACCTGTGTTTACGGTTTCTGAAGCTGGATCCAAGCTGGATTTATGTCGTTGTGTGTTTTTTTGGAAGTGAGCACATGTCCCTGGGCCTGGGCGTGTCACGGTACAAATCTGACATGTCGCATTGGTTTTCCCGCTTCCTTAATGACCCTGTCACTCCATTCGTTCCAAGACTTACATACTCCCCATTTCTCTGCACACACACACACACACACACACACACACATCACCTCGCATGAATGCCAGAACCCGCGCCCACTCGTCCCCCGGGGCCGCCATGGCCATTTTATTAGAAATGTATTCTATCAGTGCTTTTAATGTGAAAATGTAATAAAGTCATTTCACGCCATGTTGAGCAACTTTGCCACATTATTGTTAGGTCTCTGTGGCAGGCGCCATGCGACGAACCGAACCCCCCACCCACCCACCTCATTCCCAACACCCACCCACCTCATTCCCAACACACACACACACACACACACACACACACACACACACTAAGCCAAATGCACCTCAGCTCCTCTGATGGATGGAGGGGTGGAAATGAACAGACAAATAATACTGGAGCTGTCTGAACCTCCTGGTGGGGGATTGAGCTCTGGGGTTAAAGCCATGGAACTCAAAATTGATGGGAACGTCACGGCGAGTGTCAGCGGTGACACGCCCCCCCCACGAAAGAGAACCGTCGGAGAGGAAGGCGTAGCGATGGATTGCGGCTTTGCCCACAAAACAATCATCTGCGTGTCACGGCCCGGGGAAAGAACCGTGGCGCAAAAGAACATATGCTTAACTTGCCGCTTGTTCCACTAGGGCAGAGCTTCTCAATTATTTTCTGATACACCCCCCCTCGGAAGAAGTAAACATTTTGCGACCCCCCCAACTCTCTGCCACGACTGTAAATAGTATCATTTGTCTATAAAATTGTTATAAGTCACCTCTGCATAACATTGTATCCTTATTAACATTAAAGAAAACAAAAAGAGAAAAAAGAAAGAAATATGGATCAACTTACAACAAAGAATAACTTTATTAACATTGTTTTTTAGTCTGTAACCGAAAAGACTTAAAGTGCATCAAATTCCCTGAAATTTAAAAAAAAAATTCAATCCTTATTTAAACTGTAAACATTTTTTGACCATTTGATACTGAAAAATAAAATTAAATATAATCAATAAATAATAATAAATTCAAATTGAGCAGCAACATTAACTCAGGAGCAGAATATATGAAACACTTTGAACCATCTGATACTGAAAAATACAATTAAATATAATCAATAAATAATAATAAATTCAAATTGATCAGCAACATTAACTATGGAGCACAATATATAAAACTCTTTGACCTATAAAACAAAAATGAATAAAACAATTTGTGATTTTTTTTAATCAAAATGAGGAAGTCAGGATTAATGGCTACAATGAGCATGTTTTGCAGTGCACAGCTTCTCAAAGCAGGGTTTGAAGCATGATACTGCAACTCTCAGCCCCTGCTCAATGTTTAGCTGGGACCTGTACTTAGTCTTCAGTGCAGCAACAGCAGAGAAGCCAGTCTCACAAAGATAAGATGTTGCAAAAGGAAGAAGAATGCCCATGGCCCTCTGCCCTAAGAGTGGATACTGCCTCTCTGCCAGAATTCACTCAGTGTCTGTGATGTGAACCTCAGTCTCAATGTGGAGTCAGACGTCATATCAATGAACTGGTCCTCCTCTGCAGAGCTGAAACCAGTTGGAGCTGGTGCATTGAAAGGATCTCTCACCCAGTCATATTGGGAACTGTTTTCAGGGAAGTACTTTTTAAAGAATCCCATCAGTGATGAAATATGCTCCTTAATATATGGAATCACTGAGGTGGTATCAGTCAGTAGTGTCAACAAATTCATGCAGGTTCTGGAATGAATCAGTATTTCCTTCATCAAGTCGCCTGCCCCACATTGCAAGCTTTCGAGTTAAAGAGCTGATCTTGTCTGTGACCTGAGGGAGGTGTCTTTCCCTTAAATCTGTAGATTTAGTTCATTTAGCTTTCCAAATATGTCACTCAGGTAGGCCAGTTTTGCCAGGAAGTTCCCATCACTACATTTTTCTGCAAGGTCAAACTTGTGCTCCTGCTCCAAAAACATTCTTATCTGCTCTCTGAGCTCAAAAACTCAGGACAAGACTTTTCCTGGTGACAGCCACCTTGCTTCACTGTGAAACAGCACAGCTTGATGTTCAGCTCCCATCTCCTCACAGATAGCAGAGAAGACACTTATTTTTAGTGGCCTGGTCTTTATAAAATTGACTACACCTACAATGTCAGTCATAACCTCACTTCATTCAGAGGAAAGGTGCTTTGATTTACATTTACATTTAGTCATTTAGCAGACGCTTTTATCCAAAGCGACTTACAATTGTTCAAACACCGACGGACGCAGCCATCAGGAGCAATTAGGGGTTAAGTGTCTTGCTCAAGGACACTACAGCATGCTAGCAGGAGGAGCCTGGGATCCAACCAGCAACCTTTAGATCACTAGACCACCAGCTCTACCGCCTGAGCTACCATCCCCCGTACCATCCACCGTTGATGCCAGTGCTTCTCCGTGTATAACACAGTGTGTCCACTCAGCATTAGGTGAGGCCTTCTTGATGAGCGGCCCCAAGTCCTTTTCTCATCCCTGCCGTGGTCTGTGCACCATCACTGCAAACACCAATGTAGTTCTCCCACTTTAGCCCATTCTCAGTCAGGAAGCAGTCCAGCATTTTGAATAGCTCTTCAGCTGTGGCTCTATCTCTGACATATCTACAAAAAAGTAGATCCTCACACAGGGAGTTTGTCATGTCAAAACGTACATAAGCGATAAACAAACAGTCTTTGTTGCTTTCAGTTGCTTCATCGAACTGGAAGGCAAAACGTTTGTCTTTGAGTTTATCTACCAGCTGTTCTTTAAGATCGTTAGCAATGTCATTTACGTAGGTCTGGCGACAGTGTCATTGGACAGAGGGAAAGTTTTTATTTTTGCTTTTTTGCTTGTACTTGCGTCATCCAGCATGACAGAGACCATGTCGCTGGTTTACTGAAGTAGCATTCACAAAGCAGGACAATTGTTGGCAATATTCGGCACATTTTCGCTGAAAAAACTCAAGGTGTTTATCAGCGTGATTGGGGTGTAATGTCTTTAAGTGACGCCTTAATTTATTTGGCTTCATGCTGTCCGCTGCCGACTTTTTTAGACACAGTAAACATATCGCTCTTTCCTCGTCTCCCACCATAGTCACAGTGAAGCCAAGCGCTACATACGCTTCGTCATATTTCCTCGTCTTAGCTTTCGGGAGACTTACGTTTGTCTCATCATCTCCGTCTTTCTCCGCCTTTCTTTTCATCCCTGTTAAATATTTTTCCATGGTGTCTCTTAAGGGTTTGTTATCTGCACTTCGTATCTCCTTCGTATCTCCTGCTCTCCAGCTGGGCTCTTGTTCGTGCAAAAAAAAAACTACCTGCGGCAAAAAAAAACATGTTCCCCGGGGGTCACAGCACCCCCCCTGGCATCGCTCTGAGCCCCCCCAGGGGGGCGTGCCCCACTATTTGAGAAACACTGTACTAGGGTCAGGTCTGTCATCTTCCATGTAATAATACATCTTGTGTGTCTGTATTTTTTTGTCGCAGGATCCTCAATTGCTCAAAGTTATAATCGGGAAACAGCCCGCAGAGCATCCCCAAAAGAACTTCCACCGGCAAACTTTTCCGCACAGCGGGAACTCTGGGGAGGCCCACCGAAGAGAACTTGATGAGCTACGCTATCCGGCACAGTCAAGGGAATGCTCATTATTGTATGTTTTTGTTTGTTTGTTTACTTGCCCCCTCATCCCCCAATTCTTTCTAAAATGTCTTTCGACAACTAACCGCATTCCGTTAGTCTCAAGCTTGATTTCGCATCGTCATTTTTTTTTTTTTTTTTACCTGTGCTATGCCATTGCATTCAGGACAGAGTTAGTCTGCAAGTGGAGTTCAAGTTCTCAAACTGCAATGCAACTCTTTATTAATTGTTAAATCATCAAGAACTGCTGCAATAACTCTGTCCTGTGGATGACCTGTAGGATGACAAGAGCACAGTTTTTGGTTATAGAGAACCAACTCCAACCCCCCTCTTTGGAGAACTATTTATCATGTTTGGATCTAAAAACAACTGATCATTACTCCAAGAGGGGGAGAATCACCACAGTGAGACAAATACACATAGAAACAAACACCATTTACACAAAAACTCGAACTAAAACTGGTCACGTGGCCTCTTCTTGTCATTATTATGGCAGCAAATGAGGGAGGAAAGGAGAGGAATGCAACCAGGAGGGTGCTGGGGTGCACTTGAAGCAGGTGTGTGTGTGTGTGTGTGTGTGTGTGTGTGTGTGTGTGTGTGTGTGTGTGTGTGTGTGTGTGTCCACTGGTGAGTGTACATGATTTATCCCCATTGGTACTGGTGTAGAAGGTCGGTATTATGTCGCGGCACCTCAAAGCAGCGGAAGGGGCCCCGAAGCTCCCCCGAACTCCACAGCCCCGTGGACACCCCTCAGCTGCAGGAAATCCCTGGGTACCCTGCCCTGCGCCCACAGAAGACCCCCGGGCCCCCAGAGAAGCCAGAGGGCCGTGGAGCAACCCCCACGCCCAGCCCCAAGGAGCATGACCCAGTCCCATATGTATGACACATACATCAACCCCCAGGTGCAGGCACAAGACGCAGCCGCCAGCATAGAACCCGGGCCACAGGCGTATGGCACGGACCGCTGGCCCAGATCACGGCCCCGAGCCGCCCGCCTAATGGGCAGGCCAGCAGGACCCCCACGCCCACCCACGACCCGCACAAGGGGGAGACCTGCCCCACCACAGCCGACCAGACGCCCGGCCTGAGTGCCAAGTGCCCATACACGTAGCAGTGAGTGCCCAGCGCGGGGCATCTCGATGTTACACCCCCCCCTGCGATGCCGGCAGGCTGCCATGTATACAGGCCCCCTGCCACCCCCAGCACCCGGGGCGCCCGCCACAGAGAAGCCGCGCTGCAGAAGCAAAAGGCCAACAGTCGCCCCCCACACCCCAACCCACACCCACAGCGGCAAGCAGTCCCCCCAGGGGCCCCGGAAGCCACCCGGCAGCACTCTTCGCAGCCCCACCGGGTCGCAGCACATCCCAAGCCACCAGGCGCAAGCCGTCAGGACTACAGCCAGGTCGGGAGGGGGGGCCCATCCGACCTCCCCCCGGCCAACCACGCCCTCACACCGACCCGCCAGTAAACGGCCACCCTGGGAAAAAAAAAACCCAGTGCTCAATGTGTGCTGTTGGTAATTGCAGTTAAAATTACGGGGTTGGGGGTGCCAGTCTTTCAGGCAAGTCGAACCCGGATCACTCGCACCCCTCCTGTTCCGCAGACACTGGTCCGATGGAGTGTTGCTCGTAGTAGGATTGGTGTGCCAGTGTATGTGTTCTAAGCTAATGTAAGTGGGATTAAAATTTTAGGACGGACAAGAAGCACGCTTGGGCAAGAGCGTGACAGGCAAGATGGCAGCTGCCCACCGCATCCCCACCCACATAGCCTGCACCCCACCCATCCCACAAGCCCTCAGTCTATTGTGTGGTGTATGTGCTGAGGATTTGCATCGTCCTTCAATGGTCTTTCTCTCTACAATAACAGCCTCACAGCCATTCGCGGTTTCGATGTTCGGTTTCAAATGACTGTGGTGGACTTATTTTCACACCCATTTCTTCCGTGTCCTATATTGGAGGTCTGGAACAGTGATAGTACATCTTGGAGCAGTGTTTTTACAATGAAATAATCCCACGGCATACTATCCTGTTAATCACTAAAAACGTCAAAAATATGTACAACTGTGCTTATTATTATGGCCCATAGCAGTTAGTGATTCAAGACTTGTGAACGACTTCTTTGTAGCGAACAACTCTTTTAAATGACTTTGACAAAATAAGGTGTCACTTGTGCGAATCAAGCAAATATTTTTAAAGCTATGGCTTGTTAATGACAGTGCGGCAAACAGTTTTTCTGAGATAATCACGCTCAAAGTTTTCCGAAGGCTCCGCGTCTTGTTAACGGAAGTGACGTCAGCTTTCCTTCTACACACAATGAATCCAGGTGTGTGTATAAAACATGTAAGATTTAAGGGTTGAACTCTATCAAAACGGTTTCACATTGTGACTTCATATCACATGGAATATGGAGGGATGATCTTCAGCTGGACGGTCACTTTAAAGGAAACGATCGATTGGCGTTGTTCAGCACTGTTCAGCAACTTGGTAAGTGAACTGTGTTTCCCCATGTAATCTAACGGGAACATTTAACTCCACGGTTCAACATTTATCTACTATTTATAAATCCAACTTGGCTTTGAAAAAACATTGAGAGATAAAAAAAACAACGAAAAGGAACACAAATCTGTACAAATCAAATTTTCCTTCAAGAAAGGTTTTTTCAACAAATATGGCGTCTCGTGGCGATTTTAGAAATGCGCGACAATGCGGGTTTTGATGTGGTGGGTCACAAATGCTCGGGACCCAACTGCTGCGATCCCGCTGGCCTAGAAAAGCACAGAGAAATGTTTGGGTTATGCTAGAACCCTGGTTTTACAACTGAAGAACAAGAGTTGTTACTATTCCTTAAGCTATCTGAAGACAGCTCCTCTGAATAGAGCTGAAAGGCCTTTTTAACCAACCTAACCAAAGTCTCAACTTGGCCCTGACAGGCTGTGTTTGGGCCACTCGGGCACCCATCATAAGGCCCGCCGTTCAGTATATATACTGGGTCATCACCTGTCACTCTTCCTCTGACCGATTATTAAGCTCTTAAGCAAGCTGGTCACTGAGGCCACCGGTAAGAACTCTCATTCTTGATTTGTAAAACCAGGGTTTCACTTTATTTCAAAGTCAAGTTCTTACTATGCCATATTGTATACTCCCAATCCTTACTGACCTCCAGGTCCGGACCGATGTGCCATATGCAAGCCTCCAAAGACAGAGACATAGACCTCGGTTCCAGGTAGTCCATTCCAAGGACCATCTGGCAGATGAGACCTCAAACCTCGATCCCAGCACATATGAAACCATTCATTGGGTGCAGAGGTAAATTATATTACCACCCCGCCTACCCAGACCCACCGTCATGCTCGTTACAGCTGAGCTTGTATCAACTGACCGTAACCACTTTCAATCACATAGCGTAACACCTGGCAGCTGTCCAAACACTGTTATGTCGAGACTGTAGAATCTGGTGAACAGGTGTGGGGTAGGCCAGGATGAAGCACCATACACCTTTTCCGTCTAAACCCCACAACGCCCACAAGGTAGCCACAACCCTTGTAGAATGTGCTTTAAGAGCCTCTGGGGGTTCCTACCCCGCAGAGGAGTATGCCAATGCGATCGCTCCTTTGGACAGGGGTTTCCATATTGTCTGCGATCCATTACAGACAAAAAGCCGGTCGGACTGGGTTGCGGTGCACATGCATGACCAAGATCCAAGACCAAGAGTGCCGGACCGGGCACAGAGTATGCAGCCTCTCGTCCCCATCTGACCCAAAGGGGGGAGGAGAAAACAAAGAGAGCTCAATCATGGTTGATTTAAATCCTGCTTTTATGTTCTTGGTCTGAAAAGCCAGATTTGTTTTTAACGTAACCCTCCCACTGTCTGTGGAGAACACTAAGCAGGACCGGTGGACCAACAGTGCGACTACATTCTCCCACACATTTTGCCAAGACAAGTGCCAGCAGCAGATGATGATGATTTCAACAATTTTAATCCCACCTCCTGGAGAGGTTTGAGTAGGCCTTTAACACCGACCCGGTTTCGGGGTCAGTGACTGCCCTGAGGCTTGCCATCCAATCCATTATGACTAGCTGATATAGCGGCCAGGTACACCTTGAGAGTGGATGGTGCCAAGCCTTCATGCAGGCCTCCAAGGCCAGGTGGCCAGTTTTCACTTGTGAGGAGCGGGGTGGAAGATTTCTCCTGCTGCATGTATCAGGAGGTCAAACCGAAGAGGGAGCACCCACGGTGAGGGACCTCAGGTCCGCAAACCAAGTCTGTGCCGGCCACCAAGGGGCTACCAGAACTAGTTCCACCCTGTCCTCCCTCACCTTGTCCAGCACCTACTGCAACAGTGGGAGGGGAGGGAATACATACAGACGAGCCCGAGGCCAGCGGTCAGCCAAAGCCTCATGGCCCAATGGGAGGATCGTTGTTCAGAATGGAGTACCATAGGAGACAATGAGTCGTACCTCGTGAAGCGAACAGATCTACCTCTGCTTGGTCGAATCAACCCCAGATCAGATCCATAAGTCCACTACCAGGTTCTGCCTGCCCTGCATGTGATTGTCATGGATACAGTCTGATGAACCCAAATGCAGGACACAACAAAGGCTCAGGAGTAGGTGTAAGGTTTAATGTAGAACCGGCAGGGGTCAAATCCAGGGGAACAGTCAACGGGAAAACTTATTGGCAGGGAACCATGGTCTAGGGGAATCAGGGTCCAGGGACAGACAGGGAATCAGGGTCTAGGAACTGGCAAGGAATCAGGATCAGGAAACAAGCAGGGAATCGGGATCAGAAAACAAGCAGGGAATCGGGATCAGAAAACTGCCAGGGAATCAGGATCGTAGACAGGACCGAGAATTCAATACGCACTCAGACATACAGACACAACAATCTGACCGAGACAGAGTGAATGGGGAACAGGTTAAATACAAGAGGAGTGATGAGGGATGTGAAGACATGTGGTGAGATTGCTGACTGGGGACAGGTTGGCAGCGGCAGGGCAAGTGAAACCAGAGACAGAGGGAGCTAGAGATGGACATAGGGACCTAGAGACAGACAGAGGGAACTATGAGGAGATAGAGGGAGACAGAGAGAGACAGATAACAAGCAAGAGCAGGGCAGGATCCTGACAGTGATATAGTGACAGGGAACCGAGGTGCGAATGGGCCCACAGCAAAATCCTTGATGCCAACTGATGCATGGCTAGGGAGCAGACGCCACCCTGATGATTGATATAAGCAATCATCGCTGTGTTGTCAGAACGAATCAGGAAATGGTGTCGCCTCATCCGCAGTGTGAAGTGTAACAGGGCCAACCGGACTGCCTCCAACTCCAACACATTGATGTGCCAGGTCTCGTGGGCCCCCCCTAGTGGCAACTGACGACCTGGCCCTCGTTAACAGTGACTGAGCTGTACAGGGAGGCATTGGATTTTATCAGTACACACAGTGTCACCGGACCCAGCCAGACCCCTTTCATGAGGTTGCCTAGGGTCAGCAAAAACATCAGATCATCTCAACACTCCTGTGTAATGGTCAATTCCCAGGAGAGGTCCCTGGATGGACGCACCGGCAATTATATAAACCAGTGTTGCTGGTATAGGCCCAACTCCTTCACCGGAGCATCCAGGAACCTGGTCTTCTCCTTCTCATAAATTTGAGATAGGTTCAGCCACAGGTGGTGCTGTGTCACCACCGAAAACCCCATCACTCACCTTGCGTCTTGAGCCACACACTTGGCCATCATGAGGCAGAAGTCGGTGACCTTCCGCAGTTCCACGGTCATCTTGGGGGTGCCCTTCCCCTTCAGCTTCCTTAAGAGCCTGGCCAGGTAGGCCTGCAGCAGGCAGACATTGTTAAGCAGTGCTGCAGCCTGCCCAACAGCCTTTTACAGCAGCCTACCCACCTTGGACTTGGCTACCGATTCCTCCAGGCGGCCAAAGCCAGGTATCCCATCTCAGGCTCAGTGTTCAGTGTCGACCACTGACTGAACGCCTGGATGGGGGAGCATCCCAAGACAACCTCATCTCCCTGGTAAAATCCTCCAGCACTGGAAGGGGATGTGGGCAGGGAGGCCGATCACCAACGTTCGTAAGATATACCCCGGACAATACAGAGGGAGCAGCAGACTCGGGGTCTGCCCACAGAAACCCCAGCTTCACCACTCTCTCCAGGATGCCCAGCAGCACCTCCTCTTCGCCCCCCATGATGCTTCCCCCAAGATGCTTGTAGGCCTTTCAGCAGTAAAGGGGGGACTAGGGAGGGAACCGAAGATGTTGGCTGTATCACGTATGACTCAGAGCCGCCTCCGTGTGTTCATGGCCAAGACAGCAGACGCACAGTGGGTGAGTATCCCTGCGAGTTATGTGCACGCCGCAGCCCGCATGTCTTCAGGTCCACAGCCAACATAATAATTCCTTCATTTTCCTATTTAATTTACAAAAAGGGGGCTTGCTTCCAACAGAGGAGAGCTGAATAAACAAAGCAGCAAACAGGTAATTTTGGCATTGCACTATTTGACGCTTTTCGGCAGCAGAGAGATCCTTTTTCTTTCCCATATTGCTTGAAACCTGTGGCCTGCTTAATAATGTGGAACGTCCTTATTATGTAGTTTTCCTTTAATTGGGCTCACCTGGCAAACTAATTATCACAGGTGTCTGAGATTGATTTCACTAATCCAAAGAGGCATGAGACATATACCATCCATGAGGTTAATTTAAAAACAAAAAATGTAATGTTTATGACACTTAAATCCAATTTCCATAATAATTTGGAACGTGGTGTATATACTGGGGGGCAGGCCATAAGATGGGTGGCCGAGTGGCCAAATCATAGCTTGTCAGGGCCAAGTTGAGACTTGGTTGGTTTAAAGGGCTTTCAGTTTTATTCAGTGGAGCTGTCTGGAGACAGCTTAAGGCATAGTAAGAACTCCAGTTTGAAATGAAGTAAAACAAACAAACAAACACAGCTAGGACACTTGGCACTTTGACAGACAGAAGAGAGCAAGAGTGGAAGGAGGATGGGGGAGTGGATGAGTGAGGGATCTAAATACCCTGCTAACTTTGAAGCAATGTCAGGCGCTACGGGGCCGAGGAGATCCATCCATCCATCTATCCATAAAAACCTCATCCCACTCGGAAACCGAAGAATTTCTGGAATAATCCGCAGAGCTCTGAAATCTGCGTAGAATCAGGTTACGATCGAGCGCTTCGAGCTGAGTTGGATTGGAGCCACAGCCGTGGCCCCGTTGTGTTTGGAGGTTTTATTCAAACAATTACAATCTGCCGTGCAGATGGTCTGATGGAGCTTTGAGACAGCAGCTTGAGGCGATAGAGGTGGACTTAGACTAAAAATGTAAGTTTTGAATTGCAGACATCGTATAGGCACAGGCATGGAAATGCTTTGCCATGACTGGCTCTGCAAAATGATTTTTTTTTAACGGTAGAACTACACCAGACACGTTGGCGCAGAGTCCGGGCACGGTGGGGTAAGTGCACGCTTCCTATCAAATCCATGTTATTCCACTGATGGAGCTACACTGGTAAAGTCATCTGTGTGGTCGACGTGGAGCCATCTGGCGTTTCTGTATTTAAAGCCGATTTTTTTTCAGCTGCTTAGCTACGCAAGACTTTTCAATAGAAACGCGAGACTAAACTACATAGAAATGTTTTTGAGTGCAATCAATTTAAATGTAATTTATATAAGACCTAGAGCTGCTGTCGGATTTGCTTATTGATCCAGATCCGTTTTAAATAAACCTCTTGAATTTTGAATTTGAATACAGAGAACTAACATATATGTAATTATGTAGAAGTAATGCAATACGGTACAAACAAATCTGACCAATTTCAACAATTACCATTGTAGCTCACATTTAAATAATATTAAAAGTTATTTATGACAGACTACTATAAAAAAATGTTTTATACCTTTTAACTGGAATACTGCAAAACCTTGTTTAACTTAGTGTCTGCAGAGATCATAGGACAATGTGAGGCAGTCTAAACAAGATCGACATGTTATGTCACTTTTAAACAGGTAATAAGCAGAAGTCACAAAGACTGTTTTATATTTTTCACATAATAATAAAAGCATCGCTGGTATTTCAGACATAAAACATTATCAACCAGTTTGTTTAAAAATATTTACATCGCTGTTTCCAATATTCCTCCTCTCTCTACGGTAACATCCACATGTCTGAGGCACTTCACCACCGCAAACACGCCTGGTGTATTTTGGCCGTATCTAAGTCTATATTGATAAATGTCACAATATTAATGGTGTAAGTGTAATACTTGGTGAGAAAATAAGTCAAATGAAAGTATAAGGACTGAATTTTTAATTCTACTCAATTTATTATTACAGTATAGCATATACAAAATATAATAATATTATTATATTATTATATTTTGTAGTCTTTATTGCATGTTACCTATGTTTTTCAATTTTTTTGTTAATTTTTCATATTTACTTTATATTGCCTATTCTCATCAATTTTTCAGTTCATTTCTTTATATTTTAAGGTTTATTGTATAGTGTTCTTTTTATATTTTTTTACTTCATTTTTAGGTTTATTGCATATTGACAATTGTTTTCTATTTCTATTCTCATTACTTTTGTATTTTTGTGTAAAGATTTTGTATATGAGTTGCTTCAACACTGTCATTTTCCTCCAAGGGGAATACTTTATCCGTCCATTTGACTACTGTATGTACATACCTATCTCATTGCTGCAGTAACTTGATAGTTTTCCCCAGCAACTCGAGGAAAAAAAACAGTGAAAGCTTTGTTAACTTTCGTCACAATTCAGAATTATAGCTGTGTTGTTTTTGGAGAGGAGAGGTTTGACTATAATTTCCAGAGGAAAAGCTTCTTTGGTTTATTTCATTCCATTCCTCTTTAATTACGAATTCGCTAAAACACTTGGGTGGTCGCCGACAGATTGGAGATATACAGCAAATAATGGCTTTCTTTCAATCACTCCCGCGTGAGAGCCTTCTCTGAGACAAGGCCTCTGACGACAAAATTGCTCTGAGCTCCATCTAACAAATTCATATACACCATTCAGCCACAACATTAAAACCATTGACAGGTGAAGTGAACAACACTGCTCATCTTTTTTTTTACGTTTTACTTCCGGTTGCGCCGCAGTATGGACGCACCGGCAGTGAACGCATCAACTCGTAGTTTTGTGTTTATTATTATTTGTATTGTTCTTATTTTTGCAAGCAGTGCACTGGCGCTCTTACAATTTGAATGGCAAGCACTCCTGGACGTCGGTTTGACACTGATTACAGACTTTTTCGCAACTTACCGGAGTACGCTCTAAGATCCCTTTGTCCTGCCGCCGCTGTGTTTAGCAATACGATATTACAATAGCAATATGGTATAAATCTACCAGCATGACAGAACCACAGAGTCAGGTAAACGCAGGTCTGCATTATGGTTAACTCTCACTGGGGTTCGGACATATCAGTACTTTCAAAACACTGCTTTCGGGACCTGGAGGTCTTAACTATAAAAGTCCGTCCCTTCTACCTCCCGCAGGAATTCAGCTCCACTATAATCACGGCAGTCTAACACATGCACGCACACACGCTTTGGATGGTGGCCGGTGAAATGGTTCCTCTGCATTTAACTCATCCTGGCCTGTCCTTCCTCCAGGGGCACAGCCAGGAGCAGTGGGCAGCATACCTGGACGTGCCCGGGGACCAGGTGATGAGTGTCCATCGCTGGTCAGACGATGATGGGTGCATGTTTCTGGTGGGGGTCCTTACTGACGTTAGGTGGAGAAAACCCCATGTGAGCACAGGGAGAACATGCAAACTCCACACAGAAAGGCTCCTATTTGGGAGATAACCCGCCGGTAAACGGGGCCAACAGCGCCCCAGGCGGGAATCAAACCCAGGACCTTCTTGCTGTGAGGCAGCAATGCACTGCACCACCGTGCCACAAGCCCCGCAAGCGGAAAAAACGTGCATGTTAGAGGACCTTTACGGAGTCATCAATGGACTGGAGAACGCTCACCCTGAGGCAGCTTCTATTGTTTGTGGTGACTACAATAGGGCTAATATGAGGAAAGTTTTGCCTAAATATCACCTGCATATCAACTTTCCTACCAGGGGTGATCAGACTCTCGACCATTGTTATTCACAACTACGGGACAGCTACAGACCCCTACCCCGCCCTGCCATTGGTAGGGCGGATCACACCTCCATTCTGCTCCTACCAACCTACAGACAATGATTAAAGCAAGGAAAACCGGTTTGTTGGATAGTCCAATGCTGGAGTGAGGAATCCACTGCCACTCTCCAGGACTGTTTTGAAACCACGGACTGGCAGATGTTCTGTGTTGCAGCTGATGGGGACATCGATGCATACACAGACTCTGTGTCAACCTACATCTCCAAGTACATTGATGATGTCGTCCCGAGAGTCAAGGTCAGGACTTTCCCCAACCAGAAGCCTTGGGTTAATGGTGACGTCTGTGCTAAGCTCAGCGCACGGTCCTCCGCCTCTAGCTTTAGCTCTATGACCGAAAAGTATCACACTCTCCCACTCACACACAGTCTTTAACATAATTATCACGGATATCGATAATTTGATGATATTTTTGGGATGACTATTGGTGCATTTATAAGAAAATTAAGCAAAATGCATTTAATCAAAGAATTAAAAGAATGAAGTGAATTAAAAACAGCCTAAGAATAAGCCATTAAAAGAAAACATACAAAATTGCATTAAAAGAGCACTTTAAACTAACAAGACTAATTAAAGATATGTCGCCCAATTATTATTCCCAAAATAAGCCTTGATTATATATTTTTTTAAATTAACATGGCCTTTTAATAGAAATATGTTGGTGCTGAAGAGATGTGGTGGAGCTTTGGCTTTGGTGTGAAAGACGTTGTTCCATCATCATCCTCATCATCATCATCATCATCCATCCAGTGCTAGAGTGGGAGGAGGCAATCCTGGTGTCGGTGGGGGGAGACAGCTTAATTTGGGGTATTTGTGTAATTTTGTGACCACAGTGAGAAAATGATTCAAATAGTTTATTAAAAAATATACTGTATATATATTCAAATGAAAACAAGGATACTGTCTACAGAGGAGGCACCATGCAATTATTGAGCAGCCACCTACCCCCATCCTGTTATCGCCCCGGCCTGCTGCACCCACCCTCCCCGTCACCCCACGTCGCCCATGGACGATTTATGGCGAACCAGCATTGCAGGCAGGGAGCACTTGGAGGTAAAGTGTCAGCCCCGACTAGCAGCCCCCGCCCCATATTTATCCAGCCATGGTGATTTATGGAAAGGAGGGGTGAGAGTGGCGATCTGGGGTGGAGGGTAGGCGGCTGTCACCAGATGAGACCCAAGGGGGGACGTGGCAGCTGGGGAAGACACACAGGCGTACAACGGTGGGTGGACGATGGGGGATGTTGATGTAGGGGTCAGGGTTGGTGGAGATGGTGCTGTCAGAGGTACATGGGGATCGAGGGATGAGGCCGGAGGAGGGTGGGATGTGAAGGTGATGGTGTAGATGCGTGATGGGCTCCAGAGAGAAAAGATAGGAATAGCCTCTCGCTCTGATATGCTAAATATGCACCTGCTTTCTGTACATGGAGATCATGGCCAGTGTATGTGTATGTGGAGGGGAAAACTACCAAGCCCATGGAGAGAGTGAGGAAACCAAGATTTTAAGGGCTTTGTTTTGTTTTAGTTTTTGCTGTTACGTTATTGTTTCTATCATCCTGGGAAACGGAAAAGGAAAATTACAGGCTGGGACAAGAAGAAACAAAGGAATTAAGATGGGACAAAAATGCGAGGGGGGACTCTACAAAGAAACCGAAGAAAACGCGGGTTTGCGAAACGCATCGCAGGGCAGCAACGAGGGAGAGAGAAAAAAAAAATCTATACAGGAGAGAGAAGTGGGACTCCTCTCCAGCGCAATAAGCCTCCAGCAGCGAGGGGCGAGCGGTGGCGAGAGGCCAGCCCTCCTGACAGAGCCTTATCTCATCTCCAGCCCGGAATAAAAACCCATTTTCCAGCCGCGACACAATAAAGCACAAGGTTACCTAACCCGGCACCCGTGACACGGCTATTTAGAGTGAGGCCTCGGCCCGGCATAAAAATGCATAACACGGGAACGACGAGTGTCTCCAGGTGACATGACAGGGGGGCCCCGGCGGCATCCGTGGATTTGTTGCTGGGAGTGTGTGTTGGGTTTGCGTGAAAGCGTGCACGTGTGTCGGTATGTATGATAATGTGAAGCCGCTCCATTGGGCTGCGCTTGGGCAGTTCGGAGAAATGGAGTGTTTGAATGAACGAGCTGGAGCAACATCCTGCTGCCCACCTGACACTGGAGGCTTTGGAGATATAGTGAGCTTTATTGATCACATACAGAGGCTCCATGGCGGAAATATTGTAATTTATGTTGAAGTGGAAATCCATCCAAGATCATCTGCGTTGCGTGGATTACGCCAGTGTTTTTCAAGAATGGAAATTATTCTCTTGTGTTGCAAAATCAAAATTCCAAGGCTGCACTACATCTTATTCATCAGTTCCATGAGGAATGGCAGCTCCAGCAGAATGACTTTCACTGCAAAGTGAGGACGATTCGTAGCGATGAAAGGTTTGACTCTTTTTGGTTCTTGACGAGTCACTCGCTAAAAAGTCATTTGTTTATTTCCGGCTCTTCGTGCTTTTGTTCAGTTTGTGTAACGCGCGGCTGGGTTTCCGTTTTCCGTTGATTACCACTTTTTGACCGGGAAAATCTGTTGCAGACCAACATCTTTAAATCTCTCCGGTCATAATGTCTGGTGGAAAATAATAAACGATAATTATTGCGATGTTTTTATGTTTTGCACTTTGTCTTAATGGTTTTGATGTTTTCTGTAAAGCACTTTGAATTGCCTTGTTGTTGAGATGTGCTATATAATTAAACTTGCCTTGCCCACAGAAGAGTTTGGCAAGTGACAACGAAAAGCCAATCAATTTGCACAATCTGAAGCTGACATTTCACCTCTAGCAAATTGGGTTTGTTGATATAGAAAGAAGCCCCGCCCCCTCCTTCATGGGTATATTGCACTTGTAAACACAGCAGCAGTGGAGACAGATGATGATGTATCGTTGACAACGGGGCCATGTACTGTACATCCATAGTTTGCCATTTTTTGGGATATTTATTTTCTGACCCAAAGCAGACGGTAAATATCCATTGTGTGAAATATGCCAACAAAGACGGGCAACACCGCAAACTTTATTATTTATTTCACTTAAGGCCGACTTGCCATATTTATTTGTTTTTGATTTTATCAAAATTTTATTGAAGTGAAATGTTCAGCAGTTGCACTTTTTACTTCTTGTTCCTGTCTTACTTATATTACGACTAGCCTACGTGAATTTTTATTCTTTATTTTATTTTATCTAAGAATATAGGGAACTGAAATGATTTGATTTAAAGTCGGCAGCAGCACGGCATAATTAAAATGTAATGAGCCGGATAAGCCTTCATGTATTTTTTGTTTGTTTACAAATAGTTTTTATTCAGTTTTATTTTATCTGAGAATATGTAGGCCTCAAGCTAAAGGAAACTCTTTGTGTTTACGTGTTGCTCCAACGAATGTAAGAGAGCACATTATTTTGTTATTTTAGAATAGCATTACGCACGTGAGTCTATTGACGTGACTTATTTTAGTTTGAATATAATGTATAAGCAAAAGTAGCCTACTTTTCAGTAAAAAATATTATTAATCCTCGTGCCTTGGTGATGTCATTGTTTATATAGCATGCCTATCAATTGTGTTAAGCTCAATAAACACAGATAATATTTGACCGTAATTTCTTCCAGTTGTCAGGGATGTTGAAATGTTCCAGGACACGCGGACCGGCACCCAAACCCTGAAGCATGGTGAGAGAGTCAGAAGAGTATTTAACTCTGTCAAAATAATTGACTTTGATGGAATGCAGAGTAAATCACATTCAATATGGATTGTGCCAAATGCATTGGCCTGTGTTTGCCTGGGACTGTAATGTAATCCTCACTATTTGTTTTTCAGTTTGAGTCAACTCACGCGCCCACTCTTTTGCCGTTGTGACTCCAGAGTCATATAAAAGAGTTGTTCACTACGACCAAATCTTTTGTGAAAGTTGCATCACCATCTATTAGGAGGCCATAATAGTGAGCACAGCTCCACATGTTTCTGATGTTTTTGATGGTTTGAAATGATAGCCGTGTCCCGTGGGTTTATTCAATTGTAAAAAGTGTGCCGTGGAATACAAAATGGTTGGGAAACACAAGTTTCATTCCCAAGTCCCAGAATTCCACTTGAAACTGCAAGGTTAACTGCAAGGGAAAGGTTTTTTGAAAGTATGCCTTGTCTTGAACTGCTTGAGGTTGAGGTTGTTGTTGTTTTGTTTTCTTTCCCTTTTTTGCTTTCATCCATATCGACAGGACCTGAAAGGAGCAGTTCATGCTCGAAAGCATGTCATTGTGTCTGATTTAGCCCTCTCTTCTTTGTTCTTTGCAGAACAAAAAAGAGAGGGCAGGGTGGGCTAACTGTTTGGCTCGCGGGCCACATTTAGTTTTTAAAACTGACCGGCGGGCCAAACCATTAGTAGATGAGGTGAAAAATTAGCAAGCATAAAGTGTAAAATATATGTGAAATCTATTTCCTCTAATATAAATTCATTTTTAAATAAAAAATACAACTCACCATTGATGGATTTAATGAGAACAGTGTTTCCAGCGCATCCAAATCTGGTGCCATTGCCGTTGTGGAAATTCGTAGGACAGCGCTCAGGTGTTCATCAGTAAGCTGGGCTCTGTGGTGTGTTTTGTTTATGTTCATCACACCTAACCTCTGTTCAAACACATAGGTACACCAGCATCTTCTGTGCCAACTGTCGGATGTTTGAAAACTTTGTCTCATTCAGTGAAGCATAAAACATATCCAGGTTGACGGAGTTGAACCTCTCCTTTAGGGCAGAGTCAGACTGGAGATCAATCAGCTCCAACTGTAATTCCTGCGAGTGCTGCCTCATAATCCAATGACGGGCGACATGACACCAGCCGAGGTGACTTCTCAAACTTTTCAAAATCAGAGAATCGACGGCAGAATTCTCCGTGCAGGTCGTCCAGCGATTTACTGTATTTGCTCACATGTTGGGGGGCTTCTTTCAGCGGCGCTTGCGTGGCGAAATGCGCAAATGATTTGTTTGTCATTTGTTTAGAGAACAGTCAAGTCAATTTTACCTTGATGGCTTTCACGGCTTATATAATAGGATTGTTGTCAATGTAAATGCCTTGCGGATTAAATAACGGTGCGGATATGGCCCGAGGGCCATAGTTTGCCCACCCCCGGTATAGAGGAACATACACAACACAAATACTGTATGTTGAGCGGCTGGTTTTCATGAAGTGCCAGCTAAATAAATACAGGTCGAATATCTAATATGGGACTAAATAAAATAATGACAAAATAATCTCACAGATACCACTTTAAATGTACGTCCAAAGCAAAGAGAACACTGTGCATTTCTACAACATGTGTGCAGGACAAGGGCTCGCTACACAGCTCATCTCAACATCAGCTCCTCCCGCTCCACGCTTTGGTAAACAAAGGTTTCATTTCCAGGCAGGCAGCTGGACATATAATCACACTGTTATCACATTGTTTACTACAAGTTAGCAATGTTTTACGGAGGTGAGACTGTCTTAGCAGTATATGTGCGAGTATGTGTGTAAGTACATCAATTTTGTCCATTCCCAGACACCCATTACACGCATGCGGGTCTCCATTTCCTCCCAAACCCCCTGTCACAGAGAGAAATATTGTGGAGGCAGTGTGAATGTGACGTGTCATCCGTGTGTGTATGTGTGTGTCTGTGTGGTGGGTCACGTGATATCAACCCCCCCCCCCCCCCCCCACTTAAACTGACATACTGTATGACGGTGGATGACAAGTGTTTCCCGTTCACCCACAGTCCCTCCGTCGAGATTCCCAGACTTCCATCTATTTCAGCTATCCTGACAGCCTGCCACCCTGAGCCTCTCCTCCAGGGAGGAAAAGAGGACAAGAGAGCGAGAGAGAGAGAGCGAGAGAGAGAGAGAGAGAGAGAGTGAGGGAGAGAGAGAGATACTGTTGCTCTAGAACATACAAAAAACTTTACCTACCTGGGCCTGAACATCATGCACCACAGGTTACTTCAACAAAACACCTGAGAGACGAGGCGAGGGTTTTCTACGCCATCAAAAGGAACATCAAATTGGGCATCCCAACTCAAATCTGGCTTAAAATATTGGACTAATAATTGTAATAGAACCCATTTCCCTATAGGGTCTGGGGTCCACTCGCCAGCGAAGACTTTACAAAAGGGGACAAACACCAAACTGGGATGCTGCATGGAGAATTCTGCAAATCCATTCTACGAGTCCAACAGAAAACCCCAAATAATGCATGCAGAGCAGAATTAGGACGACACTTTATACATTAATTATAAAAATTCAAATCAGATCATTTCAATTTCATTGTCACCTAAAAGAAAATGACCCTGACATGCTCCATAACAAAGCCCTGACCTACAGACTGTCAAGAGGAGCCCCCTCAGCCAACTGGTTCTTGGAATCCGTTCACAAACACATGCAGAGCCCCCAGACAGAAACCCCATTAGACTAAACCAAATGATAAGAAAACAAAGACAAAACTATGACACAATGGAAAGAATCAGCAAAATAGCCAATCCAAAACTAAGGAAATCCTTGACGATGTACAGACTCAGTGAACACAGCCTTGCTGTGGAGGGAGCCCGCCACAGGCAGACCTGGCAACCCAGACCTGGCAACCCAACGATGAAAGACTGTGCACCCACTGCACACAGCAGGAGGTGGAAGCCCAGCTGCACTTTCTCACCTCCTGCCAACTGTACATGGACATCAGAGACACATACTACCCACGGAAATCAAGCGCCCAAAAGGACTTCAAAAACATGCCCAATAACAAAAAACGTCCTTATGTGCTGGGCGAAATACAGGACTGTGCAAACACAGCAGCAGGATTTATGAGCTGCTGTGGCCTGTAAAGGGCGTCCAGCGGAATACAAGCAGCATAAAGACTGTCCAGCACAGGTGACCTCTGTACATAGTCAAGTCAAGTCAAGTCACACTTTATTTATAGAGCGCATTTCATACCAGGGCAACACAATGCACTTTACAAAGAAATACAAAAAAGAAAGAGAGAACGTAGTTGTCAGCCGGTCATTACAAAAGAATGCCCCTGAAACAACAACAACAACGAAAGCAACAACAAAGATAACAAAAACAGCAATAAAAGTGACTCCAACCACAGTGGCAGCAACAGCAACAGAAAACAACAACAGCCATAAAAACAACAAGAACGGCAGCAGCAACATCGACACCAACAGCAGCAACGCACAAGCAAAGCTGCACCGGAACCGGAAGTGGTAGCTCTCACCGGAACCGGAAAGGTCACTCAGGTGAGAGATGGTTAAGTTGAGGTATAAGGTTACGTTAAGTTGAGGTATAAGGCAAGCGAGGGTTAAGTTTAAGTACAAGGTTAGCAGCAGCAACGACAACACCTGTTAAGATATAGGGTTAGCGGCACCAACAACAGCACCAGCAGCAGCAGCACCGACAACACCAGAAGTGTCAATACGAGCAGCAACACAAACAGCAGCAACAGCAGCAGTCATAGGAGCAGCAACAGCAACAGTGCACAAGCGAAGACGTCACCGGGACCGGAAGTGGTAGCTCTCACCGGAACCAGAAATCTCCTCATCTGTATTGGGTCAACAGTGTGAACCATCTCATCTCAACGAAGTAACGCACAGCAAAGACGTCACCGGGACCGGAAGTGGTAGCCCTCACCGGAAACGGAAATTTCAAATGTGTGCACCATCTCAACCTAATCCAGTCATCTTAATCAGACACACTTACTGAACATACATACACAACAAATATTTTTGATAACACAACAATAATTTGCAGTGTTCACATTTAATTACTACACTTATATTTACCATTTACTTTTTATTTAACTGCAGCTGTACATTTTTATTTCTACTTTGTTATTTCTTACTCGCTATTCTTGCATGTTTGCACATTTACATTTGTTTTTCTTGTTTTGTTGTTTAATTTTGCCACTTGCTTTGGCAATGTAAACGACTGTTTCCCATGACAATAAAGCCCCTTTGAATTGACATTGAATTTAGAGAGAGAGAGAGAGAGAGAGAGGGATAAAACAGTAGAGCAGGAGGAGCTGAAGATGCCCGAAGTCCAGCCTCTTGTCTCGCTCGCTCACAGGGAGCTGGCAGACAGGCTGTAAAAAGGTCTGTGGTGACAGAGAGACAGACTCTGGCAAAAGGAGATTCGAGCAGAGGGGGTCTAAGGCTAATATCACCTCCGAACCAGAGATTTCTCTCTTTCTCTCTCCCTCTCTCTCTCTCTCTCTCTCTCTCTCTCTCTCTCTCTCACGCCACCATGGAGAAAGCAGCCCCGGCAATTAGGAAAATTGATGCAATGGGTGTTTGGCATTATAACACGGTCAGTGCGGTTCACATAGCATCAGCAGTCCGGTCGAGCTAAATGCTGGTGCGCTTAATTGTTGCAAAATGTCTTGCCACGGCCCCGCTAGTTGGCTAATTTCTGGGACCGGCTTGGGGTTTTCGGCGAGGCCTTACCTTCACCATCAAGAGGGAGATGTGAAAAAAGTGTCAGACCAGCCATCATCCATTTTGACGGAAGGTGCTTCTCTGGCGTATTTTATATAGATGAAATATCTGCACTGTCTCTGGCATGCAGCGCTCATTTGTCTGGAAAGTGTGCTGATCTTATCTCTCCTGAAGCGCTTTGCAGAGAAATGTCGCTTTGGGAAAGGCAAAACAATTAGCACCTCTTACAACATGTTGAGACGGATCTTGGGCAACTTTCAAGGAGGCGCTTGGAGAGGATGTGATCTTTTGAGGATTTTTTTACTTGGAAATTGGCAACGCGCTGAGATTCACCCCCAACAGCTTTAGAATTAGATTACACTGGGGGGCGAGAGCAGGGGGGGGGGGCTCCTTTGAACGTCTGCTAATTTTGTTCCAGAACATCTTTACATAACTCCAGACCGCATAGAAGCTTTTCAAAACCAAAGAATATTCACACACGACGAGCCCCCCCAAACCTCAAACCCCACCCCAGCTGCCAGCCCGGCGCAGGCCCTGTATAGAACCTCTCGGCGAGATAAAAGGCAACACCACGGCCTGTTAGCTACATGCCACATTCACTTTGCAGTTCACTGGGCCTCGTGGTGCAGCCTTGGTAACCGCTTTAAGTCTTAGCACATGCCCTGTCCGAGCCAATCCATCCACCAGGCTTTCAATTAGTTCCCATCTAGGAGGAAAGGTTACAAAGCTAAAAGGGGCCCGCAGCATAGCCTCATAGTGACATGGCGTCAGATGCAGGTTTTTCCTTTTGTGTTCAAAACTGTTATATTATGAGTAATAAAAATAAAATAAAGTTTATAGATGTGTGTATGTAAGTATGTTTTAAACGGTCCCATTATCAGGTGCTGCTGTGAATGAGGGCGGGCAGGGATCGATAGAGCTCTGGCCTGGGACAGGGAGACAGTACCTGGATCTCAGCCTGGCTCCATCTTCCCTCTCATTGATCTTCATTACCTCCACAGGCTAGAGACTCAGAGACCCCCACACACACAATAAGCTGAGGTCAGGCAACAGCCTTGAGTGGTCTATTTTAACCTTAATGTTCAATTATATACACAGAACTAAATGTTGTACCAGTAACATTTGCCTTTCTTGTCAAAATACTGTCGTTTATCAGCATCCGGGATTGGGATACCCTGAGGAAACACCGCCAAAAAACATATGAAGACCATGCAAAACATGGAAAGGATCCGAGATGTACAACTAACCGTAGAACAGGGAGCTGCGAGGGGCATAATGCACAAATATCCGATCTATAAAATGTACAAAACATGCCTCTCAAGAAGCTATGAGCCATGGAGGAGAAACTGTTCCTCTGATGCATTGCAATGGAGGTGAATTTTACACCACTGCAACACAAAAAGCCTATTTAAAAATGTTTACCTTTCAGTCTAATTTACGAGAAATGCAAGCTGTTGTGCAGTTTGGTAGTCAGACACGGGCAGAATAGGTGAATGACATCATGATGCGGAGGGATGAGCAGCAGTTGTCATTGACGCAGGACTTTGTGCAGCGGATTCCTCAGATCTCATATCCTATGAATATTAATCAGGGCTGATTCATTGACTATTTACAGACAAGTCTGGATTTTAATGGGTGGGGTTAGAATAAATTTGGTTATTTTGGGGCATGAGCATGTCGCAGTTTGCATAGTTTTAAGAATGAGGGTCACTGGCCCTAAAGGGCAACTTACTCATTTCTGTGTTTTCTGGCTGCACCGCCATGAAGCTCATCTTGGTGAGGGGCTGAAGAGTTTTAGAACTTCTTCTGTTAGTATGAGGCACTTCTTGCCCAATTACCAGTTTGGCTGGAAATAGCTGTAAAAATACCTATCTGGTAGTTCCAAACTTGTTTTCATTTTACAATGACAGAGCCCACCATGCTCCTGGATATAATACAATAAAGGTGTTTAGGGTTTCTAATATAACAAGTCCAGTTACATTTTCCATTCTGAGGCAATTCTCTAATGTGCCATGTAACAATAAATGCCCAATGGTAACTTGTATTCATCCAAAGCGACCTAGCAGCTCTCCCAGCCTCATTCAGCTCCACAACCTCTGGTATCGCATTCCACAAACAGCAGCCCCACCTGTGTACGCCTGGATGGTGCGTTCATTAGAATGGGAAAACCAAATACTCGACCGTCAAAGGAAAATTCACTCCCCATATTTCTATCGCAGTGGTATGCTAGAAAGCAGCATTCCCTTGCAGTTGGAACTTGGAAATATCTGATTTCATCCTCGATAACAGCACTTTAAGTCATTTTCAAGTCAATTTTTTCCTGCCACGTAGGTTGAAAAATGACAGAAGTGATGTCACAGCATGCCAGTGCACACCGTTAACGATGAACGCATGTAACCTTGACGAAAACCACTCTGTAGTTCTAGCTCCCTTTTCGCCATTTTGGATTTATGCTGGAATGCCGGTTTAAAATGTGTTTAAACAACAGTCAGTGACATACTGTGCCTACTGTATATTATTAACCAATGAACAAATAGTAAGGGATTTGGATTTGGAACAATTGGATTCATAACATATTTTATTAAACATTAGTCGAGTGTGAATGATTTGATGGAAAACTGATTTGATGGAAAACTAATGTAACCACTTCTCACTCGAAGTGGTTACATTACCACTAACCATTTTACTGAGGATAACTCTCACTTTTCAAATGTTCACCTTTTCAAATGGAATTAATTCATTTGAAATTATTCAAATTAAGTAAGATTTACTCATATGTTTCACTGTAATTATCAGCGGAGCCCGGATATCATTTCATATCATTTCTCACCATATCATTTGAATTTGAAAAACATTGGGCAATGGTCATTTTTTTGGACAATATAAAAATGGCTAGAACACAATTTCATGCTGCTAAGGGCCTTGAAGGTGTCATATTTGGGAGAGAAGCATTATTGTAGTTGATTTTTCGGTTGATTTTCCGGATGCAGTGGGGCTCTTCATTGAGATGTAAACATTACGTCATTGTTAATTTGTTTTTTTCTGGCAAAGCGGCTCCACGTCACGGGAGATGGGTTCAGTTATTGATTTCAGTTTGATCGTTCTCTGAAAAATGTCCCGACGCCACCCGGAAAAAAAACAAAACAAATAGGAAAGTAATCGCTGCATTAGAATCACAAAAAAATGGGTTCAAATGGCCTTCTAATCCTGTAAAGATTTTGAAACACTCGCGATCCATTATATTAAAAAGTCATCACAGACAAATTGTTGAAAGCATCCAACTGATTGGACTGAGGATAACCATGTTTGTTTATCCATTAACAGTGCATCTCACTTCATGATGCAAAACTCACAAACAATTCATGCATAGTGAACAAATCTTTTCAATGACAGCTGGGAGTCACTCGGGCAAAAGAGTCGTTTGTCCACAACTCGGAAACTGCAGCCGTGCACACAGGCTGAACTGAGACTCCACTCTCATATGAAAAGAGCTGAGAGTCCTGTGTCACGAGTTTAGCATGCACCTCAAGCCCGAAGAGATTCTTCCTAAAACAATAGTTTTCACAGAATTAAACGATTCTTGTGAGGATTCCAACCACGATTCAAACCCGAAACTCACTCCTCTGACTCTCATTACGCCGACATCAAACGAACAAAAGCCAGAGATGCAACCGATCTTTTTCACCGAGTCACACGTAAGAGCGAATCCCCAAAAAAGAGCCCAAATTTTCATTGCTAATCTCACTTCACCTGGCGTCTGAGATGCCAGACGCTTAATGCGAGCAGGAAAACAGGAGAATGGGCATCGGGGAAGGGAGAGAGAGAGAGAGAAAGAGAGAGAGTGAATGAAGTGTGGTTTATTGAATAACCAGAGCTCCCAGGTACAATTGTTCCACCACGGATAAAGTTAATTTAATTCCGCGCCAGTCCCGCAGAGAATCCGGTCCGGGAGAAGGATGGCATCACATCCGAAGTGGAAAACTCTCAGCGATTGTAGCTCGATCGTTGTCCGCGCGTCATCGATTGTTTGCCGGAAAAAGAAGTTGTAAGAGATAGCGAGGGAAAGAAGTCCACGCCCGCTCACCTTCCATTATCGTGTCTACTATTATTTCATTTATGATTCAATTCACAGAAAAAAAAACAAATCCTGAAGACAGGGGCGTGTAAATGAAGATTGTACTTTTTTTATGGACAGTTTTGCTCAGAAACTGATGGATGTTCATGGGAGGTGCACGCAGGCAAAGCCATTATAAGAATTTGTCAAATAGCTCATTTTGATAATGCCCTGCGACATAATCTGATTCAGTCAGTCAGACATAAATGCAAACAATATTATTTCAATTTCCAATGTTGTTGAACGGGCTTTATTCGTGTTTTGCAGAAGCCCTGGAAGGCTACATGTAAAATACATGTACAAGTATGTAAAAAAAAAAGAAGAAGCTCAAAGCTCGCTTCACACCGAATCTGTAATCACATCGAGCGGCCGCCGGATGGACTGTGTCCATGTTTAGCATTAGAAAATACGTCAGGGAAATGAGAGTAACTTTTACAGAATTTAAGTGTTTTATGATCATATCAGATGATTATTTTGATAAGTAAGATCTTTTATTATGATAAATATATGAGTCAACTTTTGGCTAAATGTGACATGCTTGTTGTAGGTATTATAGCTAATACTTACCTTGCTAGCTAAGCTAACCAAAGCTAAACTAGAGTTAATTGTGAAACTGTGGAAGCTTATTTGCAACAACACCTTTTCTATGACCCGCAATTCCAAAATGCAACTCATCCAATATAAGATCTTACACGGAGCCCATATCACGGAACACAAAATGTTCAAAATGGGCTTTGTGGATGAAGACATTTGCTCTCACTGTTCCCTTGATGACTACACCCTTCTGGGTCGCAGCATTCCAGTCTCCCCTCCCATTTTGATCGCCTTAACAATTGCCAAGAAAACAATATTACTCATTTGGAAAGAGAGATAATCTCACCACATCCCAATGGTTGCAGTTACATCTCAATGGAAAAACTATTGGCAATATCCCAAAACAATGTTGATTCATTTAATGAAATATGGGCTACTTTAATCACTCCAGCATTTAATACTTGAGTCTTCCTAAGTCGGTGCAATGTCGTGGTGCTTTGAGGCATGTCAGGCTCCTCCCGGTCTGCCGGGGCTCTGCAGTTGGGTGGACGCCTGGGCGGGACATCTGTGGTGCGTGGGCCTGTGTTCTTGGGGGATCCCTTCGTGGGGGGCGCTCTCCTGTCGTCTCAACGGGCTGCCGGGGTACCAACCCTCTGGGGCTCTTGGTGCACGGGGCACTCGTTGCTGGGGGGTCGGGCTCTGGGAGGGGGTGCTGTCTGTCGCCCCCTCTTCTGTAGTCCGCATGCTCGGCGGCTGGTGGCTGACAAGGGGCCTGATGGGGGCGCAGAGCTGCCCGACATGACGACCGCCCTGCGCCCTTGGCTGATCGCTGTAGGTTGGCTGCCACCAGGTACAGAGGTGGGCGCACGGGGGCACAGTTGGGTCCGGGGGGAGGGGGTCTGGGTGGTTACTCCCTGGCCTGCTGTGCCCTGGATCGATCAGGTCGCGACTTGCCTATCTTCCCAGTGACCGAGGGCTTGCAGGATGGGCGGGTCGTCAGTGGGCAAAATAGGGTCCTGCAGGCTCGCCTGTGGGTCGGCGGCTCGGGCAGGTTGTCGGTCTGTCACCGTGGGGCCGGGATCCGGGCCTGCGGTCCCTGCCTTGCGCCCGTGGCCCGGGTTCTGTGCCGGCGGCTGTGTCTTGTGCCTGCACATGGGGGTTGGTTGATGTGTGCGCCTCTCCTCATGCTCCATGGGACTGGGTCATGCTCCTCGGGGCTGGGCGTGGGGGTTGCTCCACGGCCCTCTGGCTTCTCTGGGGGCCCGGGGGTCTTCCGTGGCCGCAGGGCAGGGTACTCGGGGCTTTCCTGCAGCCGTAGGGTAGGGTAGGGTGTCTACAGGGCTGCAGAGTTCGGGGGGGCTTCGGGGCCCCTCCCACTGCTTGGAAGCGCCGCGACATTATACTGACCTCCTACACTAGTACCAATGGGGATAAGCCATGTACACTCACCGGTGGACATCTCACACACACACACACACACACACACACACACACACACACAAACACATACAGGCGGTCCCATCACACACGCACACACCACCACACCTGCTTTGAGTGCACCAGCACCTTCCTGGTTGCATTCCTCTCCTGTCCTCCCTCATTTACTGCCATAATTATGACAGGAAGAGGCCATGTGACCAGTTGTAGTTCCAGTTTTCCTGGACCTAATTCATTGTTTCTCAATATATGTTGTCATCAACTGTTCGTGTTTTTGTGTAAATAGTGTTTGTTTCTATGTTTATTTGTCTCACCGTGGTGATTCTCCCCCTCTTGGAGTCGTGATCAGTTGTTTATAGAACCAAACATGAACAATAGTTCTCCAAAGAGGGGGGTTGGTGGTGGTTCTCTATAACCAAAAACTGTGCTCTTGTCATCCTACAGGTCATCCACAGGACAGAGTTACTGCAGCAGTTCTTGATGATTTAAGAATTAATAAAGAGTTGCATTGCAGGTTGAGAACTTGAACTCCACTTGCAGACTAACTCTGTCCTGAATGCAATGGCAAACAAATACTGTGTTGTATGCCCAGCATGCTGACAGCACAGGTTAAAAAAAAAAAAGAAAAATTACTTAGCCATCTAATGTTGCCCTTCAGGGCTTCCGTAGCGTTCAGGTTATAACGCAAAACGCAATTTTATTTATTTATTTATTTATTTATTTTTAACTTGGCTCTGTAGCTAAATGGTTTCGGGGGAACAGTGTGATAGCAGCCTCAGATCCTTGTTTACTTGCGCTCCCTTCGCCCACTGTGTCTCCGTCTGAATCGTTTCAAAGTCATTAAAGGCAGAATTGCAGCTGAATCCACAGAATACGGGGAATATATATATATATATATGTATATATATATATATATATATATATATATAATATATATATATATAATAAAAGCGTCCGGGGAGGCAACGTATGACAACAACATAGTGTGTGCGGCGACGGCTGGTGTTTATCTGAAGGCTTTGCGAGCCTTCAGAAGTGAACGTACAGGGAGGATTTTCTTTGAAAAAATACACAGAAATTTATAGTCTGTTATAAAGGTTGTGAGGCCGAAATGTGAGAATATTTAACGTGAGATTAGGGTGTGTCATTTAAAACCACATCAGGATTAGTGTATGTCAGAATGGGGTGAGTCAGACATTAAAGATGTTTATTATTATTATTACACAGCTCTGTGGAATACTCAACCCGGTCTCAAGCTTTTTCATAGTCATGAAAATGTATCTATTGAGCCGTGTCCCGGAGCATGATTGTCCGATATTGTTTTGTGCTCCAAATAATGAAAATTAAACCAAACACATTTTTCGAAAGGTATCGTCTTTTAGATTAACATAACACGTTTGAAACATTTCAGTGGACCCTAAACTGAGATATTGACATTTGAAGCCCTATAGCTCAGTAATTAAAAGAGCTACCGAAACAAGGTCGGCTGTTTTGGGCAGCTCTGGACATGTACTTTTAGGGGGGTGGAAGTGTCAATAGGGGGCACCAGTTAATATGGCCTGACTATAATTCAGGGCTTTGCAAATTACATATGTAAATTATGACAACGAAGGAATATTCCCCGACCAAATTAACCATTCGTAACACATGCATGTCATTTTTCACCCATGCCTTCTATTCCTTTTTCGGTTTATGATAATGTAACTACTTTACCCATGAGGCAATTGCATCAAGATGCATAACAAAATGGCGCGGAATTTTGTGGTTGGCTAGGGTTAGGATTTCAAACGCTTATAATTAATTGTGTAAATATTACGCAATGTATATAATAATTCATGTTTGCTCCTGTCAAAGCCACAAGTCTGTATGATATCAACCTTGTTTTAAGAAAAACATGTTTAGTTGGCAATGTCATGGAAAAGTACTACACTACCTTCAATCCTAGGGACATCTATTGCTGATGGGTACATTAGACATTTTCAGCCAGGAGTGCAAATGCTGAAATTTATGTCCAGTTTGTGGTGTGGGGATGGTGTGGTTTGAGCAGCCACACCTGACCTCGGTCTAGGTAATGAGACCCAGGATCAGAGTGGCTGCATACCTGTTGCTTGTTGGTTGGTCTAACGGGCAACAGGTAAAGCCCCCATCCCCACACACACTTAAGAGAGGAGCCCCTGTCACGACGCATGTCTTTCTGCTCCTGGGCTTAATCCAAATGGCCCTCACAACAATATACTGGTGTCTGCAACCCCGTCTTCTGTGTGTTGTGCCAGAGGTCCCTGAAACGGCACTTGGGTGGCTGGTTGTAGGCGAAACTGCCACACAGTTATGTTGTATCCATGAATGAAATTCATACTGAGGGTATAGCCCTATATCACTATTCTTGCCCAACCTTTAATTTTATAGACCATTCAATCGAGAAAAGTGAAACCAGTATGATGTTTTATTTTTTGCTAGTCAGAACGAAACCCCCTGACCACCCTGTCGGGGGTTATTGTGCTATAATGACCGGCTGGCTGCAGATTATCAAAAGAAAGATTTATGATGTACTGTATAACAAAACCAAATAAAATGAACAATAATTGTCATTGTCATGGTTTTTATTCGATACCCTGCACTAAGCCAACAGTTGCTATTCATTTAGAAGTTTTTGTTATTGTGTTACAGCATATATATGGCACTTCCAAAAACAACCTCACACTACAATATTTCTCAATTATATGCAAATGTGCCCATTTATGGGCACATTTGCTACAACACACAACTTTCACAGCAACCTCACCAGATTGTACTGTCTTTGTCCATTTGTCACATTATTACATGTTATTACCACATAATTATCCTGTCTTTGATTAATAGAAACTGACACTGTGTGTGTGTGTGTGTGTGTGTGTGTGTGTGTGTGTGTGTGTGTGTGTGTGTGTGTGTGTGTGTGTGTGTGTGTGTGTGGGTGTGTGTGCGTGTGTGTGTGTGTGTGTGTGTGTTTGTGTGCGTGCGCGCATTGGGAATGTGTGATTAGGACCTTATTGTCCATTTCAAAGAGCCATACAAAAAAAACTCATAAAACAAAACAAAGGGCCATACAAATGCAAATGAACCACAATAATAAAATAAACTTGGTTTATTTCCCCACCAAGTCCTACGCCCAGACAGGTCCTCCATTTAAAAAAGACATTCAGTATCATGTTCCATAGTGTGTATAGTGGTGTTACCGTTATCATTTAAATATTTTCCAATCTTTAAAGCCTTCTCACAGAAAACATGGTTCAAACTAGCAATCTGCCTTTGAAAAGAAATGCGTTGTATAGCTCAGATTATGTATGAAATCGATAGATAGATAGATAGATAGATAGATAGATAGATAGATAGATAGATAGATAGATAGATAGATAGACAGACAGACAGACAGACAGACAGACAGACAGACAGACAGACAGACAGACAGATAGATAGATAGATAGATAGATAGATAGATAGATAGATAGATAGATAGACAGACAGACAGACAGACAGACAGACAGACAGACAGACAGACAGACAGACAGACAGACAGACAGACAGACAGATAGATAGATAGATAGATAGATAGATAGATAGATAGATAGATAGATAGACAGACAGACAGACAGACAGACAGACAGACAGACAGACAGACAGACAGACAGACAGACAGATAGATAGATAGATAGATAGATAGATAGATAGATAGATAGATAGATAGATAGATAGATAGATAGATAGATAGATAGATAGACAGACAGACAGACAGACAGATAGATAGATAGATAGATAGATAGATAGATAGATAGATAGATAGATAGATAGATAGATAGATAGATAGATAGATAGATAGATAGATAGATAGATAGACAGACAGACAGACAGATAGATAGATAGATAGATAGATAGATAGATAGATAGATAGATAGATAGATAGATAGATAGATAGATAGATAGATAGATAGATAGATAGATAGATAGATAGATAGATAGATAGATAGACAGACAGACAGATAGATAGATAGATAGATAGATAGATAGATAGATAGATAGATAGATAGATAGATAGATAGATAGATAGATAGATAGACAGACAGACAGATAGATAGATAGATAGATAGATAGATAGATAGATAGATAGATAGATAGATAGATAGATAGATAGATAGATACTTTATTCATTCCAGAGGAAAATTGGGGTTGAATAGGCAATAACAATAAAGTAATAACAATCAAATTAAATTAAAATGTCAAATATGATAAAGCAAAAACATAACTAAAACCATAGAAAATTTGGCAATATATATAAACCGAAAAAAATAACAATAAACAATAAAAAATAACCCTAAAAATGAACAATCAACACCTCAAGATCCCATCATTTTACGGCTATAATAGCACTCTACTATTGATTATTTTTTACCTAACATCCAGAATAGCCAAAAGCCATCACTGCGAAAGAGTTAGTCACAGAAAAATTATAGCCAGGAAAGTAAAAAGCCCGGCTTAACCGCTCTGGCACACAATAAAACAACACGGTATGGTTTTACGAGCTGCTGTCTGCTGCTGCTCGCTGCAGAAGAAAAGCCTCAGTACTGGTAAAACAAAATGCAAACGTAAAAGGAAGGGACTTCTCTTTGTGATGGCAAATGTTTTCCTGCTGAATGCAATAAATGTCTCCTAAAATCATCTTCTCATACACACACACACACACACACACACACACACACACACACACCAAACTGTAGAAACGCACTGTATTTTCTTGATATTTCCTCATTTTTTGGCTCTAGGGGAGAACTTGCGTCAGCTGGGCTCGTACGGAAGGAGAGTTGGCCATTACTCAGACATGAGAGAACGAAAACTTTGCCCAATAAATTCATCGGCTTGATCCGCGTTTCTCAACATTCTTTCAGCCACGGCACACTTTTTACAATAAATAATCTCATGCAAGACTCGTGAGCGATTTGTTCCGAGCTTACACATTTTTTAAAAGCTTCTGGAGTCCGGGGGCACTCCGGCAAGAGAGTGGGCGAACAAATGAATCTTTGATTCACAAACTGAAAATATACAATAAATTAAAGTCAAAGGTAAAAAAACAAAGGCCAATGCATTTGGCACAATTTATATTGAATGTGACTCTTTATATTGAATTCATGTTGAATGGAATATACTGAACACTAAAATAAATCATTTTGACAGAATGAGAATAACATTCACAACTCAGAGCTGACAGACCATTCTGACGAGCTGGCTGTTCGTTAAAGCTACTGAATCAAATGAACAAGATTCAGAAAAATTGGAATCTTGTTCAGTTACTCGTCGAGAACCGACTCTGAAAATAAGAGTCAAACCTCTCATCACCACGAATTGTCGTCACTTTCAGAGTGATACTTGTTCTGATGAACACAGAGCTGCTATGGTGTCAACACAAGAGCTGACTTCCATGACCAAAAAATGATCGGTGGAATTAGAAACTCGAAATACTCTAGCAGGCGCCCGGGGCACCACGAGTCGTAAGGAAGGGCCCCCCCTCCCTGCGCACCGCACCTTTCTTTTCCTCCATCACAGCTGTCCATTCCCCCGGGACGGCCCGAGAGAGACAAAAGAAGAGAAGACAGCGAGATAGAACTGCATAAAAAATGGAAAGCTCTTGCAACCTCCCGGAGCGAGGGGGGGGGCTGACATCATTCCCTGTGGCAGGGAGAGACGCTGTCACAACACGGTGCGGAGGGAGGGAGGGAGGGAGGGAGGGACGCCCAGCGCTGGGATGTCGCCCATCCTGTCGTACTCGGAAACGACCCGTGTGACATTAACCCCGGGGGTGGGGGGGCAATGTGTACAAGGCGCTTGGTGGTTGTTGTTTCTTTGAGACTTGATGGCTTTCCAGGTGCTGTAATTGCCATAAAACCCCATTTTTTTAAATTGGTACGCAGGGTTTCCCGCCTGAAAAGTAGTTAGGCCCGGTAGATACCCATCGTATAGAAACCGGTGCCATAGTGGCAGGTGGAATAAAGACGTGATCATCATGTTTTGATTGAGAGTGTGCATGGGGAGGAGAGGCTTTTTCACAGACTTCCATTGTTAGAGAAAGAGAGAGAGAGACTTGACTTTTAAGGTTCCTTTATTTTCAGTAAGTCAGGTCACAGCAGCCGAAACTTGATTGCAAAGGAACCAAAAAAAAACACAAAACCCGAGACAAATCAGGGGTCAGTCAGAGTATAGACATCTCTCTTCAGAGATAACTAGGGACGCAGGGATCTGTTGATCCACCAGGTTTCAGACCGCTGTTCACTGTAAGGACAGCTCCCTTTTGAGAGAGAGAGAGAGTGAGAGAGAGAATCAATGCGCTGCACGTTACAATGAAATACAATTTTACCCATTTTGAATAGTGAAAAAAACAGGAAATTCATATCTGGTGGTCAATGTTGATATTTTGATTAAAAAAAACAACAACCTTAAAATACATAAAATAAAAAAATGCTCAGACTGTAGGCGCGGTGGGGAAACCCTAGTATGTGTACTGTGTCAATTGTCCAAGAAGATCAAATCCAAATAAGAGTCAAATTCGCCTGAACAAACCAAACCGTGTAAATTAACCTTTGTGTCAAAATTGCAAGCCAGAATAGCAGCCTGGGCCACACCAGAAGTGAGACCGGAAGAAACATGAAAGCGTTGCGTCATTTGACGACCCTGCGACTTCACCCCGGTCTGTCTTCACTCCGTCCACAGCTTTCACAACACTTCAAACTTCAAATTAGGAAATTTCTCACCTTTCAATGAGTAAGTGAATTAAGTGAATTTTTGCTTTCATTTTCACCTTTTTCTTATTAATTTTATTTGCATTTGGAGTATGTTTGTTTATTAATGTAGTTGGATTCGTTTGTGAGTTTGGTGTATATTGTTTATATTTCAGACATTTTAATCGCTGGAATGAGTAATAATCCTCAAATTCATTGTGCCTATTACCAGTAGGAAGCTGGTGCTGGTTCATCTCCATGGGTTGAAGAAGCCAGGGACAGCAGCGGTGGGTTCATAGCATTAACAAGAGGAGGATGCAGGAGATTTCCACAATCTACATTTATTTGTTACTTGTGTAGTTATTCAGCTGTTTCTGCAATGAAGTGTTTTCTGATTATTTTTTTTTTTTTGTTATCAGTCATGTTTGGTTCGATTATTAAATGAAGAAAAAGATGCAATGGATGTATTCTTGCACATTTGATGAAACATTAATAGCTTAGAAATACCTAACACATAAATCTACACATTTCTCTACAACACAAATCTATTGCTTGACAAGTCAGTTTGACTAGAGACTCCAAGCAGCAAGGAGAGCGTCCTGTGTGTGTGTGTGTGTGTGTGTGTGTGTGTGTGTGTGTGTGTGTGTGTGTGTGTGTGTGTGTGTGTGTGTGTGTGTGTGTGTGTGTGTGTGTGTGTGTGCGTGTGTGTGTGTGTGAGTGGGGTCGATGCATACGAGGCTTGGTAATTTAATATTTTTTACTAAATACATCTTTTGAATGGACCTCTATGGGAATCTACACTCCATTTTACGCTTTGCGTTCATAAATATAGAGCCGAGTTCCAAAAAAAGGCGAGGGGTTTAGGAGCCTCGCGTCAAGCCGCTTTCATAACACTTTCGCGACGCTGACGCTTCTGCTCGGTGTGACCTTCCACATTGAATATCATGGCAGCGTACCTGAAGCATTGCCGTGCCGCTTTCGTGACGCTGACGTGTCGCTTCTGGTGTGGCCCAGGGGTGAGAGTGAGGACTGTGCGCAGTGATGAAAGGTTTGACTCTTTATGAGATTCGGTTCTGGCTGAGTCACTCGGTGAAAAGAGTTTGCTGTCGTTGGTGTAACGCCTGATGGTTGAGGGAGGACTTCCTGTGAACGATTAACAAGGGTCAATTATCTTCAGCTTGTGGATTGAAGATCCGTGGGATCATTCCGCTGTAAGAAAGTGTGCCCTGGTAGAAGGAAAAAAGATTAAAGCAGTTGCTTTAGCCTCCTCCAAAAATAAAATACTCACTTGACACACAATCACAAAAAAAATAAAGTAATCTCATCTGCGGGTGGTATGCATGCAGACAATGCCATATCAGCGTATCATGCCTGCAGGCGGAACAGAGCAGCTGGAGCTCGGGGGCAAAAGTGGCGGTGGGAGGGAAAAGATAAGAATGTTGGGGTTTTTCTGCACCCACTCCCGCCCTGGTCCATGTGTTGAGTGTGATCTTTAAGTCACGGAGGTGGGATGAGATCTGTTGATTCTGCTGTCTATCCATCCGCCTGCCCCAGCCATGTAAAAGATACCGAAAGATGGAGCCTGCGAGCCCTCTAGCGGGCACTGAGGGTATGACACAGTAGATTCTTCATTTGATTCATCTCTCTCTCTCTCTCTCTCTCTCTCGCTCTCTCTCTCTCTCCATTTGTGAGGTGGTTTTGGGTTCGTTTCTATTTGTGTGGTATGATAGGCTTTCCCAAGGCGTACTGGGATGGCTGAACGGAGCCAGTAGTCAAAACACAGCCATCAAACGGCGCTTCAGTGTCAAACACGCCACCGTAGCAACTCCACAGCTGATCCTTGTCGCCTCTCCCCTTGCACAATCTCCCTCCTTTCCTGTGTACGTACAGGGCGTGTCGCCTCTTTATAAACAGGTCATCCTACCCACCGGTGGAATGCATGTCAACATCTGTCATCTTGAACCTGTTGGTGACAGTTGGCTTTCCCATGACGTTGTCACTATGTCTGACTGTTTGTCTCTCTCTATCTATCTATCTATCTATCTATCTATCTATCTATCTATCTATCTATCTATCTATCTATCTTTCTATCGATTTCATACATAATCTGAGCTATACAACGCATTTCTTTTCAAAGGCAGATTGCTAGTTTGAACCATGTTTTCTGTGAGAAGGCTTTAAAGATTGGAAAATATTTAAATGATAACGGTAACACCACTATACACACTATGGAACATGATACTGAATGTCTTTTTTAAATGGAGGACCTGTCTGGGCGCAGGACTTGGTGGGGAAATAAACCAAGTTTATTTTATTATTGTGGTTCATTTGCATTTGTATGGCCCTTTGTTTTGTTTTATGATTTTTTTTTTTGTATGGCTCTTTGAAATAGACAATAAGGTCCTAATCACACATTCCCAATGTGCGCGCGCCGCACACACACCGAACACACACACACACACACACACACACACACACACACACACACACACACACACACACACACACACACAGTGTTAGCTTCTATTAATCAAAGACTTATCTATCTATCTATCTATCTAATTATCTAACTCTCTATCTAATTATCTATCTATCTATCTATCTATCTATCTATCTATCTATCTATCTATATATATATATATCTATCTATCTATCTATCTATCTATCTATCTATCTATCTATCTATCTATCTATCTATCTATCTATCTATCTATCTATCTAATTATCTAATTATCTATCTAATTATCTATCTATCTATCTATCTATCTATCTATCTATCTATCTATCTATCTATCTATCTATCTATCTATCTATCTATCTGTCTATCTGTCTGTCTGTCTGTCTGTCTGTCTGTCTGTCTATCTACCAGTGGCTCTTCATATGGGGTACGGGGACCACCCAGGGGTCCTTCAAGAGGTCCTTGGGCGTCCACAGCAAAATTAGTAATATCTCAAGTTCATCATAATTTTATTGACAAGAGGCTAGTTCAATTAGGGGACTGGTTCTCAATACGGGGTCCAGGGACCCTCCAGGGGTCCTCCAAGGGGTTCTGGGGGTCCCTAGAAAAATAAGTAATAATTCAACTTCATTAACAAGGCATCATCGCCATTAGAGAATTGACAATGATGACTGTTTTTATCCTAGTTTCACTGTTATCTCTAGTTTAGAAAGGTGCATATTACATTGCATTTAGCAGACGCTTTTATCCAAAGCGACTTACAATTATTCAAACACCGACGGACGCAGCCATCAGGAGTAAAGTGTCTTGCTCAAGGACACTACAGCATGCTAGCAGGAGGAGCCTGGGATCGAACCAGCGACCTTTCGATTACTAAACGACCAGCTCTACCTCCTGAAGTCCGGACTAAATAAGATAAAATAAGATAAATATACTTTATTGATCCCCAAAGAGAAATTCCAGTGTTGCAGCAGCAATGTCATACATGACAAAATACACATCATTTACAAAAACACACGTTGTTTTTGAACGTGTGTTTTTATACATGAAAAACAACTTAAATAAATGTTTAATAAAAATAATAATAATAATAAGAAGAAGAATATAAATAGGTAGAATAAAATATAATTTAACTTATAAACTTATTATAAACTTCACCTTGAAAGGTGAAGCTGAAAAGCGGAAATTAAATGTGAAGTAAAAAGGTGCCTTGTGCATTGCCATTCAGCGGAGGAGTTTCCTCTCCTGGCACAGAGGGGAGTCATTGTAGGTGGCTATTGCAGTGGCAGGAATGACCTCCTGTCACGGTCCTTATAGCAATGGAGCTGAAGGAGCCTCTGGCTGAAGACACTCTGTTGTCTGACCAGCAGGTTGTGTAGGGGGTGTGCAGTGTTGTCTGTTAAATCATACCTCACAATAAAACCCGGAGATAGAATCTTATCAAATAGGGTCTTTGATATCAAGAAAGGTTGACAATCACTCTACAGAATAGCATACAATCCAAGCCACGGAAAATTGAAGCTTAAACATCATTTATTCACACAGCATTTACCCGATTAGGATTCCCATTGCTCCCCCACCCTGCCCCTTTATCCATAATGGCCGCAGCATGACAATCGCCCTGGCTGATGAAGTCGATGAGGCAGACACATTATCGTAAGTGGGACCTAAATGTTAAACACCTGAAACACCTGGTGTGTAACACGAGGACAGACTCACACACACACACACACACACACACAGGCGATGGCGGGAGTTCAAACGCGCTGATCTGCATCAGTTCTGTGTCGCAGGACCCTGAGGAGATTATTTGCATGCATAAACTTGCATAAACCTGTCAGTCTAGACCAGTGTTCCCAAAGCTTTGTTCTGGCATGTCACACTTCTGAAATAATCTTAAAGGTACGCCACTGCCCTGCTCACCACTCAACACACCAGAAACATGGATAACTGCCCATATTATTATGGTGTAGGAACGGTGATGCAAGACTTGCAAACGATTTGTTCGTGGCGAACAGTTCTTTTCAATGACTCAGGAGTCAGGAGACATTATGACAAAAGAGTGAATCTGAAACCGAGTCCTCTCATCACAACGAATAGTCTTCTTCAATCTGCTATTCTGGCTGGAACTGATGAATGAAATGAATTAGTGCAGCCTTGCAATTTTAATCTTGCAACACAAAAGCTCATTTCCTTTTATTTTTTAAAGTGGAATTTGGCGCGCTCTCAGGGCGCAGTAGCGTGCCTGTTGAAAAACACTGATCTACACCTGTCTGCTCATATCTCCTTGTTGACAGCTTGTGTTTTCCTTTTTACACTCCTTGATTCTTTTCTTGGGCATTTTTCTTTGTATTTATTTATTCATTGCACTTAATTTTGTCTCACTTACTTTCCTGTATTTGGTAGGTCTAGTCATGCCCCAACTTTCCAAAACACATCCGAAATGGAATTACACCATAGCTGCGTGTCTGCATATGGGTAAAACGCCTGTTTGAATGTGTGTGTTTCGGTGTGTGTGAGCGTTTGTCAAGTCTGACATGACAAACATCCTCCCCCTCCAGAATTTGTCACCTAGGCAACCCCACGCCTCAAAGCTCAACCCTACCTTCCAACGTCAAAGTGAAGCCGAGTTGGAACAAACAGAGTCAAAAGTTTTCAGAGACACCCTTTATTTCCCTTTTATCCAGCTGCCAGGTGACAGAGGTAGGACACAAGATTGTTTTTTCTTTCACTGTCTTAAAAATGTGATCATTTTTTAGGTGACTAGAGGTACTGAACGCCGAAGCAATGAAGTGACGTATATTGTACATGGAGGGTTATCACAACGAGCCCCTGACACAACACGGATCAGGATCAGGATCAGGATCTGAATTTTCATTTATTCCGCCAAGTAAGGTTAACAGTCTGAAAAAAATATATAAAAATGAAATAAAATACAAGAAAATAATGATAAAAATATCCAAATACTGAAATAGCCAAAACATAAAAACATTCAGTGTGATTCTATGTACAGGATAAATTATTGGTATTGATAGGTACTATCTAACATCACATAGTTTATCATGTTAAAACATCTTAAAATAAGATGTAATGTGGAAGCAAACCAAGAAGTGACGGAAACAGGTTCAAGAGGTAATTCGAGCTGGAAATGAACACCTCCAGCTCAACTGACAACACCTCCATTGGTCAAGGTTCCCAGCAGGGTTGAGTCACAACGACGCCGCAGGACCTGAAGGTAGAATATAGCAGGAAAAGTAATGTCAAGCTCGTTCAACCTGCTGTTCCTGTCCAACAATCCTTCCTTTGTCATGCGTCATGCACAGATCACTGTAGATTCAAGATTCAAGAGGTTTATTCGTCACATACATATACATACCTTCATACATATATGCAGTGAAATGTAATGCAACGCACCCGGCACACGGTGATAACACACAATATGTCCGAGGGGAAAATTTATTTCTAATAGACCAACTAACTGACTCCTAAAACGTAATACAGTAAGTCGAATAATACTTACAGAATAAAATTAAAATATATAAAATAAAATAAAATAAAATAAAATAAAATAAAATAAAATAGATAAATGGAATATGCTTATGTATATGGAATAGGCAATTATGTATATACAGATATGTGGCAGGCGACCGCAAGGGGCGGCGCCACTATCGCCACGGTAAGGTGAAGTTTGAAGCAGTGGAAAAACTGTCTCCTTCGAGCAATATTAACATAAGAGCTGGGCCAAGCACTTCTCCCGTACGCACGAGAGACGGAGAGAGTCATCAAGTCCTCAAGAAATAAATAAAAATAAATGAATGCATTTTCAAACGGGTCGCCCAGTTGCCCGAGGTTGTCTCGGTCTGGAGAAGCGTGATGTGTCTCTTGCTGTCACGGAGGAGAGAGAGAGAGAGAGAGAGAGAGAGAGAGAGAGAGAGAGAGAGAGAGAGAGAGAGAGAGAGAGAGAGAGAGACGCTGAGACACAAAAAAACAAGGTGTTTCAGAAGCAGAGCAAAAGCCGTCTGCTGTCAGACAATCTAGACCAAAATATATCCATAGTGAGATGGTCAGAACCCTCGGGTGAGAAAAAAATGGCTGATTTGACGGTTGAACGTTGAAATGCTGGAGAAAGGTAGAAGTGGAGTGAGAGGAAAACATTGCATTGAAACGGATGAATAAGTCTTTCTGTTGGAATTATTCAAAGCCAAGCCTTTACTAAGCATGACCAAACATTTCCGTTACATTTGTATTCAAAGTGAAGATCAAATGCTTTTCAATAAACTTCAAAATACATGTTTACACAATTTCCTTTTAACATTTCCACATTGCATTTTTCCTTTCCATCAAGCCGTTGTGCTGCGACTAGAGAAACCACATACACATAGGCAAAACACAATAATACATGCAGAGAAAGGCAAATCTCTCTCTCTCTTTCTCTCTCTGTCCCAGAGAGGAAGGGAGAGGAAAAATATAAAGTTGCCGCCACGGAATAAGCACCCACACGCATCGTGGCCAGAGGAAGTCACAGTCATGAGTCAAACGCTCCGAGCAGGACGGCCCGCTTGGCTTTTACAGCGGCAACTATGGCCAGCCGCTCCGCCACGCTGTTCAAATAGCGGCGTAAAAGAGAGCAGTGCACTGGTTTTGTCTATTGAAAAGGGGGGAGGGGCTGCGGGGCAAGGGCTTCCTTATGACATCGATCCCCTTTTCAAGGCCAGAAAGGCCTGAGATGTTGTGTTTTCTTTCATTTTGTTTCATTCTTTTCTCCGCAGGAGAGGGTGTTTTTAATTCACTGTAAATGAACGGCCTTCTCCTGCTTATAATGGCTCTGGACAATAAAAGTTCTGAAAGCGAAACAATGCACCTTTGCAAATGCATGCCCGTGGCCTTGAGTGATGGCTTTTCAGAAAATCTCCCCTCACGTTTTCTCAGAAACTTTGGGAGCGTGAAACTGGGAGAGGATGCGGACGAGAAATTGAACAAACTGGCAGGTTGAGAAACCGGTCTTCCATCGTCCATTGGAGCAGTTCATTGTTTGTGCCCAAGATTTGCCGCCACCGGCTCAAGCTCATTCAAGCTCATTTGGGCGTCAACATGAGCTTGAAACGGTGTGCGATCCAATATCTGAAAGTTACAGTGTATGTTCACAATCAGGGTTTGTTGGTTAAATTGATCTTGCGCATATATGGAATATGACTGATTGTCATGACTCTGGGTAGATCAGTTAAAGGCATCATGGGAATATCTGGTGTGAAACCTACTGTGGGTATGGTGTGCACCCTTGGAATGGGCCATACCAAGGGTATGGGGCTTCAATGACTGTTTTCACCCTAGCTGAATATAAAGTTCAGTATTTTCTTCTTCTCTTCTCCACCCTCCACAGTTCAACAGATCTCTCCTTCCACTCCTGTTGACCTTGTGACCTGGTGGGGAAGCGACCATGAACTGGTCGGCGCTGGAGGCCCTCCTCAGCGGGGTCAACAAGTACTCCACGGTGTTCGGCCGCATCTGGCTCTCCATGGTCTTCGTCTTCCGCGTCATGGTGTTCGTGGTGGCCGCCCAACGCGTGTGGGGCGACGAGAGCAAGGACTTTGTGTGCAACACGGCGCAGCCCGGCTGCAACAACGTCTGCTACGACCACATCTTCCCCATCTCCCACATCCGCCTGTGGGCGCTGCAGCTCATCTTCGTCACCTGCCCGTCGCTGCTGGTGGTGGGCCACGTCAAGTACCGCGAGATGAAGGATCTGAAGTTCACCGCCTTGCACAAGGGCAACCACATCTACGCCAACCCTGGCAAGAAGCGTGGAGGGCTGTGGTGGACCTACCTGGTGAGAGGAAAAAATTCACAGTTTGTTTATGCTATCATCCCCACTTGATGCAAGAGGAACAATAAGATGCTTGAAGGTCCCGAGAGATCTCATTTTCGGGTTTTTTCCAATAGGGCTAGAAAAAATGACACATCCCTCCAAAGGCAATTTTGCCAGAATACCTCTCAAAAAGATTCCCAATACAAAACACCTGACAGGAGTTATGCAAATTCTATGCCGGAGCCAGTTTCAACTCGCCATCTTTGACCTATCCTTCGCACTAATCCACACATGGACACTGCCCAGTTTGAGAGACACGTTGCTCAGTGTGAAACCAGCCGGGAGATGTGGGGGAAAAATGAAAATGGGAAAACTGGAAATATATGTGAGCTGTTGAAATGTTCACATCATCTAAAGAAATCCTCTTGCATATACGTAGTATAGTATGTCTCATTTCACAAAAAGAAATGTTGAAGAGAAATACTCCTGTGACCCCAAGCCATTACGGCAACACTCAAGAGATTTAAAAGGCTAACACCCAATGGATTGTAGTTCAGTATTGAAATACTTTTAAGAAGAAGAATCTTTAATTATCATACAACACATACGCTTTGGATGGGGGCCGGTGAAATGGTTCCTCTGCATTGAACCCATCCTGGCTTGTCCTTCCTCCGGGGGGGCAGCATTCATTGACATTCCCAGGGACCTGGTGACGAGTGTCAATCACTGGTCAGACGATGATGTGTGCATGTTTTTGGTGGGGGTCCTTACTGACGTTAGGTGGAGGAAACCCCATGTGAGCACAGGGAGAACATGCAAACTCCACACAGAAAGGCTCCTATTTGGGAGATAACCCGCCGGAGCACGGTGCCAACAGCGCCCCAGGCGGGAATCGAACCCAGGACCTTCTTGCTGTGAGGCAGCAGTGCAATGCATTGGGCTACCGTGCCACAGTGTCGGCTTGCTCTGTGTGATTGTGTTCCCTTGTTACCTCTAGGTTAGCTCATATGGTTATATTATTTTAAAAAGCTCTTTAAAAGTCTCCAACTGAAGCCAGCCGAGACTCGATCCATATATACAGGTAGTACCGTGGAGGTCTGACAGGATACTAGTACTTATTTAATTACTTCAAAAGTTTAACTGCAATTTAAATGCAATTAATTAATTTTAAACATCCATTACTGAAATAACTAATACACTGTCTGATCGCGCCCTGGTGGGTTTTCTCCCGATGAGGGGTCTTTCTGTGTGGAGTTTGTATGTTCTCCCCGTGCTCACATGGGGTCTCCTCCAGGTAACATCAGTAAAAACCTGCACCAAAAACATGCAGAACAACGTCGTCTGACCAGCGATGGAAATTCATAACTGGTCCCTGGGCGTGTCACTGTAGGCTGCCCACTCCTCCTGGCTGCTCCCCGGAGGAAGGACAAGCCAGGAGGGGTTAAAAAGCAGAGAACTCATTTCACCACCACCACCACCACCATTTCAAGCGTGTGTGTCAGTCACACACATGAATGCATGCTTTA
>NC_137193.1:28589406-28644406 GCF_960531495.2 Zeus faber
GGCACTATATTTATTATTTGGTTGGATATCGTTTGAAGTGACTTTTGAAGTCTCTGACTCATCAACAGACTTTGCATGTCTTACCCCATGTTGTCCATGCATTTTAATGGATCTCAATGGGAATTCGGATGAAAACTACTCAAATATACTATTGATTAATGTTTGGCTAAAGGAGAGTAAGTCAAAACTAAGTCATGGTGTAAAAGGAGCCATTGGTCTTTGCAATCAAGCCAGAAATTAGGGAGTTCAGTGTTTTCCACGGAGAGTGTAAGAGAGTGACTGTGTTCCCTTACGCACAGTGCTTTTTTTGTTTTGTTCCATAAGGAATTTGAGTAAAATAAAATACATCTATAAAAACATAATGCTTTTATTTGCTTTATTTCGAGGAATGGCTCCCTCTCCAATGTCTTCAATACGCATGGAGAGGGAGACAGGGGAGCAAATTGCGCCCCTATCGCTCCCTCAGAGGACGAACGGAGGGTCGAAAATGTGCTTGCGTCTTTGATCAACGATATCATATTATTTTCGAGTGCTTTAAATGCATGATCTGAATGACAGATGAATAGATCCGGAACTATTTTTTTATGATTCTTATTTTTGTAAAAAAAAATTAAATAAATCTAAATCTAAATGGGCTATTCATAAAGCATCCTTGATCATGTTTTGATTCAGAGTGTCAGATTTGATTTGGTTGGATTTGATTTGGAGAAGAGGGACTATTCACAGACGGTCACAGAGGTCTGTTATTAATGTGTTTGTGAGAGAGAGTGGGAGCGGAGCAAGGAGGGGCTCAGCGAATTAATGCACTGCAAACAGCTCTACAATGAAATACAATTTTCATTCATCACTCAAGTGTCACATCTTCTGACTGATGGTCCTACCGAAGCCCATGAGGCCATTAGTGAGGAAAAGCTTCTGCTTAAATCAGATCTTTTGGGTGAAGTTGGTCTCAGGTGTCGTAAGTTATCAAACGGACAATCCCACAGATCTCTGAGGTCACTTTCATTCCAACTTTTTCAATTGCCATCGTTCATGTCTTCAGGCCACGCCCCCCACGGCGTGAACCCGGAGGCGTACCAGTGGTTCCAGACCGTGGACACAGACAGCAGCGGCTCCATCACGCTGAAGGAGCTGCGACAGGCCCTGGTCAACTCCAACTGGTCAGCCTTCAACGACGAGACCTGCCTCATGATGATCAGTGAGTCGTGCCTTCTCCTCCAAGGTTTTCTGAGGCAGAACGCCTAATTATTTTCCAGGGTTCGGGCTTAGGTAGCCATGAGTCGGTGCCTGAGTCTCTGAAGGCTGTGTGAAGGGAGGAAAAGTCTTGAAGGGTGAGTCACAAAAAAAGGAGAAAGATCCTGCTAACGCGTAGGTGGAGGGTAGAAAAGAGTCCTTTGTGACAGACTGAATCTTCCAATTGTGAATAGAAATCTCCCTAGCAACCGAAGGGAGGCGTCTACGTAACAAGGAATCAATACACAAAGTCAAGGACTAATCCACAAATGAGATGTCCCAGAAATCCCCTGCATTCCACACTGAATTTGCAAACCATTAAACGAGGCTATTCGTCAAATGTCTCATTACTGTAATGGCAAACGTATGACTGCGTGTCATTTAAAATGTATTGATGACTGTGATATCTGTTAAACAAATCTCTTTACAATGGTTATTATCCTTTATTTTATGCCAGAAATACAGATTTAAAGGTCATAAACCGATTTTTTTTCTTGACTTTGTTTTGGCAAAATTTGACTTCAATTTTCCTAGTCGACTAGAAGTCATCAGTTCAAGCCGCCATTAGTTGTCATTAGATGTTTATAATACCAATTTAATTATTTAGATATCTGTTTTCGGGGCATGAGAAAATGGTTTGGGTTGCAGGACTGAAAAAGAAAGTCATAACTAACATTGTTAACACTGCGTTACATTACAGCTAAATACAAAGCCTAATAACCAGCCTTTAAAATATAAATTGAATTTGCGAGCGCTGTGCAGCGTGCACTGATGAAGCGAAACGCCTGTTAATTTCTGGCAAAAGCCGCTCATCAAAAGCTGTAATTATTCTTCTGAATGTATCAGAACAACCAGCAAGGAGACGGAACATTTATTTTTGTTAAAATTTATTTCAACCAGCCATATAGGTTCTCAGGTTAATTTGACAAGGCGCAGCTCCCTCCCGAATGGAGTTGTTTTTTTTCCTGCGACCAACCGACCAATGAAACTTGGTCGACTAAGACTTATCGGCGACTAACGTTTTGTCGACTACTTGGGGGCAGCCCTACTTATCGTGTTTTATTCTCAACGATATTGTGTCTACAAAACATTCTAAAAGACCTACCTTTTCCATTATTAATGCTGGTGGAGGTAAACCGCCCCTGAAGTCAGTCGGTGTGACTAACCGTGTCCGTGTGTCTGTCCGCCTGTCTTCTCGTCAGACATGTTTGACAGGACACGGATGGGTCGCATTGACGTTTCCGGTTTCTCCGCCCTCTGGGACTTCCTGCAGCAGTGGAGGGCTCTCTTCCAGCAGTATGATCGTGACCGCTCTGGCTGCATCAGCAGCACCGAGCTCCACCAAGGTACGTCTGAGCGTTTGTGTGTTTCTGTGTGTGTCTGGGTGTCTGTAAAGAAAAACGTAAAAATGTTGTTATCTTCCAGCCCTGGCCCAGATGGGCTACAACCTGAGTCCCCAGTTCACGGAGACCTTGGTGGGTCGCTTCAACGTGCGGGGGGGCGGGCGTCCCGGCATGCAGCTGGACCGCTTCATCCAGGTCTGCACCCAGCTCCAGAGCATGACGCAAGCCTTCAGGGAGAAGGACAGCGCCATGACAGGCAACATCCGCCTCAGCTACGAGGATTTCCTGTGCGGCGCCGTCACCAGGCTCATGTGAATCCCCTCCGGCCTCAGGGTTGTCCCACCGAACCAGAGAGCGGACTGTGGGCGGATCAGGATAGTACACATGCGCTCCACCGCCCCAAAAAGTCCCACGAGTGCCTCCAGCCCAGCTGTTGGTTTTATTTATATGCCAGTACATATCATTCCTACACCCGTTGCTGTTAACAGAAGTCTTCTCTCCGGAGCTTGCGGATTATAAGCAAATTCCATCAGTTTTATATACATCGAAGAAGCCAAAGTCAATCCGGGTGACTTAATCTTAAACAGTGGCCATAATAACTTTTATATTAGATTGCATTTTAGTGTCTCCAGGGGAAACTAGTGGAAAATATATGCAGGTATAGTATAGGTACATGCAAGAAGTTGGAAAAACAGCTATTAACTACAAATTAATGTTCCAAGAGCAACAAGCGTTTATGCATTTACTAATATTCAGAGGAATTACTGCATTAAGCATTAAGAACAATATATATTTATGCTCTTTGTGCCTTTAAATACACAACTGGGGTGCAATCTGCTGGATGCCTTTACATCATAACATCTGATTACAGAAGTCGCTTTTAACAGATTTAATCTAAACATACATGTCTAGATGGCAGCCAGGCAAAAAATGGCCCTAAATAATTACAATCGCCCTCATCATAGCCCTTCTCAGCCATCCAGTTTGGGTTCATGATTCGGGCAAGTTACTGGATACCCAAGATTATACCCAAAATTCCCCTATCTCCAGGATATTGCTGTACTGTCGATCAAGCAGAAAGAGTATTTAAAGTTAATTTAGGACTGAAGAAATCCCATGACTTGAATACTCGTATGAACTCAAACTTAACATACCTTGTGAACATAGTGTCAAAACTTACATGTGCCATCAAAACAACGCAGTGCTTATATATTGAAAATGCTAGACAATTATATTAGGAAACCTTGTGATAATGATTTAACCATACATTTGTATTAACTTGTTTTATTTAGTAGGTTTTTTTTTTCACCTTGCCCCTAAGTACAATTTTCTTTTTGTTGAAGATGTGTCCACAATACCATCAACAAGTGTATTATTCAGTCATTCAATTGCCCCATCACGATAGCCTACAATATCTTAAACAAGATACAGTGGCTTCCTTAATCTATGAGTTTCAGTGATACAAGATCAAATTCCTGTTTTCAATAATATATAATCTGACATCATTAATGCACCATATAGTCGTTTGTGCAATTGAGAAATAAATGCTTATATCACAGTTTGTGTTCATATTTGTGGCAGTTTCGCCTACCACCCGCCACCCAAGTGGCGTTTACAGGGCCCTCCGGCACAATGACACAGAAGACGGGTTGTAGACACACCAGTTTATTGGGGCTAGTTGGAATAAACTCAGGAGCAGATGGACAGGTGTCGGGACAAGGGCTCCTCTCCCGAGTGAGTGTGACGATGGGGGTTTTACCGGTTGCTCGTTAGACCAACCAATGAGCAACAGGTATGTAGTCACTCTGATCCTGGGTCCCCAATTATCTAGATCTAGGTCAGGAGTGGCTGCTCAAACCATAACATCCCCACACTACATACCCCCGACACCTAACTGAGGCCAAGGAGAATACCTGGCCAAAGCCTACCCCGCCCCCCCCCCCCACACCAAGCAGAGAACAAAAAAGAAACAAAAAAGCCTGAAACACAGACTCTGAAACAGGGTTGCTGTGCCTGAAAAGGACAGATTCTGACACAGGATTCCTATAACTTAAAATAATAAAACACCGGACTCTGAAACAGGGTTCCCATACCTTAAACCAAAAAATGTCCAAAAAAACAAAATGTACTGGTTGTCTGGAACAGCATGGTCCACCGGCTGCCTTTCCCCCAGGGCGACGACAGACTGCCCCCTCCTCCCTTCCAGAGCGTGGGGCCTGGGGCTTCTGTGCTGGTTGGTGAAGGCGTGGTCGGACATGGCTGTTGCGGGGGCTGCTTGGAAGGGTGGCCTGGCTGCTGGGCTGCTGGATGGTCTCGGCGGTGGCTGCTAAGCGGAGTAGCTAGTCGACAGCGGTTACCTGTGGTGGTTGCTGTAGCTGCTTCTCCCCCAGTCCTCTGCCGGACACCCTGGGTGTTGCTGCTGCCGGGTGGGAGAGGGCTGCTGCTGTGTCCCTTCCCCTTGCCGAAGAGTCCCTGTTCAGGTGCAAGTGTGGCACCTTCACCTGCCACACGGTCATCCAAGTGGCATTTTCAGGGACCTCCAGCACAGAGACACAGACGACGGGGGTTGTGGACACCAGTTTATTGTAGAGAGTGGGCTAGTTGGAATTAGCCCAGGAGCAGAGATGTGTCATGTCAAGGGTTCCTCTCCTGAGTGAGTGTGTGGATGGGGGTTTTACCTGTCTCTTGTTGGTTAGACCAACCAACAAGAGACTGGTATGCAGCCACTCTGATCCTGGGTCTCCAATTATCTAGATCCCAGTCAGGTTTGGCTGCTCAAACCACACCAACCCCACACCCCAATATAATTTACAAAAATGAGATTTCTGAGGTGTATTTGTTGAAATGCTGAAAAATTAGCATTCATTCTTTTTTACTTGGGCAAATGAATGCATTGTTGTCATAAAAGGGTGAGATTTTGCACAAGGGTTCTTTAAAACTTGCAGTAATGATACGTATTAATCATATGAGTTATATTTAACTCACGCTGGCTGGAGCTCTGGAAAAGTGTCTTCCACATCTGCCAGTTTGATTCTTCATCATTTCTGCCTCTTCTCTTCCCTCTCAACCTTCCCTCTTTGCTTTGTGTTATGTGTCAGATTTCTCTTAAAAAGAATATAATATGATAATATAAACAAGATACACAAACATAGTGACTTTCACATATATGTTTCTGTCCCAAAAACAAAAATCCCCTCATCTTTAATAAATAATGAACAATTCCACATATATATTTCCAATTTGAGACATTATATATACAGTGGAAACCTTGATCATGTCAAGTCCGTCTGCCCCGGTCAAATTGATCACTATAAGCGGATGATTATTATGACCATTTATTTTTTAATTTTTTTATTTCTCATTCAGATTATCTAATGATATAAATGGCTCTGTGGAGCCGGACACGGGACACACTGGGCTTTTTTTTTTGTTTCGTCCAATTAGAGAAACGGGAAATGAGGACGCACAGCGGAGCGGAGATCGTTCCCTCTACATCACGCATTCAAGCCACTGCTCTACAACTGCCTGTTTTACGAATTATCAGTCTTAAATACATTTTAAACTTGAAATAATTGTTGAACAGGATTTAAAGTGTTTAATGAAATTGTAAAATTGTAAAGAAATCCATGGGGGTGCTGCGCCGGTGTTATGCAAAATTATTTTTTCATCAATTATTTTGCATAACACCGGCGCAGCACCCCCATGGATTTCTTTACATCCCAATTATTGTTATGGGGCTATAACACTGGTGTAGCACCGCCACTGCAGATGGGTTACCCCAAGACAGTATCATGGGAGTAAAGTACAAAAAATAGAATGACCGTAGATTCTATTTTTTTCTGTGCATGAAAAGTTAACACTAAGCGGACTACTTGATCGATATAAGCTGTTAATACAAGCCATATAATTGGTAGATCACTAATATGTGATCCTTATTAGCGTTTTCCATTGTGTGTGTGTGTGTGTGTGTGTGTGTGTGTGTGTGTGTGTGGGCGTTCATCAACTTCAAATTTGTCGAATCTGCTATCACAAATCACACGGCATGTGATGATTTGGTTTTTCAGACAAAAATGACTGAACGCACTCCTCCAATTCAAAAATGTGTGATTCATTCATGAGTGGGTAGAACATCTGACATTCCTTTAAAAAACACCTACGGACAAAATGGTGACAGGGGCTGTTGTGGGTGAACCATCCTCTCTATCTCTAGATCTTTAAAGTCACAAGACACTTGATCTAAAATCCACACCATTTTCAATATATACAGTATATGTGGGTATGTATGTTGTTAGATGTCAAGCTCAGCAAATGTATTTGATTTTTTTTACTTTCAATTACTATGGATTCTCCACAAAGTGCTGTATTAATACATTTAAATCGTTCAACTAGATGTGACTTACCAGTTGAATAACAACATCCTGCTCTCCAAACAGAGATAACACTGGAGGTATGCTTATAGCTTCATCCCCTATCCTCACCCTCGTCATGGTTGAATTGCATCACGTGAAGCAGGAACAGCATTTTAAAATAAAAAATAATATGGTTTTAGCTTTTGGATTAGACAACATCACAGATTTGAATTTAAAGCTTGATAAATTATGACAACTTCATGTTTTGACTTCTTCTCTTACTGGTTGGTGCCTTGACGTGGTAGAGCTGAGCTCTATCGGGTTGGCTGGGTTTGGGTCATACACCCCTGGTTGGTCTAACCTCACCGGACAGGTTCAAGGGTAGGGGCCAGACTAAAAGGAAGCCCAGTCCTCCAGGTAAGGCGTTGGGTGTGAGGAGAATTGTCTCCCTCTATAAAACAACATGAGTTACAGAAACATTGACAACAGAAGACTCCAAAACAACCAGTTCTTGAAGATGAAGATCTATCCCCCACGGTAGACCCATGACGCCAAGTTGGGAAAGCCTTAGGCAACTGACATTGCTGACTCACCTACCAGAACCACAATAACCACGAAAATAACCGCTTAGAATGTGAGGGCAATGTACGGGGCAGGCAAACCAGCCCAGATAGCATCAGAGATTAAAAACTACAACATCACACTGCTTTGGTTGGTTGGCACCAAAGTAGGCCAGCTCAACTTCTCAACTGGTGCGCTGGTGAAGGATAACGTCCCACACAGGAGTGGCTAAAATTCTCTTGAAAGAAGGGCAATGAGCTCTCATTGTCTAGGAATGTGGCTGGCCCAAGAATAATTCATGGGAAATGGAGGCAGAGGCCAAGAGGTTGAATGACTTGGAGAGGACACCCAGCACAGGCTTAGATGGAGAGCAGTTGTTGATGACCTTGGCTACCGAGCGATGGGCCGAAGTAAGTAAGTAATGTACAGTATGGGACTTACCTGGATAGGTATCCTCTACAGTCAGTTCACCGCCTCATAGTTTCTCCACTTCTCCAATTAAAAAACAAAAGAGGTTACAACAGGGTGGATATACAGGGTGCGAGGGAGGCACTTTTTTCAAAGGCACAACCATGAACTCCTTCAATACAGAAAAACAGTGGTTTCAGTCGATACATTCTCCAGTTCTTTTTGGAGGCTCAATACAAGAGACCAGCTTATTGATCTTGCAATGAGTGAGGTCCAAACTCTTACCAGAGGACATAAAACAAGAGGTAAGCTGTGTCTTTCCTCTTATCCAGGACGGTGGCCTCATCTGTTTTTCTCACAAGGGAGTCGTTGAGGGTGAACCATCCTCTGCCATGATCTTCTACGTCACTGATGTAGTGACCTGTGGTACACAGTTGATTCCATTAATATAAGCGTCTGTCTATCAGTCACGGGTGTATATGTTCCATATTAAGAAACTGCTACCGCTGTCCATGGTGTCCCCGAGGTGAGAGACGACTCCAGTGAGACGGTACGTGGTCCGCTTTTTGCCAGCCTTCTGCAAAAACCCATGAGGAATTAGGTTTACAGCCAATTTAACAAAACCCTTTGAACTACCTCTATAACTATATAAAAGTATCTAACTATTCAGCACATTGTATTTATTTTTTCCCTAATCTATTTTTCCTGTCTTCATGCTTCTTTCTCACCACAGACTCTGTCTGTTGATCTCTGTCTCTGTCGGCTGAAACCTCCAGAGGATCCACTGACGCTGCGGAATATATAAACAATCTGCTTTCACTGGGAAGCTGGCAAATATTTGTCTCAGGTATTTAAAATGTGGTGTTTTCTTACCCGTGTGTGAGGAGAGTTTTGCCTGAGATGGTTTATGGTCACCTGCCTGTAAACTTGCCCTGAAAGATGAAGCATTGATCAGGATACATGTAACATTCAGCATCATACGTCTTAATACATGTATGTGCTTTGGTCCTGGAATAATCTAGAGTGCATTTAATCAGCTTCAAGGCGGCAACAGTGGCTGACCTCAGTTTGTCCATCCCAGGTAACTGCTTTTCACATAGGAAAGCCAGAGACATCAATGGAGGGATACTAAGAGCATCATGGACTTTCTCCACCTCTTCCCCATCATGGTGGAATCGCTTCATGTGAAGAACCAACACCCTTTTGAAAGATGTAACATGTGGCCGTCAGCAACTACTTACAAATACAATACATAAATGAGACTGAAAGTGTCACAGGAGCTTGGGTCTCACCTGGGTAAAGTTAGGAACCTACGGACCACTATTCCCTGGTAACCAGAGCACTTCCTGCAGGTGAACTCCAACGCTGACGCCTGAGGAACAAACCACAGTAAGGATAGTAGTTATGTGTCTCTACAAAACTCAATAGTTGAGTGATTCCCTGTGAACTGACTTGGAAGTATAGTTTGATGCTGTCCACCAGGGAAGGTTTGAGGTCCAAGGAAAGGCTGTTATGCTCCTCCTCTAGGTGGACCTTATCAGCACAGCTTCACAAGACACACACAAAGAACTTTAACTAACACATCATCTGACAGTCATCTGATCAAAAGTGTATTCACTGGAATTTACCTGGAGCAGATCCGGACACACCACAATTTAAATTCAAAGTTCTGGACAGGGCAGATGTATTGCAGTGACACCGTCGCCGCCTGCAGCGTTTCACCCTCCAGCTTCATCCTCGTGAGGAAGAGAATAAGGAACTCATGGGCGTCCTGTAAGAAGCCGACAAACCCAAACAAACGCGTTCACCAATGAAGATAGAGACAGAAGAAGATATGCTAAGGAACACCACGGCCGACTTTGTACCTGCTCAGAGTAGTCGTAGTACTCTTCGTTATACTCTGCCAAACTTCTCTTGATGGACGAGAGGAGCCACCACTTCCCTTTGTAGGAGCACTGACCCTGCCGTGCTTTAAACAGCTCTCCAACGTACCTAGAGGGAAGGAGATGGGGATTAGGAACATTTAGGACTTCAATAAACCAGTTGATCAGTCAGGCAGTGGTCTCCTCCTGCTGCTGTACCTCAGCAGCATCAGGACTGTGTCTCTTTCAGGACTCCAGAGGGACTCCTGTCTCATGATGTCCCCACAGAAACTGGACAGGCCAAAGACAGCCTGTAGGGTGGCGTTCATGAAGCAGGTGTTTCCGATGTTTGGGAACCTGGAGGAAACCGATAGAGAAATATAGTATTACCTCACTCATAACTTATTTACTACACTGTAGGCAAAACAATGTATGCAAACTATCCCTAAACTGTCAAAAAAATAAGTTCTTGTTTTCTTCTTATTATGAATTATTATTCCTTTTGTCCCATACCCGGCATCCTCCATCGGGCCTTTCTTCCTCTTGCTGGAGGATCTGCAGAAAGGGAAGAAGGATACCAGACTGCCGAAGGAGCCAGACTTGCTCCCTACTGAAAGTGGTCTGAGTGGAGAGAGAGGTGGAGAGAGAGGGTTGAGAGACTCAAAATTCAGAATATCAAATGATTCATCTCTCTCATCTCACAAATCAAACAAACATATGTTGCTGCCCACGTACCTCTCCAGAGAGGTTTCAGAAGAACATGGCTCTGATGAGAAAGTAATATTGGTCAATATAAGAGAACAGTTTGAGAACCGTACATGGGACAGGTTTGCATAATGTGTGTGTTTCTAAATGTACCTGCTTGGTCAGCAGCAGACTCCGATGAGTCCTCTTCGGGTATCGTGGCCTTGGGCACCCGTCGAGGAAAGAGAGTTGAGAGAGGTGGAGGAAACAGAGAAGGCCTGAAGAAATTAAGACTGGAGACCCTCGGGAAGGGAGGGAGCTGTTCGCGGGAGCCAGAAGGGCAGGTGGTGGAAAAGAGGGTGGACAGGTGAAGGGAAGAGCATCTCGAGGAAGGAGGACGAGGAACATGGCCACCAGGGGGAGAAGGGGCAGGAGCAACCTGGCGACAAAAGCATCTCTTCCACGGAACTGGGGAAGCCGCGAACTGGATGGGGTTGTCCTTTGCCGTGTTGTCATCTTCAGAGGTGGGCTATTGGGGAGAAATTAGGTAGAGAGTTTTATTTTAAAATGTCTAAAGTCCAAGTAAAAAAGGGGCAGTGAGACTTTAGATTATTTAGATTATTTATCTTTTGGGTGAATCGAATTTCTCCATTGGCAGTCAGTTTTAAAATGCCATTCCGAATATGACAGCTCGACCCTTTCAAATTCCACAAATACGGTAGTAGATCTTTCTTCCGTGTCAGCATCCCTCAACGATCCTCTTTATCCCCTAATATTGGGGCATCTCCTCTTGTGTTTCTCTTAAGATCATCCATCTCAATGCTCACTGAGACTCTTGTAAGTATAAATTTGCATTTTTTTTTTGCCTGTACCCCATCTCCCAAAACTCTCCCACCTGCTCCTTCAACATTCTGGTCAATTTTCGTCAGATTACAATGATCTACTCCTCTGTCTTCACCAAACTTTAGCACGACTATGTATTGCCTCTCTTGTACTTTTCTCTTCCCCACTTGCTTTGCTGTCATGGGTTCTTACCCTTTTCACTCCCCATCCCCCGGTCATCTATCCCTTCCATCCTTTCCATTTTTTCGTATTTGGAAGCAAAGAACAAAAGGGAAAATGGGGGGTGCCTGTTCTGGACGTATAAATGCCGTAGTCCCTTTATCCAATCTACCCTTCCCTAGCCGACCACTTAATCAGGTTATCTTCCAATCTTTAGGGCCCCGCTAGATCTCCGGTGTCAAAAAGCTCCTTCCGAACAGTAATTGCCTTCTCTGCCTCCTGAACCCCCCTGCTCTCTGTGTGTCGTCTTCTTCAAGCCCCTCCCCTTTTTGTCTCCCCTTCTTCTTGCTTCATCATCTTCTAAGCGCATTCAACCAAAGTATAGCAGAATAAAGAGGGAAGGAGCGAACATTGGTTTTCACTTTGGTTCCGGGACACACAGGACTGAGAGGGAAGGAAGAGGTGGATGGATTGACTAATGAGGGCCTGCTATAAAAGCAAGATTGACTCAACGATAGCTCTGTGTAAGGCCGAAGCAAAATGAATTGTATGGAGGATGTCAATACAGAAGTGGCATGAATACCGGTAGGAATACAAAATAAGATGGGAGTAACCCACATCATGGCGTGAAGTAGACATGAATATCAAGATTAAGGACTGGGCATAGCACGCCGAACGAAACGCTGATTATCCAAGGAAAACCTCCAAGAGGCTGGAGGGAAAGGGAACAAATGGAAGAGGAGTTCAGACAGGGACTCTGGGTGGGATCCTTGGGGTGGGATGTGGAATCCTGATGTTTTTTAAAGAGGACAAGATTGTACCTTAGAGCGTGGTGTCTGGATGGAGGTAAAGTAAGGATTGAAGGATTGAATAGTAAAAACAAAAAAAGGGGCGTTAAATGACCAATTCCCATGTTTGTTTGTTTGTTTTTTTTACAATTTAATTTGACTTTGACTACCATAAAGTTGTGATTTGGGAAAAAAATGGCTCATCATCTGTCTAGCTGCTCAGTGCTTTGCAGATGACAGGTGGAGGTGGAATGTACCTGCTTCGAACAGAAGCCACCCATATTTGCTGTCTCCAATTTGCTGTCTCTGTCTACCCCTTTCAGCTTGGAGTAGACAGAGATCCAACAATATGTGAATGATTATGATTTAAGAAACGTGCGTGACGCTCTTGAGCGTGTGTGGTGGTGTCAGTGCAGACTGAAGGATTGCGGCGTGTTCACATAAAGAGCGTCGCGTGTGACGTCACTGTGACGTCAGTCAGGGTTCCGTTGAACCCCCGCCCCCCCCAAAAAATAAGATTAAAAAATCAACATCACGGAAAGACAATTTGCAGCGCTTTAAGTGCCTTAATGTGTCATATTTGTAATATTAATTTATTGCGAAAGGCTGTATACAGTCATTAGCACTACAGTATATGTATTACAGTAGAAAAGGTGTATTCAATAAATATGAAGTTTATTCATTATTGATCTGATTTTACATTTCATACACAAATAAATTTGGAAACTTTTACTTGTCGTGTTACATAGTACATTGTTGTATTCATCCCTGACGTCCTTGAGTGAGTAAAATTATATCAAATCCTTAATCCTGTCTTCTGACCCTTACTAGCAATCACCTGGTCGGACACATGTTGTTATCATTATGACAATGAATACTATTTATATGATTTAAAATCCATTCCACGCTCGCCTAAGCAAAATGAAATATAGGAAGGCAAGCAAATGATGAAGCCAGTCCTTTTCAACCAATACACCTCAATCCGCTTTTTTTTTTTTTTATAAACTCAGCTGTAACTTTAATGGGAGTTCCATCAACACTATTTGACTTAATATATATTTTTTACTATTGCTGACTTTCTAAGGTACCTACTATATTTTAACAAATTGTGCTGGCAATCAGATAATATAAGGTACTTATAATTCATATTGTGCTATGTATTTAGAAATCTAAATTATTAAAGATTAATGTTACACAAAACAGGATTAAAGTTGTGTTCATAATAATGTTTTGTTTTTTAGAATTTGCTCTATTTTGTATATATTTTTTCTTCATTATTAATTATGTCACTTTTTTGTCATCATAATAAGGTAGTTCATCGTTTTGTCGCTAGGGGCCGCTAAAACACAATGTAAAGGATTTTTGCGACTATAAATAGAGTAACAGTAAATACAACAGCACACAGACACATCAAACAATAACAAACACCAGTACACACTCAGGCCTGTTCAGCGAGCCCTTTTGTTGAAGGTGGCTGCGGGGATCAAGCTTTTCCAAAAGCGAGCCCTTCTGCACCTCAGTGCTCTGTACCTGCACCTAAGTGGGTGTGTGATGCCCTGTTCTATTGATGTATCAATGTGTTTAATGGCCTTTTTGCTTAGCTCCGCGAGGTTAGGTGTAGGGAGACCAATTATCCTGGGTTATGCGTGTGAGTTTGGCCCGGATAGTAATGTTAAAGAAGCAGGTGGAACAGTACAGTACAGTATAGTATGATGGGCTGAATAATGCTGTGGTACAATAGGAGAAACATTGAATCTTTAAGTTTGCAGATGCCTGATAATCTTTGGTGGCTCCTTTTTTTGGGTGTCATTAGTGTGCTGGTCGGAACTGGTACAACACAGTATTTGTATGCCATTGCATCCAGGACAGAGTTAGTCTGCAAGTGGAGTTCAAGTTCTCAACCTGCAATGCAACTCTTTATAAATTCTTAAATCATCAACAACTGCTGCTATAACTCTGTCCTGTGGATGCCCTGTAGAATGACAAGAGCACAGTTTCTGGTTATAGAGAACCACCACCAACCCCCCTCTTTGGAGAACTATTTATCATGTTTGGGTCTATAAACAACTGATCACTACTCTAAGTGACAAATAAAAATCTTGAATCTTGAAGAGGGGGAGAATCACAACGGTGAGACAAATAAACATAGGAACAAACAACATTTCCACAAAACATGAACATTGGACGACAACATGTATTGAGAAACAGTGAATAAGGTCCAGGAAAACTGGAACTACTACTGGTCATGTGGCCTCTTCCTGTCATAGTTATGGCAGTAAATGAGGGAGGAAAGGAGAGGAATGCAACCAGGAGGGTGCTGGGGTGCACTTGAAGCAGGTGTGTGTGTGTGTGTGTGTGTGTGTGTGTGTGTGTGTGTGTGTGTGTGTGTGTGTGTGTGTGTGTGTGTGTGTGTGTGTGTGTGTGTGTGTGTGTGTGTGTGTGTGTGTGTGTGTGTGTGTGTGTGTGTGTGTGTGAAATTCCACTGGTGAGTGTACATAACTTATCCCCATTGGTACTTGTGTAGAAGGTCAGTAATATGTCGCAGCGCCTCCAAGCAGCGGAAGGGGCCCTGAAGCCCCCCCCTAACTTAGCAGCCCCGTGGACACCCTACAGCTGCCGGAAAGCCTCGGGTACCCTGCCCTGCGACCACAGAAGACCCCCAGGCCTCCAGAGAAGCCAGATGGCCGTGGAGCAAACCCCTACGCCCAGCCCCGAGGAGCATGACCCAATCCCAGGGAGCACGAGGAGACCCTGCACCCCAGGGATGCACACATACAACAAACCCCCAGGTGCAGGCACAAGACCCAGCCGCCGGTGCAGAACCCGGCCATGGTCGGAACTGAGTCTATTGTCCAGTGTTCCTTTGTCTTGCTGACATTTAGGTGAAGATGGTTATCCCCACTACGCTGGGTAAAGTGTGAAACCGTGTTGTGATAGTCCACCGCAGTGTGGTTGTCTGTGAGTAGGGCAAGAGTGTGTCGTCTGAGTGTTTGAGATAAGTAGTGATGGGACATGGACTGGTCCAAATATTGGCGTAAAATGTGTACAGGAATGGGCTCGAAACACAACCCTGCGGCGCTCCGGTGTTAGTGGTGAGTGCAGGTGATGGAGTTGTGCCCACCTGCACAGCGTGCAGTCTGTCATGAAGGAAATTGTGCATGAGATGGATCAGACAGGGGGAATGTTGAGATGGTGTAGCTTCTGGATCATCAGATGTCTTTGGATGGTATTAAAAGCAGAGCTGAAGTCCACAGTGAGGATCCTGACAAAGGTTCCTGGGGAATCCAGTTGCTGAAGGAGGAGGTGCAGCAGGCAGGCCACAGACTCCTCTGTGCCCCTCTTAGCCTTAATGGCAACAATTGGAACGAATCCTGTTGTGGGGCGAGAACTGGCAGAATAAGTAAATACATGTAAGTCACTCATCCTCCTGTGCGTTGAAATATGGACATACAGTATTGCTGCTGGAGGCGAGCACAAATATGATACAATATCTTATGCAGATACATTAAAGAAAGCACAAGGAGAGAGAGGGGATGAGGAACTCCAGCAGAGTAATAAAGTGGCTGGATCTAAATTCAGAGAAATCAGACCCGATAGAGCCACAAATAAAAAAAACAAACTGTAAAGGTAGGAATAATTGTGACAGGAACATATTCAAGTTCGCTTTAATATAATGGATTATTATATATGCATCCACACAGGAAGCCAGCGCCACTGCCAAAAGCTAGGTACTTGCACCCAGTGATAACACCCAGCAGAAACCAAGAGCCAGCAAAAGCACATGGCAGCAATTTAAGCGATTCTGCAGAGTCAGAGGCACCCTAGCGTTCATACTACTCACAACATTATTAATAGAACTCCTGATATTGTGGCATTGTGCTCAACTGATAGAAATGAACCCATCTGGCGTTACCACCACTAAAATAGGCATGTCAGCAGACGCTCCGTCGGTCATTTTTCTGACGCCCCTTGAGTCTTTGTTGACGCGATAGGAGTCCCAAGGGGGGTCCCCGACGAATACAAGGTCTAGAATCAAATTTATAATGGATTTGCCTCCACAATCTGTCCTTGATGCGCTGTAAACAAAAATGTTGATTGGCTCAATTACAGCACACTTGCTATAATGAGCAACGGTTTGCCAACTACACGTATGACCTGCTTGAGGCCTCGAACTTTATTTTATCCATAATCATGCAGCCCTACTCCAAAACGATAACCGCCGTTAGTTACACCGTAGGAAACATACCCTCAGCCGCAAACACACATAGAACTACATTGTAACCAGGCCAGAAAGAATCAACTTCCACAGTCACAAAAGAGACCAAAACAGAGAGCCAAAGCACCTCGTCCATTGAACTTTAACGAAGGGCTGACTTCCATTAGGTTTTGCTATTCTATAACAATTGGATTAGAATATAATTTGATCATTTGATTGTCTTTTTTTTTTTTTTTTTTTTAGTATATTTATTTTATCCGCACCGAACCCTGGAGAGTATCGACCGCCCTCCTTGCCAGCTGGTGGCGGTGTGGCCTCATTTCGTTATTCGCCAACCGCCAATAAACACGACGAATCATGCCCACGTGACCCGGAAGTAGCGGGGAATCAACTGCCCTGTCAACGCGTGGAGCGATAAAGGTGAGTACACCTGGTTAAATGAAGTCATTACACACATTTTATATGACGTATTACAAACGAAACATTATGTATAGTTGTGGGTTTTGTTCACCTCACGCAAGCCGTGTGCCTTAGTGACTTTGCAAATTAGCCTTTCTCACTCAATACAGTGTTGTCACAAGGTAACCTTCATTCGGGCCGACATGTGTTTGTGTCGCTTGGACTTCAACATCAGAACTAAATAGAAAACATTTACATTTACATTACATTTACATTTACATTTAGTCATTTAGCAGACGCTTTTATCCAAAGCGACTTACAAGGGAGAATGACATTCAAGCTACATTGCGACAGAGATTAGTGTAACAACAACATTCGTGTAACAACAAATACAAAACATGCCGATCAATTCAATTTAGACTCGTTCTGTTCGTAATAACTGTTATTTTTGACCCAATGTCAAAAGTGTCGTTTTGGCTGCAGTGTGTTTGTGACACAATGTGTGATCATTGGCCTCATCACGGTGCAAGTACTTATAATTATAGATAGAAAGATAGATCAGAACACATCGAACCTATAGACAATTATAATATATAAATGTATTATAAAGTAATGGAAAAAAAAGCAATGTGTGATAAACCCAAAAAGTAACTAAAATAGAAGGGTTTGTCAATATATAAAAGTAAACCTAAACCTAAAAAAATAAACATTTTTTAACTGACATTTAACTGAAAAACCAAAAACAATAATGATGAATAATTTGCCATTCAAACAGTTGTGATTAAATCTAACAAATCTAACAATAATAGTGTAACAGTAATATGAAGAAGAATCTTTAATCGTCGCACACCACAACAACACACACACACACATGCTTCGGATGGTGGCTGGTAAGATGGGTCCTCTGCTTTTACCCCCTGCTTGCTTGTCTTTCCTCTGGGGGGCAGCCAGGAGCAGTGGGCAGCATTCAACGCGCCCGGGCACCTAGTTACATACAGTATGTCCATCGCTGGTCAGACGATGATGTTGTGCATGTTTTTGGTGCAGGTCTTTACTGATGTTACATAGAGGAAACCCCATGTGAGCACATGCAAACTCCACACAGAATATATTGTTATGATAGCAGTGCAGTAAGACATCTTTACCTATTTCGGAAGATCTATCTTTTGACACCTAAACAGGCTTAATATTTCCCAGAAATCTGGATGAAAACTTATGATTGTGGAATGTTAAGGATATTACAAATAATCAATCTGCTCAAATCCCTTTTATGTCAGAATTGTGTTCGCTGTAGCAAGTGTTACACAGAAGGAAGGGACTCGTTTTGTCCTGTTTGTCTGGTTTTGACAAGAAGAGCTTTCCACCGACTGTCAAACGATTCATTTGGTTATCGAGTATCTGACCTTTATTTTTATTTTTTTACCATTTTTCTCCAGATTAGTCAACCAATCTGATGACTTATTTTGTAGTTCAATGGAAAGTTTATGTACTTAGAATTATGGTTCCTACTTTATTTATTTGGATCAACATGGCATATAATTTAATCTACCTTTATCTTGAGTAAGGAAACAAACTTATTAATGTTGTTAATGTGTGATATGGATTACAGATGATCATTGCATGTCCCCCTGCGTCTGGTAAATCATGTACTTCAAGGATTTGTGCAACAAACTCTGCCCCTTACATATCATGAGCAGAAATATTCCCTGTTCATTTCTAGCATTAATGACCAAAATTATTGTCATAGAACTGTACATGTATGTATTTGCAGAGCTGAAGTGACACTATAAAATGCAAGCTCTAAAGAAAAGGGCATCCTTAGAGGGGATTGCATTGCAGATTTGATTGATAATGTGTGATTGTTTTACTTTGTCTGCCTTGCCTGTTTTGCTTTGCTTTGCCAATTTTTGACAACCATTTCTAGTAAAAGCAGCACTTGTACAATTTATTTTATTATATTTACCTCAAATGGTCAATGCCAAAGTCCCCATGCAGCATCACTCCACACCACCTTTATTATTTTTCCCTCTCCCCTCCCATGACAGTACCCGCAGGCTAGCCATGTGGCCTGTGGTGTGGACCGCCATGCGGAGCTATGCCCCCTACATCACCTTCCCTGTGGCCTTGGTGGTAGGGGCGGTGGGCTACCACCTCGAGTGGTTAATCCGGGGGACGCCAAAGCCACGGCAGGAGAAGAGCATCCTGGAGCTGCGGGAAGAGAGGAAGCTGGAGGAGCAGGCGGGGGCCGACGGCACCCAGGTCCTCAGCTTAAAGGAGAAGCTGGAGTTCACGCCCAGGGCGGCTCTGAACCGCAACAGGTCGGAGAAAAGCTAACGCCTTGTCTCAGGAGTGAGAGAGACTCGGCATCTGGGGGACAATTTGATGGGGCATATCCAGTGTTTCCGGATCCAGTGGCAGAAGGCACACAAACTTGTGACTTGGTGGCGAGGTTTCTGTTGCATGGAGTCTGTTAATCTAAGACATGAACAAAAACTTTTTCCCCCAAGTCTAGCTGTGGTATTTATGAGACAGGTTAATAGGTTCTTAAACTTTTGGAAATGGTGAGGGAGAAAAAAGATGGTTTTATCTCAGCCTCTTTGCAGTCATTTTTCTCCACTATAGGTAGGCAAACAAAATAGACAGAACAAAAACAAGACTGAAGCTGTGCTGTTCTCAAAGGGGTGGAAATCAACTCAACTAACATATGCTTTCATTTTAGAAAGTCAGGGTTTAAAAACCAAAAAACAAGAAGTTGTGTGTGATTGTGACAAACACAAAGATGTATAGAATCACTGCACTCATGCTGGTGGTGACCGCCATATTGTTATTTAAAATGTGTTTTGTCGTTTTCATTCATATATAATAAAACAATTGTCTTATAGAATTATGATGTTGTCCCATTGTTGTATGTTAAGTCATTGAGTTTTTCTTTGGTAAGTTTTGTTTTGGTCAAGGTCATAAGGAAGGAAGAGAAAGGAAGTAATGCCTGTACGCTTATTGACCCGAGCAGGAAATGAACATCCAGGGAAAACCGTGGACAAAAGCAAGTATGCCTGCGCCTCCTTCACTTTAAACCCATCAACTGTTTTCACTTTCTATTTTCTACGGTATCACTTGCCAGGAAATGTGGCCGGTAGTCAGATGTCAGGATAAAGCTAGAGTTTAGGGAATTTCCAATCGAATTTCTGTGGCGTAAAAGCAATATCAGGGTGTCTGCTGGTCCTTAAAAAGTCTTGCAATGACAAGTGTTCGACCTTAAAAGCCATTCAATAGTGTTACATTTTAATTTGTCAGGTTCCCCTTCCAACATAGACATTCTGTCTGAATTTATATATCCATTTTTTTTTTTTCCCAAATAAACTAACTTCTCCTTCATCCATCAACATTCTGATGTTATTAAACCCTATTGTCTCAAGAAGAAACTGAAACTGCAGCTTCAATCCGCTGTATCTTTTGAAATCAGACCTCTTGCCAGTATCAAGTGGTTTCAACATTAGTCACAGTTGCTTTCGATTTCTTTTTCACAGCGTGATAATTATGCAGCCACAGAAATAAATAATCATATTTTGAAGCTGTTGAAAATGGTTGGTGTGGTGAGGAGAATGGCTCAAGTACACCAACACGAGAGAAGCTGTTCTACCCTGCCCTTTGGCCTCACTACGATAAGAGAAGGAAAAGGGGCACGGCGGAAAATGCTGATTTCCCTCAACTGACCAATGCGTTGTCTGTGTCTAATTCCGTCAAATCAAAAGCACATTGCGATATGCGGCAACCCGACACACTTATCACTTTGACACTTGTGTCTGTCCCGCGGCCCTTCCTGTTGTTTGGGAAGAGGAGGGGAAACAGAAAGCTCTCTGCATGGGTGATAACCTTTCAAGGGTTGCCAGGGGAAAGTTACACTCACTAGCCTTCCAACACATGCAATTGCAAGAGCGGATGAGACCCAGATTTTTATATTTTCTTTTGTATCGTAAGGGCTATCTGCAGCCATCAGCTAGCCCTCAATGCTCTGTACTGCCAAAAACACAGTTTGCTATCAGAGGAACAGCCTGCTCCACTTGAGCAATCAGGGCTGTTTATGTTCTGCATGGTCATTATTTTAAACTTGGGGATAAGGTTTAACGAACGATAATATTTTTACATCAAAATTAGCAGGTACAGATTGACGCGTTTCCCATTGCCAGAAGAGGCGTATGCCTTTCTTTTTTTTTTTTTTTCTGGTGTGTCACATTCGATGTCACAAACACGCCGGAGAAGGCACATGTCATAGTCCCAGTGTGATTAAGGGGAAAAACAGTAGGAGCAGCACGGAGTATGCTGCGGTGGGTACACCGGTCTTTCGGCGGCGGGGAGCCAAGACGCTGTCCCGCCTTGGGCGATGCTGGGAGAGGCTTGGAGCCCGGCGGGGAGCGTGGGGGGTTCTGCATTGTGGTCCCCACGGAGTGATCCCCACACTCAAAGCTTTTCATGTCCCACATGCGGGAAAAAGTCAATAACTTCTGATTTTGATTTTGGTTTCTAAATGTGATATTAAATTATTGAATGATACATGGATATTCCTGTTTACTTATGCCGCAAGGTCGGGAGCTGAAACGCACTTCACATCATGCCGGTAAAGGGGCGAAATTAGCGTATCGACCCTGGGTGTCCTGTTTCCATCAGAGCTGCAGCTGATAAAAACCTGCAACTGTTGCAGGGTCATTTGTCCAGGGACTGAAACCGGGGTGTAACCTTTCCCACTAATGACAAAATACCAGATGTTGGCGCGTTTTAAAGGAAAGGGGTATTAGAGGGCTACTGAAGATAGCTAGGCCAGTTTTAGGTCAAATCTTTGTGTGTTAAGTCAGTGAGAAAGAGGTGAGGTGCACTGAACCATAAAGTAGTTCCTTTCCCAATAGAACATGGTCGCAGTTGTCCCATGGCACATGTATTGCAGCCCGGTTGAAGTGTGCTTAAGCTATTCTCTTAATACTGGATCAATTTAAAAGATTCTGATGACTTGGGTTGACTCTCAACATTGGAAAAATAGGGTTGAGGAACGTCTGGCAGTGAGGGTTTGTGTTTCTAGGTGTAGACATATGAACTGTGTTCGCCCAAAGACACTCCTGACGGGGGACAAACATTCGGAAGACAGGTCGACCCTCTCTCTGAACAATGGCCCCACCCCTCAGCGCTCGACCGCTGTGTGGGAACCAAACTTTAGCAATACATAGGAAAGGGGAGGATTTTGGGTGAAACTCCTTATTGTCCTCGGTGGAGGGTAATGGCGTGGGGGGGTGGTAATTAGTGTGTTCTGCCGCCGGTCCATTCCAACATCCTGCACAAGCGGAGTGGCTGGGGACCGAACTCCGTCTGCCGCAAGAACAATGGAGACGTCTGTCTGCCGGGAGGGAAGAGCATCGCCACAGTGCAAAAACACAGACATCCACGCACAGTACGAAACAGGTACTGTGGTACAGCAGTCATTGCAGGTTGAAATGGAGCGACTGAGAGCATTGTTATAGAGGCTCTCGCTTGATCGATTAGTCTGAAAGCTGAACAGCTCTGACCCGACTGCCTGGTGTCCACTTGGACCTCTTTCTTCTACGTCGTTTTCCATGGGCAGCAGCTTGTTATCACACAGCTCCGGCGTCCCTGCATTTGGGAGTCCTACAACAATGCAGACGTCACATCTCCATCCTCCAGGACTGGCGCAGGGCCTCTAATTGGCTCTCAAACACGGCGCGTCTTGGCCGCTTCCCTCGCCTTAATACCGGGCTTTGATCGTATGGCTGTGACATTAGGTCAGCCGTGCCTACCCCCGAGGGAGCCCAACCCAAACCCAAACCCAAAACAATGCAACAATGCCCACGGCAGGCCCCATTGTCAGTGCGAACGATCCCAAATCAGCCATCCCCGGGGAGAAACGATGGAGGAACGGGAAACAGAAGGGGACCTGTTTCCTGTCTTGAGTCTAAATTTGGATTTGTCGAGTAGGAGAAGGGGGTCCACGTTGGGTGCTTGGAGGTGATATTGTTATGGATACGGGGCGTGTGGCGAGTGTGGAAATACGATAAGGGGAGATCGGGGCCTTTATTTTCTTTCTTTCTTTGCATATAAGTTGCACCAAAGTTATTTTTAAACCCAACAGGAGAACAACTAAGTTGACTTTTCTGAAAAGTGAACTATTATGCGTGCAAGCTACGTTTGAAATTCTATTCAAAAAAGAGATGTTATGTAAACTTTGTTTACTTTCTCATACTTGCCTATTCTAAGCTTGTGATGCAATTTTTGTATGCCTGTGTGTGTGTTTACACAATAAACTCGTTTCACAAACGGGTTGAATGGAAACAATATGACGACATAATTTGTAACACATTGATTGCAGCGCTTGTGTGCTACCTCCTGCTCGCTCTGGGTGCGAGCCATGGGATAAATGAGCAGCTTTCAGCGGGACAGCTCCGGAAACATGACAACAAAGCGAGCCTCTCTGGCCCCTGTGCAGCAGCAGCGCTGGCACGCAATGGACCCTCCAGAGCCTGGAACGTGGAACCGCTGCACGCATTCCCTCCTCAAAAAGGGAGAGTGGTTCTGGGCATGGCAGCCCCTGTTCTTGGTCCTGAAGCTGCTGCTGGAGCCCGGAGGCCACTCAAAGGAGTTGGAGCTTGCAAGTGTTTGGTGATGTAATGTGTGTGTGTGTGTGTGCGTGGGTGTGTATGTGTGTGGGTGTGTGTGTGTGTGTGTGTGTGTGTGTGAGTGAGTCATGCACCAGCATGCTTCAAATCCTCCACCATCATCCCATGCCCAAAAAAGCTAGTGATGAACAAGTCTTTTGAACGCCTTCTGCTGTCCGTCCTCAAATCCATCACAGACCCTCTGCAGGGACCCCCTGGACCCCCTGCAGTTCGCCTGCAGAGCCAACAGGTCTGTAGGTGATGCAGTATATTTGACCCTCACCTTCATCCTCCAGCACCTGGACTCTTCAGGGACCTACGCCAGGATCCTGTTTGTGGATTTCAGCTCTGCCTTCAACACAATCATCCCCGCTCTTTCGGAGCTGAGCATGCCTGACTCCTCCTGCAGGTGGATCACAGACTTCCTGTCTGACAGGAAGCAGCACATGAAGCTGGGAAAACATAGTCTCTGACTCCTGGACCATCATCTTGTGTGACTCCCCAGCTGACTCAGGGGGGCCTGCCGCTTCCTGGGAACCATCATTTCCCAGGAAGCTAAGTGGGAGCTGAACATCAGCTCCATCACCAAGAAAGCCCAGCAGAGGACGTACTTCCTGTGGCAGCTGAGGAAGTTCAACCTGCCAGAGACGATGATCCATCACTGTGTCCATCCTCACCTCCTCCATCACCATCTGGTACGCTGCTGCAACCACCAAGGACAAGGTTAGACTGCTTTGTGTCATTCGCTCTGCTGAGAAGGTGATTGGCTGCAATCTGCCATCTCTCCAGGACCTGTAGGCCTCAAGGACCCTGAGGCGTGCAGGTAAGATTGTGGCTGACCCCTCCCACCCCGGACACAAACTGTTTGAAACACTTCCCTCTGGCAGGAGGCTGCGGTCCAACAAGGCCAAAACCTCTCGCCACAAGAACAGTTTCTTCCCTTCTGCAACTGGTCTCATCATCAAGGCCCAGGACCCCCACTGAAACGGACCCTCACCCCCTCCCCCCATAGACACTACATGTTATATTGACGTACAGTCCACACCACAATGCATTATGTTAACGCACATCTTTGGACGTCGTCGTTCTCTGTACTTTTCCCCTGGTCATTTTTTTTGCACATTCCTGCACAACTGTTCAGTTTTTCATTTACATTTTGCACATATTGTGAATAATATTTCCAATACTCTGCTATTCTGTATTGAAAATATTTCTATCTCTATTCAATTTTATTTTTATACTTACATTTATGATTCTAGACATTTTTGTAGTACCTGCCACAAACCACAGCAAATTCCTTGTATGTGAAAACTTACTTGGCGAATAAGGTGATGCTGATTCTGATTCTGATTCTGAGAAGCGCCGAAATGCATCAGCGGATGGTTCAACAATGTCTGGAAATGCAGTCAGAATGGCAGCCCATTCCATGAGGCTGCGTGTTGGAACGGCTAGGCATCACCTATCACACGGACCTGCGGTCTGCTCAACATCCTATTGATTTGATCTGATAAAACAATCTTGAGATATTGGGCAAGATGTTGTATTTGTATCTCATTGTCCATAACGGTGTCTCTCCCAGCATAAGTAGTGAGGAAAGCTGAAGCAGGTGTTGTTTCTATAAAATAGCATCTGTGGCAATAGTTAGGTTTGATATAGTTAGGGTTGGTATTAGGGTTAGGTGATCATCTACATAGAGAGATGGTCATATGCATCCAAAATATGTTTAGTTGCAGGATAAAATCAAGAAAGATAAAAATCGAAATGATCTAAATGCTCTTAAATCCTCCCAGTGCAATTTGTGATTTGTACAAAATACCAACCTCCTTCAAGGGCAAAAATCTGAGTAGTGCTCGATTTAATTGTGTAGCATTTATTGCTTCGCTCAACGGGTGAGGAAGAAAAACAGAGCTGGTCATTGGGTTCCTCCGCTCTGATATGCTTGTGAAGGAGACGGCGGCTTGGTTTGGAACAGTATGGAGCCCATACGAGCCACCTGCAATCTGTTCCCTGACCCTCCGGTTTTTGGGGCCTTCACGCTTACCAACACATAAAAATTACATCGGAAAACATCCACAAAACCATGATACACATTCACTTTCTCTCACACACACACATACACACACACACACACACACTGAAAAGTGCCAGTGCCAAGTTTTTCTTTCTTTAAAGCGGGCAGCTTCCAGCAGCCTGGTTGGAATGATCTTTAATATCTGCCATTTTATTATTCAAACAGAAACCCTGCGGTGCAAAGTGGTCCATAGGACAAAACTTTCCACTTTGAGGAGTGAAAAACAACCAGAGTGCATTTCACTGACTCATACAGACAGGACTGATAAAATATGGCATCTATAAGAACCTGTCCCGCCTAAATTTCCACATGGCCCCCCCGCTTTCCTGTGTCACATTACGGCTTATCATCATGGGGACAGCTCTGTAAATTACTGGAAGTGACTGCCATTCTGCAGAATCAGCAGACACATTTTTTTTTAGGAAGATGTAAGAGACTCCCCTTCCCCCAGACTCAAAACCTCCCAGAACTCTTAACGAGAAAAATGCTATTTTTTAAATGATAATAATATTAAGTTATCATCATTATTATTATTTAAAATATATTAATGTTTTGATTAATTTATATAATTTAGCGTAACAAATCCTTAACAATTTTTTTGTAAGAGAGTTCAAGTCCCACTGTTAGTATTTATAATCTCAAAATGGATACTTTAAGGTTCGAAATTGCAGTGCACCTTACAGTATTTTATCAAGTTGACAAGCGAGGATTCTACGGGAGACACAAAGTAGTACCGCTGTAGCACCGCTACACATCGCGTTAACTTTTAGTGGCATGTAAATGACGCCCATTTGATATGATGTCCAAATTGGAAAACAAGCTTTAAATCAAAGTTATTTGTGACAATATCATATAGAGCTCATCCACTCTACCACTCGCAGGGTTCTGTATTATGAAAAGAAAACTCTTTACATTTGTAATGAGACGTTCTTGGCTTCTGTACATCAGTAATATACCAGTATGTCTTGACAAATACTTTATTATTTATTTTGTATATATTAATATGGTAAATTAGCTTTTCACACATCCATATATTACCTCTCATTACTCATTACATGCTTCCATCACACTGTTCAATTTAGCTGAGCCCCGTACCGCGTTCCATTTGCTGATTGTGCAGATGAAGAACACTCATCAGCGGTTAAATTCACTTTGAGATATTAGCAGGCGTAGATACTTACGTAATTCGCCATCCAATCTCTTAAAAGACAACATCGGTTTGTACATCGATTTGTGTGTGTGTGTGTGTGTGTGTGTGTGTGTGTGTGTGTGTGTGTGTGTGTGTGTGTGTGTGTGTGTGTGGAAATGTACCAGTCATGTCCCTGGGAAGCTGAGTTGAGTGGGACCCAGAGTCCAGAGAATTCCACCGTCCAATGCAGAGGGACTGGAGGGGGGTGAGGGTTACAGTGTAATCCTCAGGGGAACATGCTTAAAGAGGACAATTTGCCCGCTTGGTCCACTCCGTCACATGGCTCCAAAACCCCTCCCATAACCCCACCAGCACCACGACTCCCGCTCTGCCGCTATGTTTTTCCACCCCCGTTCAGAATCCATACCCCATTTAACGCAACCTGAAGGGATCTCATGACTGCAATCTCCTCTTCAAGTCAGTGTTGTTTTCTCCTCTCTCTCTCTCTCTCCCTCCGCCCTGGGGGGTGGGTTCAGAGTGTTTTGCTTTGAATAGATCCATTTATCTGTCAAAGGTTCAGTCTTTAATTTCTCTGAAAGTCCCTGCTCCTGGGCGCCCCTGTGCACCCTGGAATAGCTCTTCCTCCCTCCGTTCTTGTTTGTTTGGATCTTTTCCCCCCTCGACATAGGACGATGCAGGGGAAACTGTCACGTAGCTCTCTTCTCCTCAGCCCCGTCACACATAATGCTTTTGCTTCGGGTGTCCTCTGTGGGCGCCCGGGCTGTGCTTCCCGTTACTGTGCTTCCCATTGCTGTGCTTCCCGTTGCTGTGCTTCCCGTTGCCGTGCGCGTGTTTCTTGTGATGGGCTCTGGGGGAGTGGGCGCTCCTCATGCCCCCCAAGCCGCCCATGCAGTTCAGATATGTGGGCAGCAGATCGTCGGCGGCCTCCCCAGGCACCCAGTTCACCTCAGCCCTTACTTCCACATAGCCGTCGCAGGGCACCGAGTGCCCCGCGCCCTCGCCCCCCATGGGGAGGTAGAGGTGGCTCCTCTCTCGGTACGAAGTTGCCCCGCCCACCTGCGCCGCCTGCCCTGGGGCCTCCACTCTCCAGGATTGGACGGTGAGGCCCTTGGCGCTGTAGCGTTTCTCCAGGCGGTGGGAGACGGCCAGCTGGAGCAGGTGAAACAGCTCCACCAGGTTGAGGAGCAGTGAGACGGCGGCGATGGCCTGGGTGTAGATGGTGAAAATGGTCTTCTCTGTGGGGCGGGAGGCGAAGCAGTCCACAGTGTGGGGACAGGGGGAGGCCACGCACTCGAACTTGGCTGCGATGACGAAACCGCCGTAGAGGACCCACAGGCCAGCGATGAAGCCGGCCTCCAGCAGGAAGGTGAGCAGGATGCTGAAGGCATAGGCTCCCAGAAGCCCCCCTTTCAGCTTTGGGACCATGGGAACTGCGTTTCCCTCTTTCAAGCCCTTCACTGCTTCCCGCTTGTCCTCTTCTTGCACTCTCTCATTCTTATCCTCTCTCTCCGCCTCGGCACCGCCCTGTGCTATCGCCGTCTCCTCCTCGCCATCTCCGGCACCGCTCACCTCTTTCCCATCGTCCTCCCTGGCCTGGACCACCACGTAGCCGCAGTAGAAGATGGTCGGCGTCGAGACGAAGATGACCTGGAGGACAAAGTAGCGGAAGTGGGAGATGGGGAAGGCGCGGTCATAGCAGACGGCCGTGCAGCCAGGCTGCTGCGTATTGCAGACGAAGTCGGCCTGCTCGTCGTCCCAGGCCGACTCGGCAGCGGTGCCCAGCACCAGCATGCGGAAGAGGAAGAGCACGGTGAGCCAGACGCGGCCCATGCTGGTGGAATACTCCTGGCCCTCCTCCAGCAGGTGCTCCAGGAAGGACCAGTCATCTCTGGACATCCTCCGCACCTCAGGGGGGAGAACGGAGAGACAATTAAAGAGATGGGATGGGAGTGTTGAAGGCAGTTTTCCAAACAATAGGAGACCGACAAGCTCACAGCTCAGGCCTCACTGTAATGGGCCGCTCAGGATCTTCGTCTGATTTTGGTTTAGTCTGGTTTGATTGTTCTTTGTTTCACGGCCGTAAAAAACAGATGCCGCTATTCACCCTAAACTCAGAGAGAACAGACTTGCAAAGTAAACCCCTGAAAGCCAGCGGAACTTTTTTCCCCCTTTTCAGTCAGGGTGAGTGATAAACACCTGGCTACTGCTGCTGCTCAAGTGATTTTTAATTTAGTCATCAAATTACCGAAGTTTCCCCCTAATTCTTTTTTATTTTTGGTATAATAGCTCCTCCTTTTCTCACTCAGCGGCTTGTGTTGAACCAGCCCCTATTACTTCTTCTATAAGCTCACACACCGGTGCTAGGCTGGACTTCAACCCCCGGACCCCGAGCTCTCAAAAGCCGGACCACCGGTACACCAAACAATGAACCATAGTGCCTGAAAACGAACTTTGTGCCCCTACTTTTTAATCATCATTATTATGAATGAAGCAATGGTTCACATATGGTGCACCTCAGAATTCCACTGAAATTTGATATCCGTCATAGTTTACTGAACCACCATTTTTGCATAATCCATTTCTATCAGGAATCCGAATGATGGTTTTTTTTGTGGTAATTTTATTTTACATTTCTTTATTTTTGCCCTATGGAGTCTTAGGGGTCCGTCCCTACATGCCATTTTAAATGCCATTGTGATGTAGGTTACGCACATAAACAAAACGCTGCACAGTCTGCATTTCCGCTCTTTCTCTCCTCTCTCCAAAGTGGTACACGTGCATCTGAATCAGCATCCTGTGCGTCAGGGAGACTAGGGTTTCTTTGCCTGTTATTTCTTCCCACTTTGTGTAAAATAACACCCAACAACATAGAACACAATTCAAAGAATAGAAACTTAACTTGCTCATGAATTACAAAAGTGATTAGCTACTACATGAATACATCTTGATGTATAATTTACATATAGTAGCACTTTAGTATAGAAGCAAATTAACCGATCCCTGCACTTTTATTTAGGAAAAAATCTTAATATAAAATTTGATTAAATGTAATTATTTCATTATTATTTTATGTTATTGTAATTTATTGGTATTCTATTCAATTCTATTCATTTTATTTTTATTTTTTTATTAATTAGGTGTCCAGCCCCCAGTTTGAACAGTGCTTTGCACCACACAAAGACCTCATGGTTGAAGTTTTATCCAAAACGAGGCACATAACGGAGCAGATATTAGCGAAAAACCGACCAAATTTTGAGCGATTTTCTCACAGACGAGTCAGTACATCTAATGCCAATAATGTCCAACCTGGCTAAACTATCTGGAACACATCCTTTGGTACGAACACGTTTGAGGTGTCGTTTAAACGGCTATGTAACAAGAATCTTGTGGTTTAAATTTCATCCAAATCGATCCACATACAGAGCAGATATTAGTGAAAAACCGTACAACTTTGATCCCAAATATTCCGTAGGTCTTGGTTTACTGACACATCACACGTATCATTCTAAGATGAACAAGATGAGATTCACAGTGAGACGCTTTATGATGTCATCATATTATTTACTATAAATGTACAGATTCCAATGGAGAATGTCCAGTTGGACCTTGTCCAGTGTGCCGTCTTTAGAAGTTACCAAGCTATCGATTTACGTGTATATTTATATACCTTCTTACCTGGTAGATGTCAGGAGATCTGGTAGATTGATATTTTAAATCTGTGGTCCACTTGCTTTGCCAGATTAATTGCAAAATATATTAGAAAATAATCCTTAAAATGTCGTCCAAAACCCAGCGTGGCGCCCGAAAAATAGAAGCCGTGCAATGGTAACTACCCACAGAACCTATCAGAACATTTTTAGTATTTCATGGATAGGGAACATACTGAAAATGTAATCCAACTAAAAAATATATATTTTATAAATAGTTTTTTAAATTAAGTGTTATTGTATTGTTGTTATTGTTTTGATATTGTTATTGTTATGAAAAGTAATTACAAAAGCTATTTTTGTTATTCCTACAGATGAAAAAAAATTGCCGAAACTCAACGACAATAAAGAAGCCATTGTCCAAAACTCCAGTCGTCAAGGTCAGTCACAATGTTTAAAAAACATGTCCTGATGAAAGGAACACTTATGGAAAAACTTTCAATGTAAGTGTTGATTCCCCATAATAATCAAAGTAAATAGGCTCCTTTCACCAGGATGATTTATGATTTGGAGGCTCCAGAAATAAACAGTGTGCAGCTATAAGTTTAACAGCAGTTCTTAAAAACACGAGAATGTTTACACAGATGATGTTTTGATCAAAGGAAATAATCTTCATCATGATACAAAAAAGTCAGATAGAATAAATGATAATGTTCCAGGAAGAGATTATATTGCAATAACAAAATTGGCAACAAGACAAATTATGTGTCATAAAACATTGCAAAGGGTTGTGCTGTGTAGACTGCAGTGGTTGCTGCATAGTGGTTGCTCTGCGAGACAAGCAACCAGGAGACCACAGACCAGGGGAGGCCCATGCTGCATTCAATTAAACTCCGGGAATTGTGCTGCGTTTCAGAGAACCTGGAAAACTGTAGAACGCACGGAACGCGACTAAACTGGGCCCCATATATTGCTGCCCGCAGCTATATTATGTTTATGATTTATTTATTCATTTATTTATTTATGTTTATTAATGTCCTGGGTGGGTTGTCACTGTATTTAATTGTCATTGCTATTTTTTATCGATAAATAGTGAGAATGAAAATTGCAATGTCTTTATTCATCTGAATTAGGTTTTGTTGGCCAGTTATGCTTTCACATTTAAAGAATTACACCCCGATTGTCATTGACTTCCAGGGTAGTACAGAACAAACAAAAAAAGTTAAAAAGTGAAGCAAAATCTTAACAAAAACCTTCAGTATAATGCGGTACTCACAGTATTATCAATTTAGGTTATTAAAAAAGGCAATTATATTTACGGTCATCGTTATTATTAGACAATATAATAGGTCTTATGATTTACAGTATTACAAAAGGTAAATAAACATGAACGTTGAAACAGCATCCAGTCTTGTTAATTCCAACAGATGTAAAATGTTTCCCCCACATAAGCAGTGTGTGAAGATGGTTCTTACCTTGTCTTTGTCCTAAAGCTGCTTGCTCTCCTCTCCAGCTCTCTGGTGTGCTGGCGGTGGTCCCTTCTCTGCCGGAGACCACTCTGTGTTTGGTTGGTTTCACAAGAAGTGGAGTCGGAAAAAGTCAGGGGAACTTTCCCATGACTTTTATTGGCCCTCCCTCAGGAGCCCTGTTCAGGAAAGGGGACGGATGAGCCCAAAATAGTAGAGTTGCGTTTTTAAACGTGACTTTACAACCCGCGTTTAAAATAATTGTTGTATATGAGGTGGACATAGTAGTAGTAATAATAATAATAATAATAATAATAATAAAATAAAAAAAACTGAATACATAAACAAACAAACAAACAAACAGATAAATGAATAAATGAAAAGGCTCATTGACATATTTTAAAAGCTACAACCTTCATGGTTTCTTTCTTTACTTTCTTTCTGGTATTACTAATACTACTACAAATACTACTACTCCTAATAATAGTAGTAATAATAATAATAATAATAATAATAATAATAATAATGGATGGATGATTGGATATGGATAATTTTTTCTTATTTTTATTTTATTTTATTTTAAATTTTACATTTTATCGTGTCATGTTTTCCCAGTAAAGAAGCTGAAGTAGGAAAACAACATAATTTCAAGCGGTCACTCGAACACAAACTGTCATTTTCCATTAAGCCACAAAACGGCGCCAATGCCCTTATGCTTCCGATTCAGCGCGTCACGTAGAAGCTGATCGATATGGCCGAATAATAATCGCCTGAAACGCGAACCCCACTGATTGTTTGAGATCCATGCTCTTTGAGAAAGTCGATTGGATATAAATGTAATGAAGCTCATGCTTGAGTTTATTTTTTTGCAGGGCCACATCCTACATCCAGTTCAGGAAGGTCTTAGTTCAAGGTCCAGAATCCAATCTCTCCGGCACATGTATTGTAATACTAGGCCAGACAGCCTAGTCATCTTGGCGTTATTGATTTGCATTCGCTTAATGGACCAGTAATACTTTATTAGCTCATTGCACAAATTGACCATGATACATCAATGGGGGTTTGTACTGTATATGGTGTTGATCAACGCCAGTCCACTGTTCGCTCCATGGCTGCTGAGATTTCAAGCTCTCAAAACAGGAAGTCCAGTCCGGACCCTCTGTTTAGTGAACGCTGGTGCAGCCAGTGTTCCAAGGGCGAAGGGAGCTTAGGGATTTGAAATATCTTCAAAACCGATGCAGAGGTTTTGACTGTATGATTTAGAGTTAGTCACACAAGTTGTTGTTGGTGTTGCAACTGCCTGACCTGCCGTACAAACTTTCCCTTCATTTCTGGGTTTTTCCCAAATTATTTAAAGTCGCCTGCAAGGGGATATATTGCCATTTTATTTTTAATTATAATAATTATATATATATTTTTTTTTTTATAAAATTGAGGCCACTGTATCTGTTGCAGATGGGGTTGTGTGAGAGGGGAGGGATCTCGTTCTCAGTTGGGGGTTGTAGAGATACTTTTGACAATGTAGCTGTTACTACAACTTCTTATTGCATAGTATCATGTGTTATGCACATGCTCAGGACCACTTATGACATTAATATACACCAAATACAAATAAATAACCTCTGCCTCCTCATAACCTGCTGCACCCAAAGAACCCAAAGAAGTGTTGAAATATTGACACTACCTCTAACCCTTGTCCAGGGAATGATAATCCTTGTATACGTGATTAAGGGTTGTTAAAGGTTCCCCAGTAGGTTTGGTGCTAAGAGAGCTTCACGAACAAAAAATGACAACAAAAAGGACCAATGAACTAACAGTGAATCATCTTGAACAATTGCCATCATTCTCTTTCCGCTGGTCATTCGGACCCCAGATGAATAGAACAGCAGTGGCGGATAGAGAGAGGGAGTCGACCACCGACAGCCATGGAGAATAATGGAATCGTCCGTTCCGGAGATGTCTTGTTCCTACCTGGACTCGCCATTCCCCTTCCCCCCCGGCGCAGTTATCAATTAAACTAATTATCAGACACATGATGGCCTCAAGTCAATTCCACGCTTAGTGTGCTCCACTTTACTGTTAGCCACTTGTGCGTGCCTTCCAAGCGTGTGTGATCACTGAGACGCATTTGCATCGAGGGCGGGGGGGCCTCCTTACGTTGGTTTCAATATCACTGTCGCCATCCTCTGTCGATCTGGGAAACATTGGGAGATTTTTATACTTTCACTTGACGAGACCTTCTCACAACCTTTTCCAAATTTTTAAGTGTTATAACTAACCAATGGTTGTCTGATCACACCGTTAAATTCTACAGATTGACAGCAGCCATTTTCAAGTTGAATTATCTGCGGCTGCCTGATGGAGGAAAATTCCGCAGCCTTTTAATGCAGTGTAATAAGTGTTAAATAAATAATACAACTTGGTGTCCAGAATGATTGATAGATTTTGACTTGTGCTATGTATTGTACATCATGCATAACTCAACATTGCATTAGTAGCATAGCAGCCCATGAGAGCAACTGGATGAACAAACCCCCAAAATAAGGTCTCTCTAACGTACCAACCCCCACCCACTAAAACAAACATTCATACTGTATATGTCTAGTTCCGTTGCGGAGCTGTCTCTGCGTGTGCCGAGGTTGGTTGGATTGTGGAGAGTGTTTCATGTCCTTTGATGAAATATGCATGATGAATTAGCTGAGCTGTGGATTGGCTGGTGAATAGTAGGATATACAGTATGCAGTATATAGCGTGAAGTAGATAGAGTGTGTGTGTGTGTGTGTGTGTGTGTGTGTTTGTAATTGTAGCCTGTGATGTGGTGAAATACACCAGCTTTTGGGGGTACTCTCTCCTGTCCTGCCATCTTCCATCTTACTGTATCCAATCCTGTTCCTCCTCCATTCCTTATTAATTACCTGTTCCATCCCATGAAGCCAAGCTTCATGGGATGGAACCACAAACTCTAGCCAATGGGAGCCATGCCCCGCCCCGTCCATCTCCACTATTAACCATGTGTCTCGCAGCCTTGTTATACCAGAGGACCCCTTCCCGACAGCCACTATTGATCTCGGCCAGCTTGGAACGATGCCGCGAAAGTGTCCATCTGTGGCCAATCACGGCTTTATTAGAAGGGAAGGATCGGGATCAGGTGTCGAGTTTATTGTAAAGTGGGCAATAATGGTGGCCAACCACTAGGAAAGCTAATCGGTCATAGCGAGATCCACTTAAAGATTTATGTTGATGAGTGAGGTTGTTCACGTGAAGTTCCCACGGACTCTGCGGGTGAGTCAAAGAGAGAGAGACATTGTCAAGGTGACAGTGAGAAAGAGGGATGGCCCGCCGCTTCTGCCACTAAAGCAACAGGCGTTTCCGTTGCAAATGCATTGAGTTCTGATTAATCCATTTGCCCATGGAGAAGTTGTTTTGGTCCCTGTGTTGGATTGGAGGAGGAAGCGTATGAAAAGGCTGAACCCAAATGCTTAGAATGACAGTTTCCGGAGGGAAATGGGCCTGGCAGTGTCTAGTGATGCAAGACTGGCAAACGATTCATTCCTAGCGAACACAATCTTTGAAATGACTCAGGAGTCAGGAGTTACTCTGGCAAGTCAAAGTCATTATGTCACTATTTTGTTTGCAGAGGTTTCACAAATCTAGAAACACATCTTATTTAACCCCGAGTATGTGTTGATAAATGTAGTCCAGGTTTTACAAATGTAGCTGCTATGGTTGCCCAGCTGGACCAGGTACCCCCCTGCCCCCCCATGGAGAAATAGTACACTAGCCACAATCCCTAGTGTAACAGAGACGCCTCTGATTGGTGGAGCTCGCTGTTACCATGGAAATGTTTACCACACTGGCTGATGGGTACATTCAAATGTTGAGCCATGCGCGCAAACGCTGCCGTTCATACTGAGTGTATGAACGTATCTCCCTATTCTCACCCAACCTTGAATTGAACAGACCATTCAATAGAGAAAAAGCCAAACCATTATACCGCTTTTATTTTGTGATAGTCAGAACAAAATGTAAACCCATGCATTTTAAAATTTGGAATATGCCTAACGCAATTACTTTCAAACATTATATAGGAATAGGACATTATTGGCTGCAAAATTTGAATATCAAACGAATATCAAACGTAATGCTATCTTTACCGCGGTTGACTAGTGAGTTTATCAACTGGCACTCTGAATTATAACGATATATAACTTTAAATACTGAGTTTCACATGCACTATCCAAAACAGTCCATGAACTTTCCTTCCAAACTTAACGCATGGTTGCTGCTCTTCTGCTGCAAAAGGGATTATGGCGCCTTCCTGCCCTGACTTGTGATTTCTCCAGACTTCAGTCTCTGTGGGCGACGTGGCGCTGTATGAATTGACGCCGCATCCGAGAAAACGACACCGGAGGCGTTGCTTTACGCGGCGCTCGTGTGAAAGTGACGCTCCCCGCGGCTGCACCGCGCACCGGCACCTGGCTCTGAGACTGCGTGCGTTCAGGGCGCAGCCGTTTCGCGTCTCTTTCGCGGGTTCGACAGCTTCAACTCAAGCCTGGTGTGACAGATGGGGGAGCTGATCTCAAGACGCCTCTTTTGAAAGCGTCATAATAGGTCGATGCGCAGCTGTAAAATCCCAATACATCGGAATCACAATCGTAATTATGGTAATAATAAATCTATAATTAATATCATAATAATAATGATAATGATAATGATAGACTTATCGAATAAAGAAATGTGATAAACACACAGTAAACATATAATAATTATAATAACTAATAATATGAAAAATGTGCAAAAGAAAAATAACAATACATTTAATTTGCGCTCTCCACCCCAATACGTTTCGGTCTCGTGCAGTGCACAACAGAGATATTTTAATATTGCAGAGAGAGATTGGGTATTGTCTAATTCATATTAAAATCTCTTTCTTCGGGATTTTCCTCATTCAAATTCTTTATTAGTCTCTCATTTTTATTTTTTTAAATGATCAAAAAAAATATCTTAAAAATACAACAATATTCTACTTTCGGGGTTGGAGCCTGTTTTGGAGAGTAGCAGTGAAGTGAGGTCCGAGAGACAGAAACGTAGATTTTTGTCGTTGGTCATTTTCATTTTCTTTCACGCCTTGTAATCAAAAAATAATCAAATAAAAACAACAAAAAATTTAAATTAAATAATATCAGGATGTATGATTGACTCCAAGGCGATTTCATCCGTGTTTTAACCCCACACCGTGGCTGTGAGTGACAGTCGGGGTGAGACGATCCACCAGATTGACACGTGGGAAGACGCTGCAGCGCTCGGTCTCTCTCTCTCTCTGTCTCTCTCTCTCTGTCTCTCTCTCTGTCTCTCTCTCTCTGTCTCTCTCTCCCTCTCTCTCTCTCTCTCTGTCTCTCTCTCTCTCTCTCTCTCCCTCCACCGGAGCAGAAGGAAGGATCCCGTCCCGTGAACCAATCGCTTGCTGGGAGCCCCTGCTCTTGCCTCGCGCCCTCCTCCACCTCCTCTCCGCGGGGGACGATGGTGCTGAAGCAGCACGGCGTGAGAATAAGTTGACGGAGCTTATTTCTCCGTCCGTCCACCCCTCCCTCCATCCACCTATCTGTCCACCCACCCTCTCTGCACAGCGGAATACCAGCGGCTGCTCCCCTCATCCGACTGCGAGGATCTGGACTGGCGTGGACCCCCAAAAGGAGGTAAGGAGGGAGGGTGGTGGAGATGCGGAGGAGGGGCGGTGCAGGTGCTCCTGCAGATGTATGTTAGCGGTGGGACGGTGACGTTCTTGAGCGCCTGGCTCCTCCACTGCGTCGTGTCGCAACCGGCGCTTCTAGCGGTCTCCCCCTGTCCTGTCAGCGGGCTCGCAGATGAGTCAACTCGACGCAAACGCTGTGGAAGTTTGAACGCCCCTCGCACGCAACTGCCACCCTCCCCCGGGAGCGCCGGAGCCGTCGCGATTACAAACGCGTCCGGATATATTGGGAGCTGTGCGTAAATGCCCGCTGACCGTAAAACCTGTGCGCGTCGGTCCGTGGGAGCTGCGTGCTATGTGTGTGTGTGTGTGTGTCCCTGCGGAAGCATCATGCACTATTACCCCGCACTGCAACAAGCAATGCACGCCTTCAGTCAATCACATGTACGAGAACCGCGGCGCCGCGGCGGGGTGCAGCGATCGATCAACCCGGCTCTCCAACACCTCCTCCCACGGGCGATGGCTGCGATCTGTTAACCGCGCGTTTAAAAAGCCCCCTCTCACCCTCCCCCCAAATAAGGACGCCGCAGCACCTTTATCATAATTGTGCACTGGAAGACATTGAGCTTTCCCTCTGAAACGGTGCCAAACATCTGTTTTAGCGCGCCGCGCAGTCACCGCCCTTCCCCATACACCATCACCGCTACACCACTCTGAGCAGTTGGGTAGTCATCGGTTGTGCCCTCGACTATAATTGGATCTGTTTAACCATACAAACACACACAAATTTCCCCAGCTCAGTCGATGCATTCTGGTTTCGGGTGACTCCAGCAGCATGCGGGGCTATGGAGTGTGATTGGATGAGTGAGTGCATGTGCGCTTTGGTTTGGCCCATTGAATTGATTTTTTTTTTTTTTTTTTTTTTTTTTTTTTTTTTTGCAAGATTGATTATTCTAGGGATCCGTGCTGCATCTCTAACGGGATGGATGTGGTGGCTGGGGAAATGTGGGTCGTGCAAATCGTGTGTTAAGGGTTTTATTTTCGTATTGAATTGTGATTTAATCGTCGGCGCTCTCTCGTGTTATGCGTGTGGTCTCTTCAGTTTCCTCAGTTGTGCTTGCAGTGTAGCTTCTAATGGAGGCGAACTCCCATCAACAGAATGTGGATTCAACAGCAACTTCACTCAACTAACTTCGACTGGGAAGTATTTTAAAGTGGTAATCCACAAGATTATCTTGTTCAAGGGGACCTATTATGATCCTTTTTCTTCTCCTCCTTCTTTCGGCTGCTCCCGTTAGGGGTCGCCACAGCGGGTCAACTGCCTCCAATACCTTGTGTTATGATCCCTTTTACACAAGTTATATAGGTCTCTGAGGTCCCCACAACATGTCTTTTAAGTTTGTTGCTGAAGATACCACTCAGATTATGCAGTTGAGCCAATCTAACGTGTCTCTATATCCCTTTTGTTCCAAAACGGCCTGTTTAAGTGGGAGCAGCCACTCTCCCCAGGCCCCCGAGGTCTGTGAGCCAATGGGGTTTGAACACAAGTTCCAGGTTTCTATGAGTTAATGGTGTCTCAGCATGGCTTCCGGTATTCGGTGTATTTACTTCGTAACCTTCACTGATTTCACCTTATCAGTCCATCAAAATCAGTTTCTGGACAAATTTGTGGCGAGAAATAAACAATCCATGTGCTGAATCTTCACTGATTTTAGATCTACAAGGCCTCATTTAAAAGTTCGTTCTGACTTTCGTTGCCGTGCTTCAAGCTTGTGGAAGGCACTGCACTGCGACGCACCGCGACTCTTGAACGTGTTTTTATGTTTCATGTAAATGTCGAAAAATTAAATGAAAGAAATTAAATAAATACATCTACAATAAAAACTCCCTATTTTTATTGTTTTTTTTTTGCAGAAACGCACAGCGGATCAGATGGAGTAATTGACCATATAAAGAAATCTGTGATGAGCTGACGTCAGCTCATGTAGAGAGTAGAAAAAACCTTTGCAAACCGAGCGTTCAGAGCGGTTGGAAATCCTGAGCGTTTTGTTCACAGCGATTACTTGGTCATTAGTAAAAGGGGGAGTCTTTTAAAGGAGACCTTTATAGAGGAGGGTTAGCTCCTCTAGCTAATGGTGGTTTCCATTGTTGGGAGCTGGGTCCACCTTTCTGGCCAAAAATGCAAAAATAAGGTGTGGTGGTCAGTAATCTGTCCTCTAGTGACCAAGACCAAATCCATCAATAAACCTGAACGTTGAAAAAAAAAAACACTGCAGTTTCGAATGGAATTCTGGGACTTGTAGTGCAATCCTCCCCGCACTGACGTTCTCATGGATCACCACTTTGCCATTTAGAGAGCCGGGTGTTCCTGGCCGACGTGCATGAAAGGATTACCGTTGCGTTTAGCTGCCGGGCTTATTTCGGTGCGTCTCCACGCCTCGATGCAATCCTGTTAATTCTTTTCACGATCGCATTAAGAGCGCTGTAATGACGCTCTGTCGACGGGGCGTGTGATGGAGCGTCTCGCCGTGAGTTTAAGGGTCTGTCGTTTATTCAGTGGAAGAAGGGATGAGATGAGGGAGGGAAGTGGAGGCAAGGTGCTGGCTGTGTTCCTTGGCCTGATTGTAGGATAACGTGACTCTTGGAAGCCATGGGTTCAAGTTGTGGAAAGATGGGAAACCACGTTGGTGCTTTATGGTTGTCCATTTATTACAATTTATATATAAGATAAGATAATACTTTATTTATTTACTTTATTTATCACAACACTTTAATTATCCCCCAAAGGGGAAATTAAAGTGTTGCAGCTGCTCAATGGGGAAACATAATGTACGGCGTAAGGGGAGCAGTAGCAGGAGAATGTACAGTAATGCAATTAAACAAAACAATTAAACGAAAAATAGATAAATGTTTAAATCAAATGCAAGAGAATAATGTTGTTGTGGTTATATATGGGGTGTGCTGGGTGTGTGGGAGTAGTTAGCTAGTGCTGTTGTACACTCTGATGGCTGAGGCACGCCTGGAGTGCGCCGTCCTGCATCCGAGAGCGAGGAGCCGCTGGCTGAAGGAGCTACCCATCGTAGATAGCTCCCTGTGGAGAGGAAGGAATGGGTTGATCTTTCTCCTCAATGCCCTCTCTGCCATAACCTCGAGACTGTCCAGTTCAAGCCCAACAACAGAGCTGGCCTTCCTCACCAGCTTGTTGAGTCTGTTGGCATCATCAGCATTGATGCCGCCACCCTAGCACACAACAGCGAAGAGGAGTGCACTGGCTACGACAGTCCGATGGAAAATCCGGGTGGGCTGAAATCATATAACAACAATGAATAAATAAACACAAACAGCTGTTGTTTTCCCCCACGAGTGCTATTGCATTTCCACCATGTGTCAGATTTCAGATTACAAAGAAAAGATATCACCAAGATACCAAACAGTGTTATTACCAGAAAGCCAAGTTGTTGCAGCGCATAAAATGTCATTACAGCGCTATGATCAAAGCCTAGTAGAACACACCTACACACACTCACACATACACTCATCACACAAATTTTTTCACCCTGCTTGCCTTCTGTCACCAGTCTCTTTCTCCGCTTTCCCCCTCTCGCTGTACCGCACACTGCATAGGGCCATAATGAGGCCATTTTGCATGTTGCATATCGATAAAGCCGTCGGACTTCGGCACCAGGTTTTCTTTCAGAGATGTGTTTGTCTGTGTGTGTGTGTGTGTGTTGGGGGGGTGGCGTGAAACGTTTGCCATCCACACTCATCAGGCTTTTTACAACAGTGGGGGCTCTGTTTTGTTTGACCTGTGTTGTCGTGCTAGACAGGGTCAAGTCGCAAATATCGATGACAATCAATCACAGGAACTAAAAATAGAATTTATCGCTTAATTCGGAACACATTGAAGTGGGGGTGTTGGAAGTTATGCAGATGTTACACGATTATTGTTATCTTACATGTTATATACACTGATCAGCCACAACATTAAAACCACCTGCCTAATATTGTGTAGCTCCCCCTCGTGCTGCCAACACAGCTCTGATCTGTCCAAGCATGGACTCCACAAGACCTCTGAAGGTGTCCTGTGGTATCTGGCACTAAGCCGTTAGCAGCAGATACTTTAAGTCCTGTAAATTGGGAAGTGGGGCCCCTCTAGATCGGGGCTTGTTATTCCAGCACAACCCACAGGTGAGATATGGGGAATTTGGAGGCCAAGTCAACACGTTGAACTCTTTGTTATGTTTCGCAAACCATTCCTGAAAATGTTTTGCAGTGTGACAGGGCACATTGTCCTACTGAAAGAGGCCACTGCCATCAGGGAATACTGTTGCCATATAGGGGTCTGCAACAATGTTTAGGTAGGTGGTATGTGTCAAAGCATCATCCACATGATTGCCAGGACCTAATGTTTCCCAGCAGAACATTGCCCAGAGCACCACACTGCCTCCGCCAGCTTGCTTTCTTCTCATAGTGCATCCTGATACCATCTCTTCCCCAGGTAAACAATGCACACACACTGGGCCATCAAGGTGATGTAAAAGAAAACGTGATTCATCAGACCAGGCCACCTTCTTCCATTGCTCCGTGGTCCAGTTCTGATGCTCACGTGCCCATTGTAGGCGCTTTGGGCAGTGGACAGTGGTCAGCATGGCCACTCTGACCAGTCAGCAGCGACGCAGCCCCATACACAGCAAGCTGTGATGCACTGTGTGTTCGGACACCTTTCTATCATAGCAGCATTAACTTTTTCAGCAATCCGTGCGACAGTAGCTCTTCTGTGGGATTGGACCCGACGGGCTAAGCCTTCGCTCCCCACGCGCATCAGTGAGTCTTGGACGCCCATGACCCTGTCGTCGGTTCACGGGTTATCCTTCATTGGACCACTTTTGGTAGGTACTAACCACTGCGTACCGGGAACACCCCACAAGACCTGCCGTTTTGAAGATGCTCTGACCCGGTCGTCTAGCCATTAGGATTTGTCCCTTGTCAAAGTTGCCCAGATCATTACGCTTGCCCGTTTTTTCCTGCTTCCAACACATCAACTTCAAGAACTGACTGTTCACTTGTTGCCTAGTATGCCCCACCCCTTGACAGGTGCCATTGTATCAAAATCATCAATGTTATTCACTTCACCTGTCAGTGGTTTTAATGTTGTGGCTGTTATGGTACATCTTATACTGTGTATCTATATAAGCCAAATTGGAGTTAATAATGAATGAATGAATGTCAATTTGGTCATTCGGGTTGCCATATGCATTTAATGGGGGTGAGAGCGCTCCAATCACACTTAATATCACCCTGATATTTTCTAAGTCGTTCAGCAGTGATATTAAAGCCAATCTTCTCTCAGCAGTTAAAAGGGCCATACTGCCCCTTCCCCTCTCTTTCACTGTATCTATCTGTATATATATATAGATATATGCTGTATATAATGCTGTATATGTATCTTTTTTGAGTGCAATGTAATTTTTTGCTGTTCTCAGGTTAATAATGGCTGCGCTGCTTGACTATAATTAAACATTAATTATTACAGTGAACCCTCCATGCCCTATTAGACTTCATTGGACACCAGCCTTCTATCAAATAAGGAGTATCAGACAGATTCTTTTTTTTTATCATAAAATACTTGGATTCTGAAGTGAAGTCGATGGCAAATGCACCTAATAACAAGCCAACAGTACATACTCCGTGCTCCACTCCCAGTGGGATCCACGGGCCACTTCCCCCATATCCCACATCATGGGATGGCAGAGAATGATGAGATTATTGGGGGGGGGGCTTAAATGAAATCACCCATGAATCTAGGGCGTCGGAAACTCTCGTCGGCTATCGCGTCTTGGATCTCCACCAACTCCACATTTAGTTCCAATATAAACACAGAGCCTAAATCAACCTCCTCCTCCTCCTCCTCCTCCTCCTCCTCCTCCTTCCTCCTCCCATAACAGAGCTGGGAGACAAGCGATGGGGTTAAAGAGGCGAGGGTAATTGCTGTAACCTATCTGGGTGGAAAAATGTTTGCTTGCGTTCCCAGTGTACTGTTCTCAGATGCACTTGGGCATGAAATTGTTCCCCCTGTTCCACCCTACCAAGCCAGAGACCCATGCCCATCCCCATCAAGCCAGGCGAGCAGGCGTGTGTGCGCGTGAGTGTGTGTGTGTGTGTGTGTGTGTGATGCATGTGGGTGTTGTTGTGTATGAGTGGGTTTCTATGGCAGGGCTGCTTATGTAAGGCTATGCATTGATACATTCTTCTTTCGATATAGGGTTAGGGTTGTTTACAGCAGGGGTTTCCAACTAGCCTGCGGACCGGTGCCAGGCATTTGCCAACAGGCCATGAGAAGCCAGGCGGAGCCGCCCTATTTGGCCCTATTTGGTGTTTTTTTGGTATTTTTTGCAAAGGCTGATCAGGGCGATCTCAAAAGGAAAACAAGCAAGCGAAAACAAATAAATACAGTGTGTTTTTATTGTAGATGTATTTGTGTATTGTATTTATTTATCTATTTATTGATCTATTATTTATTTTCCCTCTCCACCCTCTATATGCTGTGTAACTATGGTGGGAGGCCGGGGTGCGGGTGGGGATTCATTGTTAACAATACACCTACTGATGCACAAAACTTGGACACATCCTCAGTGTTGTTTGCTGGATTCACTGGGTGTTTCGGGTCTTACAACAGACACCCTCCTCCAGGCGACCCGACCGGGGTGATAGAATCCCGGCCTGTGTACAAGTGGCATGCTACACCCACTGCACCCACTGCTCTCCCCTTTTCAACCAGAGCCATCTGGAGGCTTTTTCTGCTGCCTCCACGTTGTTGTCTATGGCCTTTCTCTGGTTGGCACCTGTTATGCCTAGTGTGCCGTAGGCTTTGCTCAGGGAGTGGCTTGCAATCCCCGACTGCCCACCTCCACTGGCATGCACCTGGTCTTCCAGCCGTTCCTCCGACAGTCCTCCACCAGCTCCTGGTTCTTCTCCCTCTTTCTTTCTTGAGCCTCCTCCATCCTCTCCTCCCAGGGAATCGTCAGCTCCGGCAAGAAAAGTTGTTTTGTGGCCTCTGAGACCAAGATGATGTCGGGTCTCAATCTGGACTGGGTGATCTGCGGTGGAATTTTCAGCTGCCTCTCCAGGTCAATTGTCATCACCCAGTCTCGGGCCGTGGAGAGAAAACCAGCAGAACAGTTCTTTGGTGTCTTTTCAGGCCTTTGTCCTTCCTTGACAAAGTGGATGGCCTTGGCTCTGGCTTGGGTGTATCGGCTGCCCTTGATCCCCTTGCTGATTTCTTCAGCGATGGATACTGACCCTCACCTAGCGCCTTAGAGCAGCTGCTCAGGATGTGTTCCAGTGTCCCTGTTTTGGAACACAGGGGACATACATGTGTTTCTATTTTGCCCCATATGCACAGGTTGGATGGGCTTGGGAGGACATCATAGACCCCCTGGATCAAGAACTTGATCCTCTGGGGGTTCCACTGCCAGATATCCTTCCAGGTGACACTCCGCTCCATTGCCTGCTCCCACTCCATCCAGGTGCCTTGCTGCCGCATGGCCACTGCCCTGCTGGTTCGCTCTTCCTCGACTGAAGTTCGCACCTCCTCCTGCACCAACCTCTGCCTCTCCCTTCCGCTGGCACAGTCATATCAGGTTGCTGTAAGGCTCCCAAGTCCAGCTCTGCCTTGCGCCACTGTTCCTAGGATAGCCTTGTGCTTCAGTCGTGTTTCTGCTTGCTGTACTGCATCGGCTGCCCTCCACTTCCTCCCTGTCCTCACAACAATACCTGCTGCAGACACTTTGGCATCTCTGGATCCAGAGTACTGCAGGTGTTCCCGTGCCCGTGCCACAATGAACTCCTCCCTGACTGAGCTGAAGGGGAGCCTGAGCTTATTGGTGTTCCCATACAGCCCAATGTTGCTCAGGCTGCATGGCAATCCCAGCCATCTACGTTTAAATAACTGCTCACCTTTTGCTCAAAGCCTTTCACCACAGTCATGGGGACCTCGTAGATGAGCAGAGGCCAGAGGATTCTTGGGAGTATTCCATGCTGATAAACCCAGGCCTTGAATCTTCCAGGGAGTCCAGACTTGTCCACTGTTCTTAACCAGCCCTCCAGGTCAGCACGTGTTGCCTTGATGGAATCTCTGTCGTTCAGGCTACAGTTGAAGACCTTTCCAAGGCTCTTCACCGGCTTCTCAGTGACTGATGGAATCTGATGTACTCCCAGCCTGAAGCGGAATTTGTCTATGACCTTCCCCTTCGTTAGAACCAAGGACCTTGACTTTGCAGGTTTGAAGCTCATACGTGCCCACGCCATGATGTGCTCCAACCCCTGGAGGATCCACCTGGCTCCTGGTACAGCTGTTGTTGTCACTGTGAGGTCATCCATGAAGGCTCTGATGGGAGGTTGCCTTACTCCAGACTTGCTGAGGGGGCCTCTGCATTCTGGTTCCGCTGCCTTGACCAGCATGTTCATTGCCAGTGCGAAGAGGGTCACTGAGATTGTGCATCCAGTGATTATGCCCACTTCCAGCTAGTGCCAGTCAGATGTCGTGTGGCCAGAGGAGACTCAAACTGAACCTGCTGTAGTAGTCCAGGATGAGGTGTTTCACCTTCTGGGGAACATGGTGTTTCTCCAGTGCGACCTCCACCAGCTTGTGGGGTATCGAGCTATAGGCGTTGGTGAGATCCAGCCATAGCACAGCCAGGTCCCCCCCGCCTTCTCTTGCCTCCCTGATGAGCTGGGTCACCACGCCTGTGTGTTCCAGGCAGCCAGGAACTCCTGGTATTCCTCCCTTCTGCACTGACGTGTCGATGTATCTGTTGTTCGACAGGAAGTTGGAGAGTCTCTTGGCTTGGATGCTGAAGGAGATTTTGCTCTCCACACTGAGCAAGGAGATGACACGAAACTGGTCGATGTTCTCAGACTTCTCATCTTTCGGTATGTACACTCCCTCAGCATACCTCCATGACTGGGCAATCTTCCCTGTCCTCCAGATCACCTTCAGGGCCCTCCAAAGCCGATGCCGTAGCTTCGGGCAGTTCTTATACACCTTATACGGCACTCCGCTTGGGCCTGGTGCTGAGCTTGATCTTGCTGTCCGCACCACTTCCTCCACTTCCCTTAGGCAGGGCTCCTTCAGATTGAAGTCCACTGAAGGCTCTGGTGGTGTTGTCAGTGCTTCGCATGGACTTAGCGGTTGTTCTCTGATCGGATCACTGTACGTGGCCTTGAGGTGGTTGTTAATGATATCGTTGGAGCAGGTGAGGCGGCCAGTCCTCTTTTGACCAAAAAGCTGCTTGGTCAACTTGAAGGGATTGGCCAGGAAAGCAGCCTGCTTCCTGGCTCTCTCTTTCCACCTCTTCCTATGGAACTCTGCCCTCCGCAGGGTCAAGAGTTGCTTCCTTAGAACTGCTCTCAGGTCCGCTAGGCCAGCTCTCTCAACGTCCCCTGCTGTCTTGTACTGCCTCTTTAGCAGCTTGGGCTCTTCCTTGAGGCTCTGGATTTTCCTCGCTCTGTGGTTCGGAGCATAGGCTGATGGCATGGGCTTGGGTGCCTCGGTTCCAAATCGCTCAGCCACGATGTTCACTATGAGGGTGGTCATCGTTTTCAGCCGACGGTCAATATCCCCCTTGGCTGTCGCTTCCAGGATCCCGATCTCCCGATCTACATCCTCATCAAACTGCTGCCACTCAGTTCTCTTCGAGGATTGGGGCCACTGGATCCTTGGTCTGGCCTAAGGTGCGCAGCCAGTTGTTATATCTTGCTGGCTTTGAAGGCTCTGTGGGTTGTTGGGAGATGATGCTGTTTCTTGGGGGCTTAGGGTGGCATGTGAGCTGTTGGCAGCGGGTGCAGGCGACACTAGGAGGCTCTGGGCACTGTGGGTTGCCTCCAGGCCTGGCTCCTCCTGCGTCTGACCAGAAGTGACTTCTGTGCGTTGTGTCGTCTTTGCCGCTGCCAAACACTTCATTCTGCCTTGATGTATCTTTAAACCCCTTGATGTATCTTTAAACCCCTCTCTGATTCTTGTAGGTTTTACCGCAGATGCACTGTACTGTCGTCGTCGTTTTTCCATTGTCCTGGGTCGTCGTTTTTAGATCTGTCCTGTTGGGGTGCTCATCCTCCCCCCTCTCGGGCACCTTGGTTGTATTCAATGTATTTATTTTCCTCCATGTGAAACAGGATGTCACACTCTTTTACTTCTCTTACCTCCACTGTTCTTCTTCATAAAAACAAAAGCTCATTCAAACAGTGCCCACTATTGTATATGTATTGATGTATTGATGTATTATTATTATTATTTTTTTTTACCTGTGCTGTCAGCATGCTGGACATACCATACAGAGTATTTGTATGCCATTGCATTTAGGACAGAGTTAGTCTGCAAGTGGAGTTCATCTTTTCAACCTGCAATGCAACTCTTTATTAATTCTTAAAACATCAAGAACTGCTGCAATTACTCCGTCCTGTAGGATGACAAGAGCACAACTGTTTGTTATACAGAACCGCCACACACAATGGAGAACTGCCCTCACTCAATGGAGAACTTTTTTACCATGTTTTGGTCTATAAACAACTAATCACTACTCCAAGAGGGGGAGAATGGCCACAGTGAGACAAATAAGCATAGAACCAAGCAACAACATATACATGGAAAAACATGAATATAGAAACAAACAACAACAACATGTAGAAGTGTGTGTGTGTGTGTGTGTGTGTGTGTGTGTGTGTGTGTGTGTGTGTGTGTGTGTGTGTGTGTGTGTGTGTGTGTGTGTGTGTGTGTGTGTGTGTGTGTGTGTGTGTGTGTGTATTAAATTAATTGCTAATAAGAATTTAATCGATTACGATTTTGTCTTATCGATAAGAACTGAACAAACTGCGGTCTTGTTGTTATTGTATCAACCTAGGTGTTTGTGGGACACAGGGTGATTTGAGAATAAAAATATCCAGCCAGGAAGAAGAAGTAATCACCAAAACGACAGGGGGCAGTCGAGAAAAAAATGTAATATAAAAACCATAGTAAACCATAGTGAATTCCATAAGGGTAGTGATTAGGTGTTGCATGGAGATCTGCCGCAGAGCGATCACTCAGCATTCCATGCTAACATTAGCAAGGTAGTGTGAGAATGAGAGAGAGAGTGAGATGGAGAGAGAGAGAGACAGCAAGCAAGAGATTGAGAATAGAGAAACTGATTTGAGGGCTGCAGCCCAAGTGCTCCTGGAATGGAAACATATCGGCATATGTTCCTTAATTTATTATGGACGATTGAGACGGAGGAGTACAACATTGTATATCTATCTTTCTATCTATCTATCCATCTGTCGATCTATCTATCTATCTATCTATCTATCTATCTATCTATCTATCTATCTATCTATCTATCTATCTATCTATCTATCTATCTATCTATCTATCTATCTGTCTATCCATCTATCTGTCTATCCATCTATCTATCTATCTATCTATCTATCTATCTGTCTATCTATCTATCTATCTATCTATCTATCTATCTATCTATCTGTCTATCTATCTATCTATCTATCTATCTATCTATCTATCTATCTATCTATCTATCTATCTATCTATCTATCTATCTATCTATCTATCCATCCATTTATCCATCTATCTACCTATCCCTCCCCAATTCTTCTCCCTATTGTGGACCAACACAGAAGCGAGGGAAGAAGGAGGAGTCGCTGCATAATGCATGTTACCTTGGAATAACAGGATACAACAGGGAATAAGACAGGATGATGGGGTGGAGCGGTAAAGGGATGGAGGGATGGAGGGATGGAGGGGATGGATGCAGTAATTGGAGGGGATGAGCGATGGCACCGAGGACCAGGGACGAAGGCCTGGCGCTCCCATGATGGATGGATGATGGAGGCGAGTGAGATGGTGGGACAGAGAGAGAGAGAGAGAGAGAGCGAGAGAGAGAGAGAGAGAGAGAGAGTGCGGGAGAGAGGAAGAGAGAGAGAGAGGGCTCTTAATGATGCTGCATATGGTTCCTGTCCTCCACCGTGTTTGTGTTTAGCCTTTCCTCTGTTAGTGCATTCCATCTTTCCATCCTTCCATTTCCCCCTTCCTCTTTCCATACTTCCTCGCTATTTTTTGTCATTCCTTGCTTCCTGCTTTTCCTCCCTTCTTCTCCCCCTCTAAGTCCTCATTCCTTCTTCGTTCCTTCACTAGCTTTCATTTGTCATTACTTTTCTTATTTATTTTTTCCTTCCTTCCTTCATTCCTTCCTTCCTTCTTTCTTCCTCTCTCTGACTCCCCTCTCTCCTCCTATCCCATCGCTTCCACCCCCGCTCTCATCTTCTGTCTATTCTCCCTAATGTCTTCCCAAATCCTAATGCTGTCCCACTCCGCTCTCTCCGTATCTCTCCTGCCACCTTTTCCTCGCCCTTCTTTTCATTTCCTTTCACTTTGCTCTGGTCTCATCTCCCGCCGCTTCTGCAGCCTCCGCCTTTTTAAGGAAAAATTACCATTTGCGTCGCCGGCCCCCGCATCTCCACCTGAGTTCATCCCCCCTCTTCCCCCATTCCACCCCTCACCCAGCCCTCACCAGCTCCGCTCCGTAAGGGGCGGGATGGTGGCAGCTGGTGGAAACGTAGCTTTTGCGCTGGGATTTAAATAGATGATGGCAGAGTCTCGCACCTCGTTGGGTTCCTTCTCTCTCTCTCTCTCTGAATAATGTAGCAGGGTCCTGGAGGCATTGTTGCCGGTCCTCACTGCCGGCAACATGCACAAGGCAGCATTGCCAGCCTTCGATATTCATACCCAAAGAGCGAGAAAGAGACTCTTTTGCAGTTTATTTTAATTTTTTTTTGTTGTGGGGGTCGGGGTGTTTTGTGCTGTGTTTTATTTAGGTCCAGATCAGGCGACCTACTTTCGCTTGTCAGTGACTCGGCGCGATGCTGCCTTAAGCCTGGTTCATAGTCCCCACAGCCGTAGTGTCGTTTAGTGCGTGCGCGCCACACATGACGTCGTTGCGGCGCTCGCGGCGATTTTGCGCGAGGGCGCGCACCTCCAAATTTTTGGAACTCCTCCGCACCGTGGGCTTCAGGTAATTCCAGATGGACGCGTCTGAAGGAAGGCTGTGTCAAGAGGTCCGCAGGTACAATCTGCACGGTCCAGCCGTGCGTGACCACAAACCTACTGAAAACACTTTTTATTCTAATTGTACAGCTGTACTTTTCGTAGTTATTCAGTTCTTTGTAATGTTTAAAGCAGTTCTTTCAGTTTCCCCTGATGTTTTGTGCACAGTGCCCCCTGTCTTTCAGGAGAATATCGCCACGGCAACGCACAACCATATATTATGCTCGTGCTTTCTCGGAGTGCGCACGGCATGCCCGCGCGGCTCGCTTGCGGCGACTAGAACGGAGCCTTTAGGCGGGTGGGGGAGGTAACTGGAGGTGAGATCTTTGCGTCACTGTCACTGTCCCTTCCCACGCTGTCCAGTGCACGTTTTTTTTCTTTTTTGAAAAACTCTTTTTACTCGTTCTGTTCTTCTCACACAGATTACCCGCCATGATCCTTGATAATACCCTCCTGTCAACCGCTGTCAGTTGTCAAAACTCAGCGCTAAAGAGGGCGGAGGGCAGGGGGTTGGGTTTTGGGGTGGTTGGAGAGATGAAAAGATGGTTCGGAATGAGCCAGGAAGGAGAGGAGGGAGGAATGAAAGAAGGAGGAAGGGAAGGGGGAGGTGGAGTGGTTGAGAGCGGTTTGGTGAAAGAAGAAGAAAGAAAGGAAGAAAGGAGTGCAAAAATAAGGAAGGATGAAGGAAAGAAGGGAAGGAAGGTAAGAAGTGAAGCATAACGGAGGGGGGAGAAAGGAAGGATGGAAGCTCGAAAGGAAGTAGAGGAGGGAGGAACGAGAGGAGGAGGAGAGGAAGGAATGAGGGATGGACAAGGGAGGGAATGAGGGAGAGGAAGAAAGAAGGAAGGACAAAATGAAGGCAAACAATAAGGAAGGAAGAAGGGGAGGAAGCAATAAAAGAGGGATGGAGGGATGGATGGATGGAATGAAGAATGGAAGGAAGGAAGGGAAGCATCATAAACGATGGAAGGAAGCAGCAGAACAACACAGGAGGAAGAGGAGAGGAGAACGACGGACGAAGGGGAAGAATCAACGGCCAGAATCCGAGTCTCCGGGCGCCCTGAGACAGAGAGGGAGATGATAGCGGAGAGAGAGAGAGAGAGAGTGATGTGTTTTTTGTTTGTGTATATTATCCCGTTATTTCCTTTTCTCTCGTTCGCTGCTTGTAACTTCCCTTCTTTTTCTTCTCTTTTCTCCTTTTCCGTCGTTACAATGGTTCACCCGAGGGGCTCCTGCTTTCCAGGAATACAGTTTCCTGTACCTCGCCCCTTCCACTGTCTGTTCAAGAGAGGAGAAACAAGGGAGATAGGGTGGAGGAAGACTGGAGGGAGAGGGAAAGAGAGCGAGAGAGTGGGGGGGTGGAGAAGAGGAAGGATTGCAGAGAGACTAGACGGTGTTTGATCAGCGGGGTGTTGAGTCACACGGAGATGTGATGGAGGGATTTGGGCTGTGCAACACACTGAGAGAGAGAGAGAGAGAGAGAGAGAAATTAGATGGAAAGTTTTCAGAATGGAGGCAACAGCAGTCAATCACTCAAAGAACATTCCCATATTCTGCCCTCTCCCTCTCTCTCTCCCTCTCTCCATCCCTCTCTCTCAATCTCTCCTTCACTCAATCTCTCTCTCTCTCTCTCTCTCTCTCTTCCTTTCCCTCTCTCTCTTTCTCCCTCGCTCACCAACCCGCTCTCTCTCCCCCTCTCAATCTTTCCCTCACTCAATCTCTCTCTCCTTCTCTCCATCCCCCTCTCTCTCTCCCTCTCCCAATCTCTCCCTCACTCAATCTCTCTTTCTCTTCTTCTCTCCCTCCCTCTCTCTCTTTCTCCCTCTCTCAACCTCAACCTCTCTCTCTCTCTCTCACCATCCCTCTCTCCCCACCCCTCTCCATCTCTCCCTCACTCCATCTCTCTCTTCTTCTCTCCCTCTCTCTCCCTCTCTCCACCCCCCTCTCTCTTTCTCCCTCTCCCAAGCTCTCCCTTGCTCAACCTCTCTCCTTCTCATGCTTTCTCTCCCTCCCTCTCTCAATCGCTCCCTCACTCAATCTCTCTCTCCCTCCCTCCATCCCTCTCAATTCAGTTCAGTGTCAATTCAAAGGGGCTTTATTGTCATGGGAAACAGTCGTTCACATTGCCAAAGCAAGTGTCAAAATTAAACAACAAAACAAGAAAAACAAATGTAAATGTGCAAACATGCAAGAATAGCGAGTAAGAAATAACAAAGTAGAATATAAAAATGTACAGCTGCAGTTAAATAAAAAGTAAATGGTAAATATAAGTGTAGTAATTAAATGTGAACACTGCAAATTATTGTTGTGTTATCAAAAATATTTGTTGTGTATGTATGTTCAGTAAGTGTGTCTATGTACAGAGGTCACACAGGGGTCACCTGTGCTGGACAGTCTTTATGCTGCTTGTATTCCGCTGGACGCCCTTTTCCGGCCACAGCAGCTCACAAATCCTGCTGCTGTGTTTGCGCAGTCCTGTATTTCGCCCAGCACATAAGGACGTTTTTTGTTATTGGCCATGTTTTTGAAGTCCTTTTGGGCGCTTGATTTCCGTGGGTAGTATGTGTCTCTGATGTCCATGTACAGTTGGCAGGAGGTGAGAAAGTGCAGCTGGGCTTCCACCTCCTGCTGTGTGCAGTGGGTGCACAGTCTTTCCTCTCTGGGTTGCCAGGTCTGGGTTGCCAGGTCTACCTGTGGCGGGCTCCCTCCACAGCAAGGCTGCGGTCACAGAGTCTGTACATCGTTAAGGATTTCCTTAGTTTTGGATCAGGTACAGTGGTCAGGTAACCTTTCGCGGAGTATTCTCTGTTTAGGGCTAAATGGCATTCCAGTTTGCTCTGGTTTGAATGAATTTCAAATGAATTTTAAAAATCTCTCTCTCTCTCTGTTCTTCCCCCCCCCCCTCTCTCTGTCTCTCCATCTCTTTGCTTCAAGTAGCCATAACTGAACTGTGATTTGTTACTCATTTTACATGAACAAATACAATCTTTTAGTTGTGCACCCGACATGATTTTGGAAAGAAATTGAAATACATTTATGAATGATAGTGAAATAATAAAAATATTCTCCGTGGGTGGGAAGGGGGATGAAACCACCTCAGAACACTGAGGAAATTCAGCGAAAAAGAGGAAACACGGGGAAAGCTCCGTTATTGGGAGTTATGGACTGAGGTGGCTCTGGGGGTCGTCCCCGCCCGTCAGCGTCACAAAGGTCAAGTAGACGGACACGATTCTTTTCATTTGTTTTGAACCTCCATCATCCCGCCTTCCTTTCTTCCTTCCCTCGCCTTTCCTTCCTTTCTCCTTCCTTTCTTTCCTCTATTTCCTTATCTCTATTTGTTGCCCTCTCTTCTTTCTTTCTTTCCTTCTTTCTTTCTTTCTTTCTTTCTTTCCTTCCTTGCTTCCTTCATTCCGCCGTTCCTTTCTTTCTTCCTTCATTCCTTCTCTACTTCCATTCATCCCTCCTTCCTTTCATCATTCCATCCCTTCCCTTTCTTTCTTTCTTGCTCTCTCTCTCGCTCTCTCTCTCTCCCCCTCCTGCATTAAGACCCTTTAAAATGTGTACACAGGAGGTCACTAGGACTGTGGGCAGCCTTGGCAAACATTAGACACCAGCAGGCGAATAAACAAGCGAGCCGGGTCGGCTTCGCAAGGGGTGACACGCACGCACGTACGCACACACGCACGCACGCACACACAAACAAACAAACACACACTTATTTATACATCGTTCCCTATGTGAATATGACAGTGAGCTGCATTGACTAGGTGGATAACCCAGGGTGCGCAACGCCCGTGGTGCTGTGCCCTACAGCGCACACTAATGGAATACAATCACTCTCCCACTCTGCGTGTGTGTGTGTGTGTGTGTGTGTGTGTGTGTGTGTGTGTGTGTGTGTGTGTGTGTGTGTGTGTGTGTGTGTGTGTGTGTGTGTGTGTGTGTGTGTGTGTGTGTGCGTGCCTGTGTGCGTGCCTGTGTGCGTGTGTGTCGGTCTGTCTGTTTATCTATCTGTTTGGTACTGTGTGTGCGTGGATGTATAAATTGCCCCCACGCCTGTATATGTGTGATCATGCATCGCTACTGCTGCCGCTCATTCTGTCCTGGGGAATGTTCCGGTGAAGTCAGTGGTCCGCATAGCATTAGCATGAATATGTATCTGGAAGACATGGCTGATGTCAAGGAGTCGACTTTTTCATTTTTCTTCAGACCGAATACAAGTTCCCGGAAGTAGTAACGACTTTTGGGTACTTGCCGATATTGATTACTTTAAAGTGGTAATCTGTAAGCTTATTTCCTATTTTGTCAAAGAATCTCACATTTGATACTTTGTTTCAGCTGGTACTATTTCAGAAACAGTCATTTAATGTATTAGTTAATTCATTATTG
>NC_137193.1:28649406-28651906 GCF_960531495.2 Zeus faber
AATCAATCGGCTTGCATGAGGGGAATTGATAAGGTTCTTCCGCCGCCATTATCTTCCAGTATATCTACCACGCACACGCACACACACACACACACGCGCACACACAGGGAAGAAACTCTCAAAATGATGGGCTCTGTTCATTTTAATTAAAATGCATCACACCACCTAGAAACCCTCCTTTGAAATTCATACACTCGAAAAAAGAATACACTGACAATACATCAGAGAAACATACGCACAAAGGTATACACACCTGGGGGGGGAGGGGTTGGGGTTGGCCTTGGACTCCAGTGTTAAACTGGAGCCATATTGGAGTCAAATCCACTGTGCACGTTACTTTAAAAAAGTGTATAGAAAGTGTAAAATATGTAAGTTGGATTTTTGCTCTCTTGACCTCCATGGAAAACCACCTAAGTCCAGCGGGCAAAAGACCGACTTCTAAGTTAAATAAATAAAATAAATAAATAATTCATGTTAGTGTTTCCTCACACTTTCAGAAAATATTCATGTATGAAGCAGCGGTCGCCCGAGCGTCAGTCCGGCCGACCATCTCGGCTTTTGGTCATATTTGTCATTTTTCTGATTACTAGAATCGTCACTCTGACTGGCCGATAGAGATCCGCTCTTGCGTGATGTGTGCGCTCCGATGCAGCAGCTGACTCTCTGAAACGCACAGTTACATCTCACGTCATTTGCAAATTGGAGGATGTCGAGTAGGTGTCCGGTGGAAATTATTTTCCGTGATTTTCCCCCACAATGCCGGTTATTTTAAAGTTAAGTCGAGCTTGTGAAAGTTGCATAACTCATGCCGTCATTGCCGTTCCAAGGTTACAAAAACTCTGTTATACCCTTATGCCCCACGCAAATGCGCTTCACAAAATGACGACTCTAAAAACTAAACTGAATAAGCAACCAGACCATCCTTGATGGTGCCCAACCAGAAATAATAACCTTTGCAAAAAATAATGAAGGGTATAAAAAAGCAGTGGATCCCCAGACTTTGATGCAAGGTAAATACCAGCGCTTATCACACTTTTCAGCTTTGCATCAAGACTTTTCCATCTCAATAGTTATGTTTACTTCTTATGAGTTATTGTTCTAAAAAGAAGATGTATCAGACTAGAAGATGTTCCGGTAGTTGTGTTACTCGAGGCTTCAAATTGTTTCAACTAATCATGCCTTCATTTGAAGGAAGCTTTGTGTCGGAGTCGTGGTAAATATTCAAAAGTATTCGGCTGTTTATCTCCTTGACTACTCATAATCATTCTTTGTATCGGTCCTTAAAAACAACAACCACGTACCAGTCAATGCCAAGTATGAAAGTTATTCGGATTTTATTGTTTCATATGTTTTATAAAACAAGAAAGTGGATTTTTGATCAAGTAGTCCACCTGGTTCATATTGATGGCTATGTGAGACACTTCTCGATTCCTTTAATTTCTGACACTTCTCATCCACTTTCACATTATTTTTTCGTTCAGTGTGGGTGACACCCCCAGTCAAACTGCAGCCAGACACACGCTGAGTTAAAACACTCGACTCACTGATTCAGAGCCGAACTTTTCATCACTCCACAGCGTTGTGCTTGCTGCTTCGTTTATTCAACCACGAAATGAATGTATTCAGATTAAGGGGCTGAAATGTCTTAGCCCCAATGCGTTATGTTCCGGGTCACGTGTCACTATGTCATTTATGTTATTTATGCAACACACAGCGCTGTAATAGGCTGATATGCAGAATGATGCAGAGCTTGGGGCTAGTGAGGAATTCGACCTTCCAGCCCCAACCTGATTATTTTTCTCCAACATAATCGGTCTTAAGGTAGTTACTGACATGGAATATGAGGACTATGTGCTCTGCAAGTGTATTTAATTTTAGATGTATTTTCTCATCTTTTTCTCAAAAAGCCCTGTTAGCCCATTCATACCAGCCGCCCCTGCCGGTATACCCCCGTTGACTTCTTGGCATCAAAGCTCTCGACCGTGCCACATATCCATTCCAGTAGACACTCACTGAATCAAGTTTGTTCCTCTGGATTTACCTCTATATTTATTTGTTTCAGACAAATGCAGTTGGATAACTTGCTTGCCTCTTAACTCAGTAGATTTCGACTGTCCAAAGTAGTTGCACGGGCGGACAGGCGCGGTCAGGCACATGTCAACATGTCAGCCTATAATCCTAATAATTATAGACTTGATTCGTACAGCACCTTTCAAAACCGTTTAGAACGTGCCTTGACAGTCAAAATAAAACAGGAAGACAAAGGCAAATTTGTGCCTTCCTAATGCTCCTACGCAAGTTGGTTATGTCACAACATCCATTATTTTATACGGTTGGCGACACAAACACACACACACACACACTCACTGATATGGATTATTGAGGGCAGTATGGGACCCGCAGGACAAGAGAGAGAGCGAGAGAGAGTGTGTGTGTGTGCGTGCGTGTGTGCGTGTGTGTGTGTGTGTGTGTGTGTGTGACTTCTATCCTGTATATATAA
>NC_137193.1:28654406-28686906 GCF_960531495.2 Zeus faber
TTTCACCTAAATCGATCCACATACGGAACCGATGTTAATGAAAAACCGAATAACTTTGATCCTAAATATTCAGCTGGTCTTGCTCACCGTAACTGACACATCACAATTTGTAAACAAAATGAACTAGATGAGATTTACAGTAATACGCTTTATGACGTCATCATACAATTTACTATAAATGTACAGATTCCGATTGAGAATGTCCATTGCTACCGTGTCCACTGACTACATCGCTCTGTAGTGGTTCAATGTTACCAAACTATAGATTTACCTGTGTATTTATGTACCTTCTTACCTGGTATGTTACAGATGTCAGTAGATCTGTTATATTGATATTTATAGAAATAATAAATAGAAGCCGTGCAACAGTAGATAATCACAGAAATACCACGCCGTTTTTTGTATTTCATGGAAATGGGACTTATTGAAAATGTAATCCAAGGAAAAATGTCAACAATAAATTGTGTAAATTCGACTGCTATCGTAAATCAACGTCAATACGTTGTAATTGACATATACGAAACGCGTCACCTACCTCACTGAGACTCTGTACAGATACTGAGATGTACTTACATACAACAAGGCAAGTTATAACAGTGAAAAAAATAAACAACTTTTTTTTTATAAACATCATGTATAAATATTTTCCTACACGTAAACTTAATAAACTTTAATGAAAAGGCAGAAAGTGTTTGCAGTATTGACAAATTCTTCAATAATAATTCTAATGACAAGTTAATGTCAAAGATCCATAAATCTTGTCTGCGTTACAATATAGACAAGGAATCTATTAAACTGAATTTTCCAATTATAGATTATTAACAGAAAAAATTACAATAAAGTAGTTATTACAACATGTATTTATTTATTTATAAAATGAAATGTATTTATTGTTATTGTTATGAGTAATTACAAAAGTTGTTTTTGTTATTATTGGAGATGCTGAAGAATTGGCAAAAATCTAAGACAATAAATGAGCCATTGTCCAAAAATCCAGTCATCAAGGTCAGTCACAATATTAAAAAAAAGTACTGAAGAACAATACTGTGAAAAAACCCACTAATAGAAAAACTTTAAATGTAAGTGTTGATTCCGAATATGTATCGATGTTAAGAGGCTAAATTCACCAGGATGATTTACGATTCGGTGACTCAAGGAACAAACAGTGTGCTGCTATTTGTTTAACAGCAAGATTCAGAACATCTGCACATGGACACAATATGACCTAGACAATGTTTTAATTACAGGAAATAAACTTTATCAAGATATGAAAAAGTCTGGTAAAATAAATGATAATGTTATATCTTATAATAAATGATTATAAGATTATATTGCAATAACAGAATTGCCAACAACACAAACTATGTTTAATACAACATTCCAAATTCCGTATGCTGAGCCATTTACTGGCTGCATTGATGTAAATTACTATGACTCTGAATTGTATTATATCGCTGACAATTGATAGAGCAATTAAGAAATGACTGTCAAATAATAATGATGCATGTTTATAAACCAATTCTGGTAGTACATTAACAATTATTAAGCAGAAATTCAGTTATGCAATCGTTGAATCACATGCAAGGAGCAAAATTGGGCTACATGAGCATGACTCACCTTGTAGTTATGCTGCTTACGACAACAACATTGAATCATGTCTATAGTCATTTCTTTCTTACTAATAATAAATGTAGTCTCACTGAACGGATTTTTGAAATCACAGGACTTCAGGTAGATATTATTGACGCCCAACAACAACACAAAGTAGGTAATACATTGAGAATTCCAATATGAAAGATATATACAGTATATATATATATATATATATATATATATATATATATATATATATATATATATATATATAAAATACATGAATTCCAACACACAGAATTGAAAAATACATGTGATGATTACAATTTTGTGCCAACAACTGCACCAAAAACAAGCAATATAAAAACAAAACCATTTAGTGCCCAAATGTTAACAGATTCCAACTCACAGAGAAATACAACTTCAATATCAGTGGCACTCTAGAAGAAGTCACCACTGACGCAATGCAACCTAATCCGGATATTACAGTAACTATGACAACGTCTGTCATGCACCCTTACCTTGATTCGTGGGCTATGGATGTAACTACGTTATGTTTATAAGTTCAGTAGATTTCGCTTTATTGCACAACACCAAAAAATGTAAGACATACCTAAAACGAATAAACTGGACCCAGTGAATTGCTGCCTGCAGCTATATTTATTATTATTCTTCTTCTTATTATTCTTATTATTATTATTAGGGATCTAGCCCAAGGGAATCTTTTTATTTTTAATCTTGGCGTTTTTCCAGATACTTTTTATAAACGTGTCTGGAACACAACAATTGCAGTGAGCACAGACATGGTTGAGGTCTCCTTGGAACCAGGACATTTCAGACGTCTTGTCATTTGTTCATCAATATCGATGTACATTTGGAGCAGAAATGAGTGAAAAACGCTTGTACTTTTACTGGGAGAAGAAGAATGTAGCGGGCCACTTTGTGACATTATGAACCGATATTATATAAGTCCGCTTTCCATCTCTGGGTGCTCATTGCGCTGTTTACGCCTCATTGTAGTTCCTACGCAAGACGAGCAACCAGGAGACGACAGGCTGGGAGGAGCCGATGCGGCGTTCAATCTAAACTCGGAAAATCGTGCTCCCATTCAGAGAACCCGGGATAACTGTAATACGTACCAAACACGATTAAACTGGACTTGTGTATTGCTGCCTGAAGCTGTATTTATTATCATTATTATTATTATTATTATTGTTATTATCATTACAGCCTCAGCCTCAAATCAAAGCACCTTCAACACCCCTTCTCGGATGTGGATGCGCGCGCGCACACACACACACACACACACACACATAAATAAATAAATACACCTTAAGTGAGGACACACGTTTCTGGTGCACTTCTAAGACAAAATAGGTAAGTGGGAGGCTGGTATAGTATAGTAAAACAAACGTACACACACATACACACATCCTTGCGTGAATGGTCAAGGGGGGACCACGGATACTTTGGCGAGATTGCTTCGCCCCCCTGCCCCCCACTCCCCCCTTCTCTTCCAGCAGCGAGCTTCCTGACGTGTGTGTGTGTGTGTGTGTGTGTGTGTGTGTGTGTGTGTGTGTGTGTGTGTGTGTGTGTGTGTGTGTGTGTGTGTGTGTGTGTGTGTGTGTGTGTGTGTGTGTGTGTGTGTGTGTGTGTGTGTGTGTGTGTCTGTGTTTTATCAGTGCACATCCAGGGCAAATGGGCCATGATTTGTGTTTTGAATGTAGCAGCTCCCAACCCCAAAGCCAATTGATTTCTGCTGCCCTTTCATGCTGCCTCTCTCTCTCTCTCTCTCTCTCTCTCTCTCTCTCTCTTAAAATGTTCTCTATCATTCATTCTTCTATCATTTCTCCTCACATCTCCCTCCTTTCCCAGCCTCCTTCCCCTTCGTCATGCTATCCGTACGCCTGGATCACACCAACTTTCTCCGTTGTTGAAGAAGAGTTGTCCCTATTCCTTCACATCCTCTTCTCATCCCTCCCTCCTCCTCCTCCTCCTCCTCCTCCTCCTCTCTTTGTGCTCATCCCCCTCTCTCCTTGTCGTCGTGCCTGGGTGTTCGTGTATCTCAGCGTCCTCTCCTCCCTTTCGATCTCTTTGATGACCTGCTTTCCTCCCTCTCGCTCTCTCTTGCTCGCCCTCCTCTTCTCCATCCTTCTCTCTCGCTCTCTATCGCTCTCTTTCACGTGTGTTTAAAAAAACGTGTTTTTTCGAAACTCAAACACTTTCTCTCGCTCTCTTGCCCGCCCTCCTCTTCTCTGTTCTTCTCTCTCTCTTTCCCTCTCTCTCTCTTACTCGCTCTCTCTTTCTCTTTCTTCAGTTGGGTTGAGTCTGATTGCTCTATCTCCTCCGGTTTCTCATCTTTTCCTGCTTGTCTTCCCAGTGTCTTTTGCCTGCTCTTTTTTTCACCTCCCCCGTTGCTCTCTCTCTCTCTCTCTCTCTCTCTCTCTCTCTCTCTCTCTCTCTCTCTCTCTCTCTCTCTCTCTCTCTTATATTCTCCCTCCTATATCTCTTATCTCCCAATCTCCTGGTGCTCTCCTGTTTGCACGTCCTTCACCCCTGTGTCATCGCCCCTCACCCCCCCTCTCTCTCTCTTTACACTGTCTTTCTCTCGCCCTCTCTCTCTCTCTCTCTCTCTCTCTCTCTCTCTCTCTCTCTCTCTCTCTCTCTCTCTCTCTCTCTGTATTTATTTCTTTATTGCTTTGTTCATTGATTTTATTTGTCTTTGCTCATTGATTTCTGGATAAAAACCCATTTTGCAGTAATCTGCTGAAACCACCGAACTAGACAAACCTGGATAGAACCCCCTCCTCCTCTCTCTCTAATTATTGGCTTCATTGGCATGACCACTGGATCACAGAAAACATGCTCCCATAGCGTGCATGTAAACAGGAAATAGATACTCCAAACAGGATAACACATAATGGAATGAAATAAATACACCCCCCCCTCTCTTTTTCTCCCATCCCCAAAACCCAGTGAAGCGTCCTCCAGACGGACGGTCGATCCCTCTCTATTTTGACCAGCCCTTCTGCCTCCTTGCCCTCAGCTGTCACGTATTTAAAACAATAAAGAAAGAAAAACACCCCAAAGAAGGGAAGAAAAATAAGAAGAGAAATGTATGAAATACCAATTAACGCAGTGTTAGCCACCTCTCCACCCACCATATCGCGCTGCATTAAATTGATTTCATGTATCTGTCGGGTTTTTCTTCTTTTTTCCCACTTCTGAGCTGAACCCCCCCACCCCCCAACACACACACACACACACACACACACACACACACACACACACGCACACACACACACACACTCACACACACACACACACTCTCACACACACACACACACACACACACACACACACACACACACACACACACACACACACACACACACACACACACACACACACACACACACACACACAGACCCAAGGTTTCACTGGCATCTTTTTTTTTATCTTCCTGCTGTTAGCTCTCTTTCATTATTCACACATTGTCACTTAGTTCCTGCATAGGAGCAGGGTAGAATAGAGCAGTATAGAATATAATCAATGGTACAATAGAAAACAGTTTTGTAGAATAGAATAGAATAGGATATTGTAGAGTGAAATATAATTTAATAGAATATAGTAGAGTAGAATAGAATACAGTCGATTAGAATACAATATAATTGAATTAAATTGAAACAAATACAATATAGTAGCATCTAGTAGAATAGAATAGAGTAGTATAGAATAGAATAGAAGAAAAGAAGAATAGAATACAGTATAAATTAGAGAGTATGATAGAATAGGTAATGATTTAATATGATAGAGTAGCATAGAATAGAGTCAAAAATAAAACAGTCAAATAGAATAGTAAAGCAGAGTATAAAATGGAGTAGAATAGAGTAGTATAGAAAGGAATAGGGTAGAATAGAATACAGTTATATAGAACATAATTGAGTAGAAAATAATAGAGTAGGATAGAATATATTATAATAGAGTAGATGTAGATTAAAATAGTAGATTAGTGGATTAAAGAGTAAAGTACATTGGAATAGAATAGAATATGGCAGCATAGAAGAAAAAAAGAATCGAAAACAATAGAACGCAATCCAGCACAATACAATATCAGAGCAGCCGAATAAAGCCCATTTTGCAGTAATCTGTTGAAATCACCAGACCGGCAAACCTGGATAGAACCCCCCCCACCCGCTCTCCACCCCCCACTCCACTCCCCCGTCCACACCCCCGTCCACTCCCCACTCCACTCCCCACTCCACTCCTCCGTGACCTTTCCCATCCCGTATGGCTCCTACCGCACACAGATATTAACTGGTGGAAAGGAGTTCCGAGAGGACCCTGATATTTCGGACACATGCAACATATTATCTGCGGAGTGGGCGGAAATGAAAAGGTTTTTGTTTTTTCTTTATTTCCTCTTCTTTCTCCTTGGCTCATCTCTGGTTCCCCACTTTTACAATATTGAAGAGATCAGCTGAGATGGAGAAAGCTTTTCAATCCTGCCCTTTTTCACGGTGAATTATTGAGCATTTTGGGAAAGCGGGGAAAGGTCCACACCTTCCCTGCCCTTTCGCCTGTCGGGCAAAGTGTTGGACTAACCGCAGGAACCGCGGACAAGACACATGGACTCTCAGCATCACACCCAGTCGACCCCGACATTTCAGACACGGCCCGAGTGAAATTCCCCATCGAGGGCCCGGGGTTGGAGGTGATTTAAAGACAAGTGGCTCGCCAGTGATTGATTAGGTTTTTGTTGATTATATTAGCATTAACATAAACATTAACATTAACGTCTCTTTTTTCCCCTCATTGCTTCAGTTTGGGTACATTTGATTATGCTTTTAATATTACCATTATTAACTTTTTGTTTTTAATTATTGTAGCTCCACATTGCTTCTGTATGGGTCCATTTGAGCACCGCAAGATGAAGGAAATTGTCGCATTTGAAGTAAAGTCTTGACTTTTTATGCTTCCGTAAGAAAATGAGAAACAATTTTTGAAGGCTTATTTTCCCGAGCAGGTCGATTCGGCTCTTTAAAAATGCAGGAGTTTGTTTTACACTTGAGCTATTTGATTGTTGCCTCCCTATATGGTTTGTTTATGTGCAGGGCCCAACACACACATTGAATGCAGAGAAGGGCTGCCATGCATAATTCAAAGCAACTGATTTCAAAGATGTAGGACCTGGTGCACAAGGTATCGCGCTTCGATGATTTCTGATGCCACAGAGTCATGCTATAAATTCTGTGCCATGTATCTTTGGTTGTGGCGTGTCTGTAATCAAAACTGTGTTTTCCGCGTGTGTGTGTGTGTGTGTGTTTGTATGGTTGTAGCTGTAGCCCCCAGTGAGTCTAGAACAAAGCAGCCATTTGTTATGTTATGGCGGTAAATGTCCCTTCTTCACCCTCTTGGCAAATGGGCGTGTTGATGACGTCATCATCATGCGAGTGGGGCATGATAGAGATGTCATCAACACGTGACATGCCCACTCACTCGCTGTGAATTGAAAGCTACTTTCACACATGCACTCCAGACAATGTCCGGAGAAAACAGTTGCTTTGAATTATGCATGGCAGCCCTTCACTGCATTCAATGTGTGTGTTGGGCCCTGCACATAAACAAACCATATAGGGAGGCAACAATCAAATAGCTCAAGTGTAAAAAAAACTCCTGCATTTGTAAAGAGCCGAATTAACCTGCTCTGGAAAATAAGCCTTCAAAAATTGTTTCTCATTTTCTTACGGAAGCATAAAAAGTCAAGACTTTACTTCAAATGCGGCAATTTCCTTCATTTTGTCCTGAGTTACGTTTTCACACATGTAGCACACAACTGGTGATTTGTGTCGGAGTCTGTGTCAGACGATTATCAGACGAGTGTCAGATTTGGATGTATCCGCAATATTAACGTGTATTATCTTCTTCTTTGTCCTTGTATGTTATGGCGGTAAATGTCTCTTTTTCACTCTTGGCGAGTGGGCACCATGAGGCAGGAGTGGGCATGATGATGCCCCGGTTGCATGATAGAGACGTTATCAATAAGCGACGCGCCCACTTCCTTGCTGTTAATGCTCTGGACAATTGCCTGCTCCGTTCACACATACCTCTCAATCGGACACTATGCGGACTACTAGGGTGATGGCTGGGTAAAATCTGGTTAATGTCCCCTCCAAATGGTTCGGACATTTGCGTTCGCACGCTCCTCTGGCTAATGTCCGGATAATTTCAGGGTTGCAGTGCATGTTTGAAAGCAGCTTTACATGGACCTCTTCGGGAATTATATCCTCATGTCATTATCCAGCTGTGTGTGTGTGTGTGTGTGTGTGTGTGTGTGTGCGTGTGCGTGTGCGTGTGCGCGTGTATGTGTGTGTTTCTGTGTGTGTGGCTCGGTGCACAGCTGCAAGAACGGTGATCCACTGGACGTCATTTTGGCAATTTAATTGGGAAAATTTGTTGTCAAAAGAGCAGAATACATCAAAAGTCAACAACGCCAACCAGGGAGACTCGTCTACGGGACCAAGGGTGGACAGATGAATGGATGACAATTGAGGAGAGAGAGAGAGAGAGAGAGAGAGAGAGAGAGAGAGAGGCTAAGGGAGGTGAAGGACCCTTGTCGGCCGGCGGACTGACTGTGGCAGTGGATTAGACGTGATGCATATGCCACCCGGCCAGGTGCCCGTACGGCCGTGCAGCCCCTTGGCGGAAAGAGAGGCAGAAACTGTGTGAAAAATTGATGTCCTACTTACAGTAGAGAGGAGGAGGAAGAAGAAGAAGAAGAATTTAGTTGCGTAGCGCTAAGCCTATCAACAGTCTAGTTTTACTGCTCTGACATTTTTTTGCCATTAGTGTGTGTGTGTGTGTGTGTGTTTTTCTTAAGTACAGCTCTATGCTGCTATTGCCCAATTATTTCCACCAGCCTGACTGGCTTTGTTGGGAACTAAGCAAAATATTAGGATTTGGCGCTCTCTCTCTCTCTCTATTGCTCTAATGTACACACACACACACACACACACAGACACACACACACACACTCATTAGCCCTCCCACGCACGCTGCGCTGCTGTTTAACCAAGCGGAGCACCTCTCCTTCAGCGATCTCCTTCTATTTAAATTAGGTGGGGAGGCTTTTTGGGGGGTTGGGGGGCTGGGGTTAGGGGAGCGGGTCCCTGAAAGAGTCAGCAGAATGGAACCGCGGCTCGTCCCCATCCCTCCTTCCTCTCCCCGAAAACAACCTTTCCAGAGTCTGGGAGTCTATCTTTTTTCGCTGCTTCGAAATAGCTAGCCGCGACAAGGAGGAAGGAAGGAAGGGTTGAGGTGAGGAAGGTGGGAAAGATGGAAGGAACAAAGGAAGAATGGAAGGAAGGAATTAAGGACAGAAGGACGGAAGGAACAAACAAACAAACAAACAAACAAGGGGGGAAGGAAGCAGAGAAAGAATGAATAAAATAGGGAAGGAGGAAGGAGGAAGGTACAGACAGAAAGAAGGACGCTCAAAAGCTACGTGCGATGCCTTTTTGGCCAGTGAAACATTAAACATCAAACTGAGTTCTGTAATAAGTCTAAGTTCATTTTGTAGTTCTTGTTTTTTTTGGTTTTTTTTGCAGTGATTAAGGTCATAAAATAATGATTCAGAGCCTTCCTTCAGGGTTCAGGGAAAAGCCTTCCCATTAGCCCTTCTGTTGGTTTTTCCCTAATTTAAGCGGCTGGGCGCAACATTCCCCGGTGACTTATCGCAAGCGTACGCCAACAGGAGCATATGACACGCTTCCATTTTACACTTAATGTTATCGGTTTGACTGAAATTGCTCTCAAACCGGAGGGTTATAGATAGCTACTTAAAGCTGTGATGGCTTTTAGTTTATCAAATCAACCGAGTCCAAAGGAACGCGTATCACAGGCTCCAGTTTTTGGATTTGTGGATTCCAATCCCGGTGAGGAGTCACACTGTCGCCTGGGAAGTTTTACGCAGTTGATGTATTATATAAATATGAGGAAGGGGAGTAAGAGTAGAAGATACTGTGAGTTCTGGTTGCTGCAGCAACGACAAGAAGAAACAAAATCAAAGGGAATATCTGAAAAACAGAGTTTTTGCTGCCGTGTCTGACCGATTGATGGTGAAGGCAATTTGAGGGCAATTGGTGAAGGCAATTTGGGGGCAATTTGGACAGAAATACCAAAAAAAAAAACCCCACTTAAATTTAGTTTCCCCATCATCTGGTCCGATTGAGACCTCGCTCTTTCTCTCTCTATCCTCCTTTCTTTCTGTCCAATTCTATTCCGTTGTGGTCTTTCCAAACCTGCCACTGACGCTGGTCAACGCTTGATGGACAGCCGCGGTGAAATCCGTCGCAGTGGAACAGGGTCTCGGAGACACAACGGCATTTCGTTGTCCCGAGCCATTAGCATATACCAGAGCTCCGGAAAAACCCCCACGATTCACAACACCTACCAACTGGCTGGCAGAGAGAGAGAGTCAACTCTCCCCGTGGGCACCCATGGGCCTCAGAAGGTTGCAAAGTGCGTATTTACACAGCTCTACGCGCTGTCACATGGGGCCGTCGCGACTGTAGATTTGCACCGGCAGAGACCGAAGCTGTTGCCATGACGAACGTGCAAAGTGAAAAAAAAATCTATCTCCCTCTATCCCTCTATCTATCCATTTATCCATCTATCCATCTATCTATCCATTTATCCATCTATCCATCTATCTATCTACCTGTGTTCTCTCATAAAGGACGGCCATTGTGCAGGTCTGTTTATTTGAGGATGCAGGGCATGCTGGGTAATTGAAAGGAGGACAACTGAATGAGTCACAGGTTGAGAGGGAGTGTATCCGTGTGTTTGTGCCCCCCTGCCCCCCACTCCCCCCTTCTCTTCCCCTTGCATGCAACAAGCTTCCTGACATGGGAAAAAAAACTGGGTGGTGTGTGTGTGTGTGTGTGTGTGTGTGTGTGTGTGTGTGTGTGTGTGTGTGTGTGTGTGTGTGTGTGTGTGTGTGTGTGTGTGTGTGTGTGTGTGTGTGTGTGTGTGTGTGTGTGTCTGTGTGTGTGTGTGTGTGTGTGTGTGTGCGCGTGTGTGTGTGTGTGTGTGTGTGTGTGCTTGTGTATGATTTATCAGCTTCCCATTGAAGGCTGAAACCATCAACCGCCTTGCCAGACGCTCACACACACACACACACACACACACACACAAAGACACACACACACACACACACACACACCTCCAATTTATTTTTATTTTTTCCCCAACCCGCTTCCTGTCGTTTTATCTGTTGTTCTCTGTTGTTTCCATTTTGTTTGCTCTCTACTGCCTGGACCCTCCACGATCACTCCTTCCCCAAGTTCTTCATTCTGCAGAACCTCCTCTCATCCTCCTCATCCTCCACCGTCATCTACAATTGTGCTTGTGACGCATTAGGATGCATTATGGGATATACCTGCTATCATAGTGTGTGGTGTTTGCATTCTACAAATTTCACAGGGTCTAAATCATGTCATCCTGGTAGTTTATACACACTAACTGAGAATACTATAGGTTTGGCATACTACAAATACTACAAATGGCATACTACAAATAGGAAGGAAGGAGGGAGGGAGGGAAGGCAGGCCAGAAAGAAGGAAGGACAGAGTAGGAAGAGAAGGACAAAGGGAAGAAGGGAGTTAAGGAAGTAAGGTCGGGTGGAAGGAAGCAGGGATGGAGGGAAGGAAGGCACAAGGACAGAAGGAAGGATCGAAGATAGGAAGGTAGCAAAGAAGGAAAGATGAATAGAAGGAACGTGGGTCAGATGGAAGGGAGGAGGGAACGACGGAAAGAAGGAAGGATGGATGTATGGAAGGAAGGACTGAACAGTGCAAGGAAGGAAGGACAGAAGGAAGTGAGGACAGATAGGCAAATGCAATGAGGGAAGGTAGGCGGAAGGAAGGGAGGAAGGAGTAAAGGAAGGTAGGCTAGAAGGACGGCGGGTAAGATGGAAGGAAGGAGAGAAGGACAAAAGGACATAAGAAAGGCAGAAGGAAGGAAGGTTGGACGGACGGACAGGCAAAAGGAAGAAAAGGACGGATGCAAGGGAGGAAGGCAGAAAGAAGGACTCAGGGAGTACTCAGGGAGTAAGGAAGGCAGTAGGAAGGTAGGGGGAGGACAGAAAGAAGGAAGGACAAAAGCAAAAGGAATAAAGGAAGGAGGCAAGCGAGTGAACCTTCTGCCTTCCTCCCAAGGAACGATGGAAGGATGAAATTACGGATGGACAGAAGGAAGGAGCGAGGGAGGGAGGGAGGTGTGGCCAGCCTCTGCTGCCGCTCAGACGCTCTGCTCGGCCATCTTTTGCTCTACCAGCAGACTGCCGGGACTCACTTCATCCTCCATTCATTCCCTCTGTTTATCTTCTCCTCTTCTTTTGTTTTTCATCTGTTTACAATGGGATGTTGGGGCCCACGCTGTGACAACACGCACGCACATTCAGACAAACACACAGGCGCACACACACATACACACACACTCACACACACCCCCACACACACACACGCACACACTCACAGGCCGCCACACGCCCAGACGCCACTGATCCACTGGCATCAAGCGCGCAAGAAATACGAACAAATATCCCACGCGCTGCCTCCGTTCTATTTCCGCTTTCGATGTGTGGATTTAATTGTTTATTACGAAGCGAATGATTCGGGAGGCAAAAGCAATTCATTTCCCCGTCCTGCGTCCGCTGTCCTCTCCCTGACTGTTCAAGAAGGATTTAAAGTAGCTTCTCGGGGACGCCAGAGAAATAATCCACTGTTTCTCTAATCCCACGCGGCGGATATATGCACTCGAGCGGTCGATTCAGATTCAAACAACCCCCCCCCCCCCCCCCCACACACACACACACACACCTATACTAAAACTTGTGGATGCAGTGGACACACACACACTCACACACACACACTCACACACACACACACACACGCACACACTTTCATGCTTAAGCCGCTCAGGTGTGAGTGCGCTTCAGATAACCCCCAGAAATGGACTGTCAACGTGTGACAATCATTTACCGTCCTTGGTGTCCATCTCGGCGGCTTGCCGCTGCGGAGGGGGTGGAGGATTTGCTGGCAAGTGAGCGGAATTGGCGATGGTCTCCGGAGCCCCCCCCCCCCCCCCCCCGTTGGAGAAAGAGAAGCTCCCGGATCCCTCTGTCCCCTTTCCTCCCTCCTTATCCCCTATCCTTCCGCCTTTTATAAAAATTATTATCTACAGAGAGAAGCTGAATGGGCTTGTCGCTCAGCCTTAACCCCGGCTACCTGGATAGCACGGAAGTAATTCCGGAAATATACTTTCGTTCATTGTCCTCCTTGTAAGAGGTAAAGACTTATGTAGGTTTTTTAATGAAATGACGATTTACACATATGGCCGGTGTATAGCGTGCTGTCATCAGTGAATGATGGAAAGGATTGTGGGATATGGAACAAAATGCAAGACTAAACGCATCGGAAAGGGCCTCCGAGGTAAAGCTGCCTCAAACGGCCGCTGCTTTGGGGGACAAGGGGGCACAGGCCGAAGGGGGCATGGAAAAGTAGTTGTTGGCAGGGATTAAGTTTTGATTAGCGATTCAGTGGAAGACTCACTCACTATTTGCCGCATCAAGGCTACTAGTAGCCTTATGCTGATTGTAGTATCAGAGAGCCAGAAAAAAAGGACATCCCAGGGCTTTTGAAAACGTTTCCATTTTTCAAATAACCTACCCCATGAAAAAACTGTCCACCGGAAGAGACACATCTTATCCCCCGCTCTTTGCGGCCAACTTCGCCGAGAATTTAAGGCTCGTCTTTTTTCTTTTTTTTTTTTTTTTTTTGTTGCGTATTTGAGTTGAAGGTGACTTTGCCTCCATCCTTCCTATGTCAGCCTGATTGCGGCAAATCGCCGGCCGTTTGGTAAAACCCGAGTTAGGTTTTCTTTGATTTTCCCAGGTTTTTTTTTTTTTTTTACCCACCGTTTCGCCGGCTTCACGGATAAATTCCGCGGCGAGGACAACAAACAGCTCAATATCGCTTAAAGTGACTCCGCGGGGAGCCACAGACACAGGGAGAGAGAGAGAGAGAGAGAGGGAGAGAGAGAGAGAAAGAGGGCGGGAGAGAGAACGAGAGGAAGAGTGGCAGAGAGGAAAGTAGGATTGAGAAGCACCATTTAAGTCCGACAGTGAGTGTGTCTGCGTAAAGAGAGAAGGGAATTGGGTTTCTCTGGGTTTGCTGTTTCATACAGTGAGTTTAATAGTTCCCTTGGTGCTTGGCGGAGCAGTCCGTTGATTCTTCCGTCTCTAAATCTCTTCTTCCTTCCCACCTTTCCATTTCTTTTTCCGCCAATTAATAACGGTGCTAAAATATCTGATACCTTGAAGAATATTGATTGTCAGTGCCATTTTCAAGACTACAAGGGGGAAAGGGCGTGGAAAATGGTACTTGACAGTCATTCAGTTTCGATGAAATGATTCTCGAGCCCTGCTGCCGCTGCTTCTGTTGCTGCTGCTGCTACTGCTGCTGCTGCTACTGCTACTGCTGCTGCTGCGACTGTTGCAGCTGCTGCTACTGCTGCGGTGGCTGCGGCTGTAGCGACTGCTGTGGCTGTTGCTGCTGTGGCTGCGACTGTGGCTGCTGTGGCTGCTGCAGCTGCTGCTGCTGATGTGGCTTCTGCGCCGGCGGCAGTTGCTGCTGTAGATTCTGCTGCTTCTGCTGCTGCTGCTGCTGCCCCTGTGGCTGTTGCTGCTGCTGCTACTGCTGCTGCTTCTTTTGTTGCTGCTGCTGCTGCGGTGGCTGCTGCTGCTGCAGTGGCGGTGGCTCCGGCTCTTGCGGCCGCTGCGGCTCTTGTGGCTGTTGCTGCTGCTTCTGCTGCTGCTGTGGTAGTGGCTGCGGCTGCTGCGGCTGCTGCGGCTGATGTGGCTTCTGCGCCGGCGGCGGTTGCTGCTGTAGCTTCTGCTGCTTCTGCTGCTGCTTCTGCTGCTGCTGCTGCTGCTGCTGCTGCTGCTGCTGCTGCTGCTGCTGCTGCTGCTGCTGCTGCTGCTGCTGCTGCTGCCCCTGTGGCTGTTGCTGCTGCTGCTACTGCTGCTTCTTCTGTTGCTGCTGCTGCTGCGGTGCCTGCTGCTGCTGCGGTGGCTACGGCTGCGGCTCTTGCGGCCGCTGCGGCTGTTGCTGCTGCTTCTGCTGCTGCTGTGGTGGTGGCTGCGGCTGCTGCGGCTGTTGCTGCTGTGGGTGCGGCTGCTGCTGCTGTGGCTGCTGCAACTGCTGCCTGGGCTGCTGTGGCTTCTGTTGCGGCTGCTGCTGCTGGCACTGCTGTTGCTGCAGCTGCTGCTATGGCTACGGCTGCTGCTATGGATTGTGGCTATTGATATGGTTTCAAAGTTCTTCCGCCAATATTTATCTTTAAATCAATCTTTTTTTTTTTCTGGTGGGCAATCGGGCAACAATGCTGCCCTTGATTGAAAGTGAGGCCCATGCCCAATGAGGTGTGGAAAGCCACACACACACACACACCCACACAAACCCGCCAACAATGTGTAGAGCAAGGTGTGAGAGTCAGTGTTTTGAAGTCGGATTGGACAACGTTTCAGCGGAGGAACAACATTTCAGAGTGCAGAGGGAGAGACGTGTGAACACTCTCTCTCTCTCTCCCTCTCTCCCCCTTTCATCGTGACACCAATACCAGGTGCTGCTGTAGATGTGTGTGCCTGTGTGCCTGTGTGCCTGTGTGCGTGTGTGTCTGTGTGTGACAGCGAGAGAAAGGTGGGCCCATAGGAAAGGCTTTATTCCAAGGGGTTGTCGATATTAGCACTACAAATCTTACCTTCACAATGCTGAGCAGCATATAGTGCGTACACACACACACACACACACACACACACACAAACACACACATTCAAGTATCTCTTTCACACTATCTGTGACACACACACACACACGCACACACACATTGATCTTCGTTTACCGGCAAGGGTTTTATTGCTGACTTCTGCTTGATACAGCTCCTTCGGTGCAATTAACTCTATCTCTGTGGACCCTACCTACCGACAACTTTTTTCCTGTGTGCACATGTGCACTTGCGTGCACATGTTTATGCGTTTGCCCTTTTCCCTTGTTTTTCTGTGCATTTGTGGTAAGGGTGTGAATGAATGAGCCTCTATGAAAGTGTGTTTATGTATGTGTGGGTGTATGTACAGCATTTATGCCTCTGTGTACACTCTCTGGGTTCAGTCTGTTTGCTCAGTTGGGAAAACAGATCGTGGCGAACAGCTATCTGGACACACAGGCCAGTCGACTAGTGGAAATCCACTAAATAAGTCCGGATAGAGCGTGTCTAACTGCATGGAGATAGCGTTGTAGTCTGTACAACCAGATCAAGGACAGAACGGTGTAATGCCTGTCGGATAAATCCTGCTATTGTTTCCTCGTGAAACCCTTTTCCATTATCAGTGGTAGGTTGAGTGCCACTCTAGACACGGTAGGTATTAACTGACTAGACATGATAGGTATTAACATCAGAGGTTACTCAAATTTGCACAAAAACTACAAACTAATTTATACAATAAATTGAGGTGGAATGATAGTAGTTTAACTTTGATGGAAAGTTTGCCTTGTCATCGAGTCCTTGAATAAAACCACTGGCCTCCTTCCAACTGACTTACTCAATTCACCCGAAAAAACGCTGATCCTGAGTTCCGGATTTACTGCAACCCTCCATTAGTTTCTAATTACATCTGACGCGATTTGCTTTTCTATTTTAACAACACAAGCCATGTGAACTGTCTTCTCTTCGCGGAAAAGAGATTTATTTGAGAGAATTATTTGCCATTATAACCTGAATAGTAAATGTCAGGTTCGCTGCAGTGGTTACCTTTACAGACCCAGTTAAGCTGGTTCTCGGTGGCTGAGGCCTCTCATCCGAGGTGCAGATCAGCCTGGGTGGACACAGATTCAACCGCTCAGGCTGGTTTGGTCTGACAGATTGGAAAAAGACAATCCATCATCATCCACTAACATGTAGCCGTCCTACTACCTGTCCGCTAGATCCGATCCCATCCAACCTCCTTCAAGCCATATCACCGACTATCACCCCGGCAATCACACATGTGATTAATTCTTCCCTAACTTCCGGCACTTTCCCTTCCGCTTTCAAAGCGGCTCGGGTCGCACCACTGCTCAAAAAACCCTCACTCGATCCCAATCAAGTAGGAAACTATCGGCCGGTCTCTCTCCTCCCATTCCTTTCCAAAACCTTAGAGAGGGCGGTCTCTAGACAGGTTACAGAGTACCTGTCAAGAAACAACCTTCTTGATACACTTCAATCTGGCTTCAAAAGTGGTCACTCCACTGAAACAGCCCTGTTGTCTGTGACAGAGGCCTTAAAAACTGCTAGAGCTGCTGCCAAATCCTCGGTCCTCATTCTGCTAGACTTATCAGCTGCTTTTGACACTGTCAATCATTGCATACTCCTGTCCATACTCTCAAGCATGGGCATAACGGGCAGTGCACTTTCCTGGTTCGAATCTTACCTCACTGGGCGCTCGTTCAGTGTGACATGGCGAGGCCAGCTGTCTGTGCCTCACAACCTCACCACAGGGGTGCCCCAAGGCTCGGTGCTAGGACCCCTCCTCTTTGCCATATACACCACCTCACTGGGCCCGATCATCCGCTCACATGGCTTTTCATATCACTGCTATGCGGATGATACTCAACTCTATCTGTCCTTCCCGCCCGACGACCCTACTGTCTCGACGCGGATCTCGGATTGTCTCGCTGACATATCCACATGGATGAAGGATTATCATCTTCACCTAAACCTGGCGAAAACGGAACTGCTGGTCTTCCCGCCCAAACAAGGTATTTATCACAACATTGATATTAAAATCGACTCTCTATCTCTTGTTCCTACCAAGGCTGCAAGGAATCTTGGTGTCATTATTGATGACCAACTGACATTCTCGGACCATGTTGCCGCCGTCTCCCGGTCCTGCCGCTTCGCACTACTCAACATCCGAAAAGTCAGGCCGTACCTGACCCAATATGCCACTCAACTGCTGGTACAAACCTTGGTGATGTCCCGTCTCGACTACTGCAACGCCCTCTTAACAGGCTTGCCGGCCTGTGCGGTGAAGCCACTTCAGATGATACAGAATGCGGCGGCGCGACTGGTGTTCAACCAGCCAAAGAGGGCACATGTCACTCCGCTGCTCATCAAGCTCCACTGGTTACCTGTAGCCGCCCGCATCAAGTTCAAGTCTCTTATGCTGGCCTACAGAGTGATTGCTGGGAATGCTCCCACCTACCTAAATGCTCTTGTAAGAGCACATGTTGCCCCCCGGATGCTGCGCTCGTCAAATGAGCGTCGCCTGGCTCTGCCGGCCATACAGCCACGGCAATCCAGGCTATTCTCATTTGTAGTTCCACGTTGGTGGAACGAGCTGCCAAAAATGACCAGAGCGGGGACCTCCCTCTCTGTCTTTAAGAAGCACCTGAAGACCCAGCTCTTCAGTGAGTACCTCCTGCCCTAACCTACTTAGCACCACCTTGCAGTATTTATTGTTATACCAATGTTGTTATTACACTAATCTCTGTCGCAATGTAGCTGAATGTTATTCTCCCTTGTAAGTCGCTTTGGATAAAAGCGTCTGCTAAATGACTAAATGTAAATGTCTGCTAAATGACTAAATGTATCCATATGAACTGTAGTCAGCAGAGAGAGAGAGAGAGAGAGAGAGAGAGAGAGAGAGAGAGAGAGAGAGAGAGAGAGAGAGCGAGAGAGAGAGAGAGAGAGAGAGAGAGAGAGAGAGAGAGAGAGAGGGAAAGGGAGAGGGAGAGGGTCCCTGGCACCGTGCAGTGTTTGTAGGCAAATTGTTCATGTGAGCTGTAGGAAATTTTCAGCGTTGAGATGGGACAGCCGTTCTGCTTCGGCTTTGAACTGGGCCAGTTACACCTTTCACTTCAAGCCGAGGATAGCGGCAATGACATTTGTTATACATGGCTAGAGCATTCGGAGCAATTTAACCATTTTCAATTAATTTGTTCAAACGGTGAATGTACGTATTTGATAGGGCACCTCCATGCTCCAGTGTCTGCACTTTACCTAAATTGTTAGGGGGTGGCAAAAGTCCTTCCTTTCTGGGCACGGGACCAGTGACGTCAGCTGAAAATCTAACCAAGAAAAGAAAACCCCGGGTAGTTAGGATCCACCGATGTGTCCTGCGTCGGAAGTCGCTTCACTGGCTGCTTTGAGCCTCTTCTTTCGTCTTCACTGGCCTCGTGGGAGGGCAAGGGAAACGATGATTAGCGATAAGCATCTTGAGCGGCAGCAGTAACTTTTTCCAGTTGTGGAATGCAACGACAGATTGCAGGCGAGACAGTGGAGACATACTTTACAGGTGTAGAGAGAGAAAGAGATACAGTCCCTGAAAGAGAGACAGAGTGAGAGAACTGGCGAGGGCTTATGATTACGCCCTGTTGAGCGCCCCACCTGCAGAGTTAGTGGCAGCGGACAGAGATAGCATCTGACAAAACCGCAAACACTCACCACACGGACACGCAGGGCTGAAATGACACGGTAAAACTCTTACCTTGCTGGTTGGAATATGCATTAGTTCATTTTTTTTTCTCTTTCTGTGTTGTGGCAAAATGAACTCAAGCTTATTTAGTGCACCAGCAAAGTTTTATCAGCATCCAGATCCTGACACACGGCTGCTCGAACGACCGGTCCCTCTGAAGCACTTTAAAGCCACGCAGACCCCACTTACTTATGAAATCTAACTCTGTTTCTCAAGTTTTAAATTCAGGTTAGCTGACCTTTCGGCTGCCATGAAATGAATCAACTTACATTTTAATTATTTGATGTCAGTTTTAGTAATCTGACTGTAGGGAGCCACCTGAAACCACTAAAGCGCACACAAATTACAAAATACAAAAATGCACACACAATCAAATGTAATTTGGTTGTGATATGTACTGTACAGTATATGCTCCCACTATAAACTTTCCATCACTGTGTCTGTGTGGGTGTGTGTATCTTCACTTGTGTGTGTCCCTCTATCCATTTTCTGTTCTCTGGGCTCTTGGTTCGATGCCGGCACAAAAGACTCCGGGGCTCGAGAGAACTTGGAGGGTGGCTGTAAAACTATGTTTACCCAGAAGCAGTGTTGTCTCTCTGGCCCCAATCAGACCTCTGTCAGCCTGCCGTTCCAGGACGCCTTGATCCATGGGGAATGGAGTGTGAGTGCAGTTGGGCGGCAGTGTTCCCTGGAATTGATTCAGCTAAGTGGCCATTTATTTTAATTAGCTAATGAATAGACGGGTTGAACGGGATGAGACTGGGGTCATTTGACTTGATCATGATCAGAAAAGCAGGCCAGAATAAGGTGAGTTTCGCTGGAAGAACGGTTGTCCATGTCGCCAGGCACTCTAACAATTAACCAGTTGGCTTTGTATTAGGGAGAGATCATAATAATGTCTATGTAATTCAAAAGATAAACATTTCTATTCTGCCCCTTAGCTCCTGATATATCGATGCTTTGCCACCTGGTTGATTCAGTAGCACCCAATAGACCATGCAAGTTACAGATTAGGCCTTACCTTGTTCTTCTTGACTTTATACTTTTTGTTTGAGCGTGCAGCTTCCAATAAGGCCTTCTCCTCGAGTGCATAGGCCTAGAATTCCTTACAACTGTATCCAAAGTTGTTCTTGACTTGAATTTCACACTTGATAAGCTCCACAGAGCGCCGGTTCTGTTGGTCAATCCACACCGCCGTCTTGAGGGAAAACACTCTCTACAGAAGCATTAGTAACAGTGATGCTGCAGATAAAGGATGCAACAGCAGTCATATTTGATATCTTCATGCCTTGAAGTAAGGTCGACCACTTCTCCACAACAGGAGTTCTTCTCTCCACAATTTCCTGCTGGCGTGGCAAACATATATACAGTATTCTTCACACAGTTCATCCATGTCCAGTTTCCCCCTTATCTGGATGACCTCCACCAGATCACATACTGTAGATGGGAGGATGTGAACTTTCTCTTTAATCCCAAGGTCGCAAAATACTTCTTGCTCTTGTCTGAGAAGTCATACTACTTTCTTCAAGGTGGTTGAATGCAAACTTGTAGAAATTGAAAAAAATCATGTTTGATTGCTGCTGTCTTTTAGTCTGCAAACTGTTGGAGGATAGCACCGGTCTCCAGTTCAAAAAAGGAATCCATCTGTCACTGTTAGAGCTTTGTCTTGAGAGTGGACATAATATCATATAGCTCAGAGACAGTCTGGTACTCTCCTTCCAACAGCAGCACAACATCATGGAATATCATCTGCACATTCTGCGCGCCGCAAACCTTTATAAATAGCTTCCACAGTAACTTTGGGCCCTGATCCTCTCTCAGTTACAAGACGTAGCTCTTGATAGCCGTCCAGCTGTCGTGTAGCCTCTTGACAGCGGGCCGTAAGCTGTACCATCTTCTGGGTATGTGTCTCAGTACAACCTGATAATCTTCTTTCACAAATACAAATTCTTAGCTTGCAATTGTTCTGTACGTTTTGAAGATGCTGAATAGTGACTGAATATCTTTTCACCAAGGACTAGATGTCAATGTCAAACCTGTCTCCGTTAATTTTGCATGGTGGTGCACTATGTGGGCCATATAGTTTGCCCCTCAGATGCCACTGGAAAACAGAATTGCATTTGCCATAATTTACACATGCATTATTGGCATGTCCAGTTTCAGGTCATTTTCTTTTAACTTGTTCGTAATCTGCTCGTGTATGGTAGCAGATGACTCATCGCTATCCACATAAAAGTCAAGAATCATGCTTTTCAAACCCAAATCTGGTGTCCAATATCTCAAAGACAGTGGGAAAAGTTTTTTTTCCATGATTGAGATCATCTGCAGCTGCCGAAAGAAATGTCATGTGTGCATTTTTGTCACTTCGCAATTGAACCATTGGCCTCAAACAATTAACCACCGAGGAAGGTGCAAGCACATCTGCAACTATGGATTCTGCGTCCATGTACGATCACATGACTTATTTTTTTAAATCCCAGAGTCTGGAAAAAGGATTGGGGATAGCTTACTACCACAGTCTGCTGACCAGTATGAATGGTACGCATAGAACTCCACATTCAATGGATGCTGTTGTTAACATTGTAGGTAGGTTTATGAAATAGCCGTGGCTTGTAAAGTACATACAAAATGGTATCAGAGGGAAGGATAGGAACAAAGAGCATGTTGGGAGAATAGCCCTCGGACTTGGCAATCTTCTTGGATTATAGTGATGACTCAACAAGTTTGGCGGTACCTCTCACGCTTGCACACTTTGCACTTTTGTTTTCCCTCTCCACTAGGGTGACTAGGCGTCCAGCTTATGTTGTAAGGCACAGTATTTCTATCCATTCTCCCGCGTCCAACATGTTGACACGATGTCCCGCATTTTGATTGGCTCTAGTTTTTTTTTTGTTTAGTTTTTTTTCCAAAAGTCAAACCACTGCAGGTTTGACTTTTGAAACAGACCCTTTTCTAAAATCTGACCTTTACCCAATGGCCGTTAAGGAAGTGAGGAAGGCTGTCATCACAGGGATGTGTTGGATGTCAATCAAACTGCAGAAAACGTGGGTCACGTGGGTACAGGTTTAACCTGTCACCGTCTTTGCTATGGCCACCGGGTAAAGTCATAAACCATGCAGATTTGTTGTTGAAAGGCAGAATATGATGGAAGCAACTACCAAAAAGAAAAGGAAACACAGTTACAACATAGGGCCTTTTCCTACCGGTTGTCACATAGGGCTTTCTTTATCGAGATTCTTCTCAAGAAAACTCCTATGATGGAGAAAATAATCTGTCTGTCAATCCAAGTACTTGGCAGCCACTGCCTGTCAAGTCCAGTCCAGCCATTAGGAATACAAGGCTCTGTCAAACACAGAGCCCTGTGCTGAAAATATTGACACAAATGATGATAAGAAATTACATAATGCCACCTCTCCTTATCGCTTTCCGTCAGAAAAACCCAGATCACCAATACCTGGTCTAAGGGCAAGCTGGCTGACCATTGGATAAAGAAAGGCCTCTCTGAAGGAAGACATCCTGAATCAAACAGATGAATCTCATCTTATCATGAAAGGAAGGCTTCATTGTTGCTATGGTTCCTTTGCGTTGCATCGTAACCAGCGGTTGTGTCTGCGTGCGCCAAAGGTTTGTGACATAAGACACTTGTATCGGCTGTTGTTATCTTCCGCGTCGACATGTAACAGGAAGAGGCCGTCTGCTTATCGAGAGTTTGGTAGCATTTGTTATGAAGAAGGGAAAGAGAGTCTGTCCTTCTTCAAATGGTTCAAATGGACTTTAAGTGAACAGTCCTGCAAGTGGACCCTGTGAACTGTCCGTTTATTTCGATTCCGGGGAGGCTTGCAGAGGGTTGCAACAACACAGGCACAGATTAATTTTTTAACGGAATAACAAATTAATTAAAACACAAATATGGGATTTGGTGATCAATATGCTGCTTGAATGTTCGATTTCTTGTTAGAATTTCCTTGTTCCCTTTCAGAACCGAGAGGAATAAAGGCCTGTGCTTGGACTCAGATCACCGCTTTCTAACGGCTTTCAACAAAGATGAAGATATTCCCGCCTGAGCCGAGGTGACTTCACGGAGCTGTGTGTAAGGGAGAGTGGAGGAACGAGGGTTTAGAAAAAGCCGGAAAATGAGAACAAGGGAAACGCGGAGCTAGAGCAGAATAGGGAGGCAGGCTGTGTAGAGCAGATGGTTTCAATGTTCTCGCCCCAAGCGCTTCGTACTCCTCCTAGAACCCCGCGCTAACAGGGGAGGAGAGGGGAGAGAGAGAGAGGGGGGAAGAGAGAGAGGGAGAGCTGAAGTGATGGCTCGCGTAAAAATAAAAACACATCTGCACTTCTACATCCACTACCTTCAGTAGAGTGGACTGATGTGGGAAGAGTGGGGGCGTGGTGGAAGAGTGAGAGAGAAGCAGAGGAGTATCATAGACCCAACCAGTAGCCTCAGCTTTTGAGTCACTAAGTCAAGCTTTTGCTCTCTGAGTCAACCGATGGTTGACTCAGAGAGCAACCGGGACTCGAACTACCTACTGTCGTTTCGATATCTGCTGGGTTCAGCGTTTCCCCGCCGTGCTTATCTCTGATTGGTCAACCTCTTCCAATCAGATGTGCGGCATCCGTCCATGTACGGGGTTTATTTTTTCTCCCCAATAATGCGTTTGGAACACCGGGTGCCTGGTCCACGGTTTGGCTCCTCGCTGTCAGTTTACTTAGGAATACTCTGCGGACGCCCACGTGCAAACATATACGCTCGGAAAAACATAGCATCCATAAACACGGCCCTTCCCTGCTAAGTGAGCGTTGAATGATGGATGAGTGTAAGGGTTTGTACTGCTGCCATCTGGACCAACATGAGACAGGGAGAGTGCATCAAGCATGGTTCGCTAGGCTTTAAGCCCATCACAGCATTCCGCTAACCTACTGTACGCTCCACTGACAGCCAGAGAACTTTTGTTGGATATAAATATATATAGAGTGTGTGGTGTGTACTGTAGATTGACTACATTATTCAGCAGTGTCGACACTAACTTAACTACATACAAACATGCTACTCTTTTCCACCAAATAACGGCATAACAAGACCAAGCGTTACCTCGATACGATTAGATAACATCACATTTTATAAATCCAAGTTGAGAAATTCTGGTTTTACATGTGATGAAAGTATTACGGTTGTCGGATACTGTGTACAATGCAGGTGATTATGTGCTAAAAGCTAAATGTCATAGTTGACTTGACTCTAAGGATTTCTTGTTCTTTCAGCTGCTTTTTCAGTAACTAGCAGTGGTGCTTGGAGCTCGCTATTTAAATCAGAAGCGGAGCTTGACTGAAATCATTATTTTTTTAAATTTAGTTCTCCTTTAAAAATTCCAGCGGTGCAGCGCGGCCGGCGCGCTCTGTTTTTTTACCCTGAACTATCTGTCGGCGTCGACTCATGTGCACACATGGCCCCCCACTCCCTCAGTCCGTCTTTATTACATACTCCACCATTCTCTCTTTACACGCCGATAGCCTCTCCGAACACAATTGCAATCGATTGCTTCATCCCCTCCATTTGCCTCTCTCTCTCTCTCTCTCTCTCTCTCTCTGTCTCTGTCTCCGTCTCTGTCTCTTTCCCATTTTCAGCCCCCGGTTAGAGAACTTTCACACTGCGCTATGAACCTTTTGGACTCTTAAGAGGTGTATTTGATCTCAGAACAGGTATAGGGGCTCTTTCTCCGTCACTCTCTCTTGCACGGCCATCTCCACGTTGTGTGTCCTAGATAAGAGAGTCCCAGGGGAGACGGACAGTGAGGAAGATGCTCGAGCGGATGAGCGAGTGACAGGCTAATAATAATAATAGGGATTGATAGTCGGCGGCCAGAGACCAGAGATGGCAGAAGAGGCCGGCCTTAATAGGGTGAGTGCGATGTAAATTTCAATGTGTTAACTACGCTTATTATATTATCTCTTGTAAAGGCGCACAGGTCTACATGACACACACACACACACACACACACACACACACACACACACACACACACACACACACACACACACACACACACACACACACACACACACACACACACACACTCATAGCGCTGGCTGCTCTGCATCAGACAGTCAAGCTGTGTTTTGTACACAACAGACACCGTCATCCACCCGTGCATATGCCACCATGTCATTCACAATAGCTCTCTTTTAGCAGAAGTGGAACCCATAATTACGGCAATTTCGGCAGGGTTTACCGTTACAATGTCTTGTTTGACATTGTCTATACTGGTTGTATCTCCATAGCCATTGTATTCCCTGAATAAAAGTGGAAGAGATATACTGTATGCCATTTCAACAAATACGCCCACAAAGGAACGATGACTAGGTAGTGATGCAAGACTCACAAATGATTTGTTTGAATGGAATCTTTTGAATGACTCAGGAGTTGTGAGTCACTCCACCAAAATAGTTGTTTCTTGTGACAGGGTATCTGCAGTCAGGCACACAGGCATTTAATCTCGATTTGTTTGCGAATCGAGAGTCATTACGCCAACTGAACCTGAGTCTGAAAATGTAACCGATCTTTTTACTGGGTCACTTGTCGAGATCCTCAAGAGTCTCAAAAAATTGAATTACTATTATTACTGGGCTGGTTCGTTTTATCCTTCGTTGAGAGCTGATTCTGCTTTTATTGGTGAATTACATTTCTACTGCTAAAGGAAGGACAGAGTGGAACCTAAATTGCGACCCAAATAAAAAAGGTGATGCGAGAGACTGGCTCAGTTGCTCAGGGATTTGAAAATACCCCACCCTAAGTGTCCCAAACACACCTTTTAGTCTACCGATGAAAAACCAAAACTGAATCTGAACGAGTAGCACAAGGTCTGACCAAGGTGTTGAACACTGTATGGTATGTGAGCAGAGCACATACAGTAGCTACACAATCATAAGGGCCGTCGCCAGCTAATGCATTATTGATTTGGCCAGACCTCTGTGGGTGTGGAGGTCAGAAGTTCACTTGGGAGGAATCTGCAAACGCACTCCACCACCGCTGTCCTCATGCCCATGATATCGAGATATGATTTGAAGGAGGAGGACTGGTATGGAGAAAAATACAGCAAATATAGTCGAATGGAGGAAAAATTTGCCGGTAATAATGAATAGGAGTCAAAAGATTGACAAAGGGCATTTCAATCAGGAAAGACTTTTATTGGAATTGATAATAACTTATCAAGAGACAGTATTTTGGCCATAGGACTTGATAATATAATGGGTATACATAAATAAATACATATATACTGTGTGTATATATATATATATATATATACAGTATATATATATAAATATATTGTGTATATGGAGGACAGGGAATCTCCATTTTACAGATTGTTATGCCTGCCTCACATTGTAAGACGCTTTGGACAAAAGCATCTGCTGAATGAAATTTAATGTAATTTACCATCTCATATCTTTACGAGTCTACGTTTCTGAGAGTTTCTATAATTTATTTATAACATTTTTTTTGTTCTTTTTATTCTATTTATTATCTGTTGGTGTTTAACTTTGTGCACTTTGTGTTGTTTTTTTGTATTTTTATTGTATTTGTTTTTATGAGTTCATTTTAACTTTTTTATTTTACTTTCTTTAATGCAATTTTGAATTGCATATACAATTAACTTTTATTTATATTATTATTATTATTATTATTATTATTATTTTATATTCCTTCTTTTCCATTTCTCTCTTTATATACAGTACAGTACAGATGTGTCCGGTCTGGTATTAAAGAGAGAGAGAGCGGAAGAGGGAAATGTAATTGTGTTACGAGAGAGAGAGAGAGAGTGATGGGACTCCAGCTGTGAACCGACTGAATAGCAAACGATGGTTTGTGTTGCCTTCGGTCCGTCGGCTCCCGTCTGAAGAATTAATGAAAAACAACACAGAAGTCAAATCGGCAGAGGTGCTATCTGGGCTTCGAGGCCTATGAGTGTGTGTGTGTGTGTGTGTGTGTGTGTGTGTGTGTGTGTGTGTGTGTGTGTGTGTGTGTGTGTGTGTGTGCCTGCGTGTGTGTGTGTGTGTGTGTGCCTGCGTGTGTGTGTTGGGGGGGGGGGTGTAAACTCGATAACACCACCAAGCAACACAGATGTCGTTTGTGATTGCGAAGCCAGTTCTTTCGGGGGGTTTCCTCATGAACGGGCAGAACACAGAGGAAAACACAGACACACACACACACACACACACACACAGTGTCACAGCATCGGTAGCAGCATTTTGTGCGAGCGTGTGTGTCTCTGAAAATATTTTTTACTTAATCACTGATTAGGGGAAGAAAATGAAGAGCGTGTTGCGGTTTGCTTGTGCTTTCATGACATCTAATTCTACATCTGGGGGACAATAAAAAGTAAGGTGTCCTGTCACAGACAAACACATTCTTGGATTGGTATGAAGGTCAGTAAAACAGACAAACAAACAAACTAACAAATGCACGCACGCACACACACACACACACACACACACACACACACACACACACACACACACACACACGTTGAGTTGTAGTCTGAATATGAAAGTGGTGTTTTGTGTGAAGTATCAAAAATTCATCAAAGAGCGACCACACATCACCATAATGGGAATAAAACGTGTGTGAATGTGATAGAAGCAAAAATGATGAGTGGCATTGGAGGGCTTATCTCTCTGTGTGTGTGTGTGTGTGTGTGTGTGTGTGTGTGTGTGTGTGTGTGTGTGTGTGTGTGTGTGTGTGTGTGTTTGTGTGTGTGCGTCGGCGTGCGTTGGCGCTGTGAATCTGCAGAGCTGCTGACAGCGTGGATATGTTCGTATTCTGTCTAATGAGCAGATCTCTGGATTAGCGCGCCGACAGATAATGAGGAGTGGCGTCGCAGGAGGAGGCGAGCGCCACCACACACACACACCTGCGCACACACACACACACACACACACACACACACACATGCACGCACGCACGCACGCACACACGCTGCCACCAAGCTCCAGCTCACATCAAAATCTGCTCTCACTTTCTCATGACCTATGCATGAAAGCAAGTCCTGCCAAGCGGACATGATCAATGGCACACCTGGGTGTGTGTCTGCGTGTGTGTGTGTCTGTAGGTGTAAATACGCCAATCAGACAAAACATTAAAACCACTAAAAACCATTAATATTGTGTAGGTCCCACTCATGCCGCCATGGGTCAGGCTTGTTGTTCCAGAACATCCTACAGATGCTTGATCGGATCGGACCCTAACTCCGGCCGCCACGCCATGATGTAGAAGAAACGTGATTCATCAGACCAGGCCACCTTCTTCCATTGCTCCATGGTCCAGTTCTGATGCTCACGTGCCCATTGTAGGTGCTTTCAGTGGAGGACAGGGGTCAGCATGGACACTCTGACCAGTCTGCTACACAGCCCCACACACAGCAAGCTGTGATGCACTGTGTGTTGTGACACCTTTCTATCATAGCAGCATTAACTTTTTCAGCAATTTGTGCTACAGTAGCTCTTCTGTGGGATTGGACCAGACAGCTAGACTTCGCTTGGGCATCAATGAGTCCATAGGCGCCCATGACCCTGTCGCTGGTTCTTCCTTGGACCACTTCTGGTAGGTACTGACCACTGCATACTGGCAACACTCCACAAGACCTGCTGTTTTGAAGATGCTGTGACCCACTGGTCTAGCTGAGTACACTACACTCTTTACCCCCCTATTTCTGGATATTTGGCTATATTTTGGCTTTATTTTGATTAGATGTATACATATAATTATTATATTTAATATATATTTTTTATAAATTATTATGATTTGTTTCATACATTTTGAAAAAATATTTGTATTTATATTTTTAAAATATCTTTATTTATACATTTATTTTATTTTTTACTTTAATTTTAATTCTAGAAATGCTCCCCCCACGACAAATTCCTTGGATGCAAATGTACATAAACATGTACATTCTGATTCTAATGCTGAAATGAAAGATGTAAATATTTCCTTATGATCCTCCTTATACTCTTCAATGAGAACCCTCCAAAAATGAGTTTTTACCTTCCATTTTGTCAGATTTCACCCTGAGTGGAGTGGAGTGACCTCACACATTAATTTTGCATCTTTTGAGTTTGGGCGTCTGGGCTCTATTGCTCATCACTCCCAAAGAGGTGTACAGAAAACACAGACATACTTAGTGAGATAGAAAATATAGGAGTGATGAACTTGAATCCCCCATTGGATAGAAGAGTAGAGCCCCAAAGCTTGATGCAGGGCAGGTGGCAGCAAAGCAGGAAGGAAAGCAGATAGGGCAGGAGGGACTGGCTGCTCGAATAGGCCTGCCCAAAGGGCGTGCAAGTGTGTGGCGCCGTCAAGTTGTCTGACAGAACTAGCTGCGCAAGCTATGCCTCATATTGTGTTTCATTCTTTGTCTGACTCTTTCTCGTCCTCTCCCTCAGGCCCCTTCCTCACCCCGCCTCTCCTTTTAATCTTCTGCGTGTCATACCTCTGTCTGAATCAAAAAATCATCATACTGCATCAGATAGATGAACCAGAGAGTGCTTCAGATGGCTGCGACGCCCTGTCTTCACAGCACACATGGCAGGGCATCGCTACAAGCCGAGGAGCAAAGACTTGTCTTCGTCCCGGCGGAGAAACAACAGCGACTTCCTCTTTCACCTTTCGTCTCTCGGGCCAGTCTCTATCACTCTCTTTGTCTGTCAAAAATATTCAGAAAATACACAATGTGATTCTACGCACAGGATAAATGAAAAGGCTAAAGCAGGGGCCAAGTGGCAGTATAGTTGCTCGAATTGACTGTGGGTAGAAATATATATCTATATATACAGTATATAGATAGAGAGAGAGAGAGAATACCAAGCGCAGCGTCCTCCTACGTGTCAGTCTGAGACTTGACTTTTTAGGTTCCTTTTTTTCCAGTAAGTCATGTCACAGCAGCAGAAACTTGATTACGAAGGAACCAAAAACAAACAAAAACAGAGACAAACTACATTAAAACCACAGGCCAGTAAGAGCATAGACATCTCTCTTCAGAGACAACTTGGTACGCAGGGATATGGGATACTTATATACATAAATAAATATATATAGAGAGATGGGATGTTTATATACAGAACAAATATATATGTAGTTTATATATGTATATACACACACAACAAGGGCATCAATTGTAGGTCCAGCATTACAATGACACGCACGCGCACAGACTTTATTCATCAGAGTGCTCAGCCTTTGGCACCACCACACTGTGATCACGGCAGGCACGTCACTAACGGCGCACACACACACCCTCACTCCTGGTGCAACAATCACAACATAATCACAACACATAAATGTAATAACAATCTGGCTAACTAACACTAACAACAGCACAACAATAAACATTACTGTAACTAAGAACACATAAAACAATCCCTTTCCCCGACAACCCCAAAACACACCATAACAAAGCATGCTGGGAAATCTCCGGCCCACCTCTATTCCCCAACACGCTACAATATTGCCGAGGGACCCCTCCATTTGGAACACTATTATAATTCCCAGGCACCAATTTGATATGTTTTATAATTATTCCAGTCGTTGCTCATTCCAGTCGTTATGATTCCATAATAAGATTCATCACGGTTTTTGTTTTTTTACTTTAAACCCTGAAAACATTTTTCAATCTTGGAAAGCACCGCGCTAACACTTAACTCCCAGAGAGAGTGCACAATGAGTCAATCGTGTTTCTAAAGATAATGATGAAATTAATCACAAAAGTGACTGAAAATACAATAGATTCAACCTGTTTGCGATGAGTGTTGCAGCTCATTGGGGCCATTTAAGAAACAGTGAAGAGAAAAAGAGAGATTTATATCTATATAAGTGCAATGTTTACACATGACTGACTGTATTCTAATCTATATCCTCTTTTATATATACTGTATATTAGGGCTTTCAAAGTTAACGCGATAATAATTTGTTTTAACAGCACAAATCTCTTTGACGCATTAACGCACGTTGTGTTTTCGTGACGTTTGTCCGACCCGCAGTTAAGATGGCGTTGACACTTCACACAATGAATGAAATCCCAATGAAGACTCCAGGGTGTTGTGTTCGTAGCCTGGCGATAGTGGAGTGGATGACATCACACGCCGTCTCATCACACGCCATGGAGGGTTGTACACACAAACAACAGTGCCGTGCAACTCTCCCGGCATATAATCGATCCAGCAGCTCCATGTCCTGACTGCAGACTGTCCCCTTAACAGTTCCATGTCCTGGCTCGCACCACCTGATGCTGATGAAAGGGACGAGTCCCCCGTACTTTGTGCTTGCCGCTTAACTTAGCGTCCCTGTCCGCTCTCACAGTGTTGAATCCCGGTAAATCCACATCAGCGTCTGCAGTGATGCAGCCACGTTTGTGTGAAACAGTAAACTACACTCCCTGTAGATCTTCTGCTTTCTCACCAGAGCAGCCAGCTCGCCCGTCTTGTTGGGCAGCAACTTCACGTTCGCCATCACTACTGATGGAATATGGGACTTGTACCTCCATTGCCATAAGCTTAAACTTAGCTTAGCGCGAGCTCTGCAGCCCTGGTCATGCACCTCAGTTGCTCCGGTATGCGGTAAACATCGCCGGCGTGCCCCATTGGTGGGAGTGAGAGCAGCTGTTCCCTTGAACAAACAAGGCTTCCGCCACCGTCCTGCAGATAAGAAAAAGCCATATTCATAGGATGAAAAGAGATGTGCACAATGCGTGCGGGAGAAAGGGTTAAAAGTGAAAAGAAAGTTGAAAAACTAGTAAATGAACAGACGAGACGGACAGAGCTTCTGGAGAGGCAGTCACTCACGTCGCTGCAGGTCAATATGTCCATCTGTTCTGTTGTTGCCTGTTGGGCTTGACTTTGCCATGTTACGATTTCAGCATATGTTTTATGCTAATGCAGTGCCTTTGAGGGTTTCTGGACGGCATTTGTCATTGTTTTGGGTTGTTCATTGATTTCCAATAAACATAGTTTTGCATGAAGCAAACATATTTGGCCACTCCCATGTTGATAAGCATATTAAACACTTGAAAAATATCCCTTTAAGCTACATTTTAAAGAGATGGAATTTGTGCATGGATTTGCGATTAATCGCGATTAACTACGGACAATCATGCGATTAATCTGATTAAATATTTTAATTGATTGACAGCCCTGATATATACAGTATATGTTTATACATATTACATACATATAAATTGCAACCAAAAAGAAATATATGTTAAAATTTTCCATTTTTATTTCAGGTCGTCCTCATTCATCTATATATTGGATATCTGTATCTACATTTAGATGACTTTGATG
>NC_137193.1:28691906-28699406 GCF_960531495.2 Zeus faber
TGTATGCTGCAGAGGCATCTAAATCAGCCTTAAGCCAGGAGCTATTGTGCTGCGATGAGAGCGGTGGGCTTTGCCGATAAGAGTGTCCGCGCACAAACGGCTTTTATCTCCCCCGCTGTTCTGCAAGACGCAGCCGAAATGATGCAATGCTGATAAAAACAAAGTTGAACGTTACAGTCTTTAATCGCCAAGGTTTCACAGGGTTGCCGTGCGATTCGCCGACCGATCCACTTCTTCTTTTCAACATCCCCCCCACCCCCCTCTTTGTTTTCATTTTATTCTTATGCGTCTGTTTAATTCACATCACAGCGGTCACGAATGGACCGTTCTCCTCTCCCTGCTTTCCTATTAGCGAGCCTCATTCCTCCGTGTCTCATTCCTCCGTGTCCATTATCCGACGACCCGGAACCCCTGTGTTGCAAGCGGGCATGCATGTAGTGCACATTATCGTAATTATACATGTGCTCCTGGCCCTATGATTAGATCGCTGCATGTTTAATTCACATATGTGCCGGAGCCTTGAGTCGTGAGGGGTTATCTGCTCGGTTGTGGGCAGAATACACACTGGAATGCTGGAATGCCGGAGAGTCAGGCGCAAGATACTCGCTCTACAGGAGACAAACATGCCGTGTTGTTTTTCAGCCTTCTGATACTTTCAGAAATTCCGCCAAATGAGGTTTATTAAGTTAATATATCAATTTTTTTGTGAATAGATTCTATTCGGGAACTTGCATTAAAGGAAGTTACTTGTGGGGAGGTGTGCCTACTGTACAGTAAGTATGTGATTTCTGGTAACAGGAGGTTGCAGCCGTGTGCTTAATATAGGAAATATAGTATGGTTTCCCTCCACAGCTCCAGGGCCTCTTGGATGGTGTTTGTGGAGAAAAAAATCATTGTAGATTGGTATCTGTATATCTGTAAAAACCTGAATTCAGCAGTTCACAGAGGTACTGCATATTCTCTGATGTTACCGCGATCCGTCTTAAAACAGCAATTCAAGGGGTGTAGTGGAGTTTTGTAGATGTAGCTGTTGTGTTTAGTGCTGATGCTGCTGCTTTTACAATGATGTATTTTATTGCGGTAGTTGGAGCAAAGTTGTCCTCTCCTGGCCTGGCCTGGCCTGGCCTGGCCTGGCCTGGCCTGGCCTGACTGTTAAACCCTGCAGGTGCTCCTTGGAGCATTTATCCGGCCCTAATTAATGCCCCTACTGCAGTTCCTCATTACCAATGGAGATGGAGAGAGACTGGAAAAGACAGAGAAAAGTAGGAGGGGTGCAGGAGAGAGAGAGAGAGAGAGAGAGAGAGAGAGAGAGAGAGAGAGAGAGAGAGAGAGAGAGAGAGAGAGAGAGAGGGAGAGGGAGAGGGAGAGGGAGAGGGAGAGGGGGAGGGAGAGGGAGAGGGAGAGGGAGAGGGAGAGAGAGAATATCGATTTTATTTGCATGAGCGGCTATGGTTCTTTGGCGCAGCCGCTGATCTCACTCCACCAAGTGGCTTCCCAGCATGCACCCTTCTCTGGCTATCTTCAGGCAAGAAGAGGCGGTGATGGGATGGATTGAACGTGGCCAAAGATTAGAAATCGTGTTAAAAGGGAGAAGTGATTAGGCTTTTAAAGAATGCCCGAGTCTCCTGCAATGCGTTATAGCCAAGGCCCCTCAATCAAGTCATCCCAAAGGCTACAACACACCGCATTCCCATTGTAATTGCCCCACTTATCACCCCATTAGCCAGCCCGCTGTGGAAGGCCAAAAAGCGGGTAATGTGTTTTGGGTTCTTTTGTGACTAGTTAATCCTCGGTCGAACCAGAAGAATTAGACCCCCGGCGGAGGTGAAAGAGTCACCTAAGCTTTGCTTTTATTTGGCCATATGTGCATATAAATGTTCTTACCTTGAGACATTTTCTATCCTGGTTAAAAAGAAGCACACCATCGAGGGAATCCCGTAAATCTTGTTTTCAGCAATTGTCAAAACGCATTGGTCATATTTCAAGCAACACTAAATGCAATGGAGAAATATGGGTTCCCAACCTGAACGCGTTAGTATATAATTGGGTAGTATTAATAATTATTAAGACAAAAGAACGCCATTTATATGAATCAACATTAAAATGTTATTGAACATAATATAAACTCAGCTTGCAGCTTGAATTCCGCTATAGCTGCGACTCCTGCGAGGAATATGAAATGCCAAGTTCATTGCCTGTAATCTGTCAGCTGTGAACAGCCTCATGGAAGTCATATTTAATAAGTCTTCATTGTATAAACAAACGAAATTCGTTAAGGCGAGTAATTTGTTTTTTCCAAAATAAATCCATTAAGCTGAGGTGGATTCCATATTCTGCTCGTGCTAGTAGTAATAATGATCACTCAAAGTTAACAGAACATTAATTTATTTTAACTTCAGCATTTCAAAGTAACACTGTGCAATTGTGCATCCAAGCAAATTCAGTGAACAATCCCAGCGGCCTGCATGTCGCGCTTCATGTGCAAAATCCAAATCAACATTTTAAAAACAGGGCATGCCTACTACAGTGCTCTTGCATTATAACAAAATAATTGCCTATAAAACATTAGAGATAGGCCTATGCAAAAATTAAATATAACAAAATGGCCTACAATAATAATAAAAGTACTAAATAATCCAACAAAATATGCTTAGGTCTATTATAAATAGAACAGACAGGGGCCAGTCATAAATAAAATAGATATCAACCTAATTTCTATACATTTGACAACATGTCTTAAAACATTAAAACATACTGTATGCAATGCATAGTTTTAAAAAAAGTAAACTTGGAAACTACATGTTTTCCAAATATAGGCCTATTCCAATATGTTTTTATAATTTTATTACAATAAAAATCCGGTTTTCCCATTATATTTCCTGTGAAACAGGAAATGGTTTGGATGGGCATTCCCGGAATCTCGTTTCCCGTGGTTAAACCCTTACTATGCACATTTGTCCCTAAGCACATTGAGATAAATCGGAACCATTCTAAATTGACAGGCCCATGCTCGCGAATGGTAATTTGCATAAACGATGCCTCAATATCTCCATATGAGGAACTTCCTGGTTCTGGCACAGCGGTCAACAAAGAGGAGGGTCCGACTCGGCTGCATATGTCTGCTGCAGCTGCCGGAGATTAGAGCTGCAGGGACGGACCGAGTAGCTGCTGTTTACCCTGGAGGATCGTACTTAAATGGCTTAATGGAAAACAGTGGAGTGACATAAAAGTTGTTTTTTTTCTATTTATTCATTGCATGGAGACTGTTTGGTGCTTGTGGCATGGAAGCGGGTGGTGGATTAGGTTATTACTTGTATAATCATATAATGAAATACGAATAATTTATAATAAAAGAAGGGCTTCTATTGCCAACAGAAACCAGTTGATCAGCCATTGATTAACAGATCCATTAACAGATCATTGATCACTCTCAGTTAACCATCTGGCCATCTCTAGTCCCAAAGCCACATAACAATACCCATAATTACATGTATATCCATAAAGCAAAATAATCCATTGTCAAACCTGCTTGGAGATGAATATGACTGCTTTATACACCGCGTTCCAAATTATTATAAAAATTGGATTTAAGTGTCCTAAACATTACATTTTTTGTTTTTCAATTAAACTCATGGGTGGTATTGTGTCTCAGGGCTCTTTGGATCACTGAAATCAATCTCAGACACCTGTGATAATTAGTTTGCCAGGTGAGCCCAATTAAAGGAAAACTACTTAAGAAGGACGTTCCACATTATTAAGCAGCCACAGGTTTCAAGCAATATGGGAAAGAAAAAGCATCTCTCTGCTGCCAAAAAGCCTCAAATAGTGCAATGCCTTGGACAAGGTATGAAAACATTATCTATTTCATGAAAGCTGCGGGGATTGTAGCTTGACCTTGGCAAAGTATATAGAGTTTGTGACTGACCACTTTCTTCCATGGTACAAAAAGAAGTACCGTGCCTTCCGTAGCAAAATCCTCTTCATGCCTGACAATGCACCATCTCATGCTGCAAAGAATACCTCTGTGTCATTGGCTGCTATGGGCATAAAAGGAGAGAAACTCATGGTGTGGCCCCCATCCTCCCCTGACCTCAACCCTACTGAGAACCTTTGGAGCATCCTCAAGCAAAAGATCTATGAGGCTGGAGGCAGTTTGCATCAAAACAGCAGATCTGGGAGGCTATTCTGACATCCTGCAAAGGAATTCAAGCAGAGACTCTCCAAAAACTCACAAGTTCAATGGAGGCAAGAATTGGGAAGGTGATATCAAAGAAGGGTCCTATGTTAACATGTAACTTGGCCTGTAAAGATGTTTTTGATTGAAATAGCTTTTGATTTCAGTAAATATGACCTAATGCTGCAAATTCAACAAATGACCATTTTCAATTCTTTACAACCTATACAATGTTTTGAAACTCTGTTGTGCATAATAATTTGGAACAGTGCATTTTGAGTTTTTTATTGTTGAAAAAAATACTGTTGTCATTGGGAGGTTTGTTCAATAACATTCAAATTATACCCTAACGGTTGATGACTTGAAAATTATATTGACTCTCATTGGCATCAACTATTAAGGAAAATCTGAGAAAAATATCATTTGCATAATAATTTGGAACACGGTGTAGTCGGCTTGTGTAAAGTAACTGTGCACACAACAGAGTTAATTAAAGGATCCTAGACTTACTATAAAAATACACACACACACTCAAATGAAGACACGCAAAGAAGATAAATAATAGGTGTTGGATTATTATTTGTAGAACATCCTTCCTATTTTTAAGTTATATGTTGTGTATTATTGAATATTTACTCATTTTTTACTAATTGTGGCTCAAATATGCAACTTACATGTAGTTAAAGTTTGGCAATACAATTTTCCAGGACTCCGAGGTCCAAGGCAGCCCTAAAATCTCTTTTAAAAATAAGAACAAATTCAAGTTCGGAAATATGTTGAATCCCGAAAGGAAGAGAAGACAAAAGCCAGCTGCCTAAACCGCTTCAGAACCCTGTGGGGACTATCGTAGAAAAAGGGCACGAGAGAAGGAGAACAACTCCTCTTCCCCGTTCAACAAAAGCCTTGTGCGGAAGTGTCCAATCTCTCTGAGAATCTGGCTACCCCTCCCTCGCTGCTGCTCTTTGCCTGTCGTGTCCAATCAGTCTTCACGGCGGATGAGGTCTCGGCCCTTTCGGCCCGTAATTGGGGGGTTGGTTTTGGGTGACCGGTGCGGGCGATATCCCTGAAAGCTCCGTGTGCGCAGGTAGCCGCGCGTGTCACCCTGCACCTCGTGGCTGACAAAGCAGAAACATGATGTAAGGAAGAAATAAATCCTGCAGTGCAGGTTCTGTGAGGACAACACACTCTCTCCCATCCCGGTCTTTGAGTCTCTCTGCATCTGTGTGTGCCAATGTCTATGTGCATTCAATGTGTCAATGTGGATGTGGAAAACAGGATTTATCGACAGCTGAGCAGAAGCCTCTTCTGTGTCCTTTGGATGCGAGGCAGAGGGTAATTTCGGGTTCTTAGTTTACTGGCAGAAAACGGAAAGCCGGTTTTGCTGCAGGAAAAATAAACTACAGTATAAACTAGACTGTTAAGTTGGCAGCAGTGGAACGCACGTCTGTCATCGTGCATGTGTGTTAACGTCCATCCACCACTGCGTTCCCACCTTTCATCCTGTGACCTGTACCTGAAAAAAGAGAAGTGATATGTGTTGGTTACTGTATGTTAAGCAGTTAATCATCACATTAACAAACATCTTCACATTCCTGTGAAGGTGTTGCGTTGAAAAATTTGAAACTTCCGAGCTTGTTTCTTGGTGTGTGTGTGTGTGTGTGTGTGTGTGTGTGTATGTGTGTGTGTGTGTGTGTGTGTGTGTGTGTGTGTGTGTGTGTGTGTGTGTGTGTGTGTGTGTGTGTGTGTGTGTGTGTGTGTGTGTGTGTGTGCTAAGCTCGCAGAGCAGATCAGTGTCCATTCTAAAGTCTTTGTCACAGTTGACCTATATTAGATGAAAGCAGCTGGATCAGTGGCCTGCAGGGACAGCAAGAGTTGTGTTCTAATTATCTCTGCAGCTAACTAGCGACAGACTATCACACTCTCACACACACACACACACACACACACACACACACACACATGCAAATACACAAAGACTCGCAGTGCACACATACAGACGGTAAATCAATTGTACACTCTAGAAGCGTCTGCAATGCTTTGCTTGACAAAGAGCAGAGCCGGGTCCAACATCCATGACATGATTAGCATGGAGACCCTTCAGAACCTCCATCTTGGGATGATTACTAGAACGCCCATTGGTGATATCCCTCCAGGTCCAATTGCACGTAACGTGATTTACACAAGTAGGACATGTTCCTGGATCAAACTCCCTCGCTGTTCCCAGAGCCACATTACTGTCAACCAATCATCTTGCTGAGAAATGAGTACATCTGCTGGGTCTTGTGGTGTAACACTAATGTAATGTGTGCATTTGAATATGGAAATGCTTCAGAAATGGTTAGAGATGGTTCAGGTTAGGTATTAGGGTAGAGATGGTTCTGGTTAGGTATTAGGGTAGAGATGGTTCAGGTTAGGTATTAGGGTAGAGATGGTTCAGGTAAGGTATTAGGGTAGAGATGGTTCTGGTTAGGTATTAGGGTAGAGATGGTTCAGGTTAGGTATTAGGGTAGAGATGGTTCAGGTAAGGTATTAGGGTAGAGATGGTTCAGGTTAGGTATTAGGGTAGAGATGGTTCAGGTAAGGTATTAGGGTAGAGATGGTTCAGGTTAGGTATTAGGGTAGAGATGGTTCAGGTAAGGTATTAGGGTAGAGATGGTTCAGGTTAGGTATTAGGGTAGAGATGGTTCAGGTAAGGTATTAGGGTAGAGATGGTTCAGGTTAGGTATTAGGGTAGAGATGGTTCAGGTTAGGTATTAGGGTAGAGATGGTTCAAGTTAGGTATTAGGGTAGAGATGGTTCAAGTTAGGTATTAGGGTAGAGATGGTTCAGGTAAGGTATTAGGGTAGAGATGGTTCAGGTAAGGTATTAGGGTAGAGATGGTTCAGGTTAGGTATTAGGGTAGAGATGGTTCAAGTTAGGTATTAGGGTAGAGATGGTTCAGGTAAGGTATTAGGGTAGAGATGGTTCAGGTAAGGTATTAGGGTAGAGATGGTTCTGGTTAGATTTCATGATAGTGATTGTTCAGGTTGGATTTTAGGGTAGCAGTGGAAGGGTAGACATCAGGATAAGAATGCTGGAGGTATTCTCGACAAATCCTGGGCATTGTGTTCAACACACAATGATGACGTCAGAGAACATTGCTTGCTTTATAGGGATGTTGCCCCAGGAACACCAAGATTGACATTGATCTAGGAGCTTGTCCTTTTTGCTGATATTATGTTGTGCGTCCAATCACACGTGACATCTGGCTCAACAAGGCCCAGACGAATTATTAGGAGATACTAAAACATAAAGCCACAGGGCATTTGAAGGTGCCTGGTCATGGG
>NC_137193.1:28704406-28746906 GCF_960531495.2 Zeus faber
TTCTCCTTTAAGGTCTGATAGCCCTCCTACCTGCATCCCTACATCCATTGCTGGGCATATTAGCAATGGAATATATTCATAAAACTGAGGATAATCACCACTTCCAGTTTCAGAAAGTAAAAGTCTTCGTCTGTATTTTGAAGGGACCATCTGGATTTGCTAATGAATACAACTCAGGTAATGACTAATATCAACTGGCTCTATACATAAGAGGTGCATCAACTTGGCAGGACTTTAATTTTCTGAACCTGGAAAGTGGATAGAGATCTGAGGTAGTTAATAGGCAGTACAGGCAGTACAATTGGCAACTGTTGGAGAATTCTCACTGGTTGGTGAGGTTAACCTGTTCGCCACAGAAAAACAAACTCAGCAGAATAAAGAGAAAGATACAGATGCGCTTCAAAACCGTGATGCTGATCAGTCTTCCCTTGCTTCTACGGAAGAGCGTTTTATACCGATGAGAGGTTGTTTCTCTCATGCAATGATTTAACAGTCAAACTCCGGTCACAGATACAATCTTACTGTGCTATAAAACAAAGCACAATACTCTGTCAAGCCCCCTGGGGTTATCCTTACCTCCACAAAAGGTTGAGTGAAGATGGAATGTGGTCTTGTCTTGTGACGAAACAGTATTATAGTAAAAGAACAGTCTCTTCAATGTGAGCTCTAAATGAGTCATTAAAACCCAAGACAATGTATTTTAAAAAGTGTCTCTTTTTAAACACATATGAAACATAATTCAAGGCATTGGTTATCTGCATTTTGTCTTACACTCCCTCCTTTTGTTCCTAATGGAACAATACATAAAGGAAAATACAATAATGCTAAGATTCTCATATAATCGAGGCAAAGGGATCAGAAAATGACATAAAAATGTAATACAATACAATTATACAGAGATATCCCAAGAATTCAATCTCATTTAAATCAACTGGGAAACACACATCTTATGATAACTCATAACAAAAATATAAAAGATAAAAATTAAAAACATCCCTGACAGAACCCAAAGACATCTCCACCTCAAATTGGCCAAAACTCTCTTCCCACATGTAACTAGAGAAGAGTAAAAGACCCTTAAGGGTTTATCTACATTATACTATGACAACACACTGTAGAAAAACCCAAGTTTCACTGAGGGAAAAAATCCTGTGAGAGCCATTCTCCAATTCCAACTAGAAAACAAAAAAAGTCATGAATCGGATTATGGAATTAATGAACATGGAGAGATTCCACAAATACATAATGCTATGCAGATTAAGCAATGGTTATCATTTAATAATGACAACAACAAAATTCATTGTGTGAACATAATGACTAACACATTCTTTGAGTAAGTATAAACATAGTTAGACAAACATCTTCACATCTTAACATCTCAATGTCTCAACATCTCCATCATCATCATAAGGTGGTTTGCAATCATCTAGTGGAGTCAACATCTAACCATAGGTGGACTAAATTAGTGACAGAATGTTCATTTCTGACTTGGGGCTTTTCTTCTGGATCTGGTGTAAGTGAGAGTGGGTTGGGGGAGCGGCTGTTATTTAAGTCCCGCTGTGGAACTGTGTTCCAGGATTGGGTGATCAATAGGAGGATGGCGATGAGTAAGATGATCACACAGACGTGACCAATCTTTTCCTATTTACGGGGCGTCATCCTTTTCAAGTACAGGTATTTGCCACTGTAGTGCCAAATCCTCTTCATGGAAACAGAGGTTACCAGCACTTAACTCCGTTGGGATCATGAGCTCAGTTCACATCCAATGATTCTCCATCGTTGTTGTTTTTTACGGTCCTTTGGAAGGTTGGGGACTTTCTTGCAATGAGATGCGTGTACCGACGTTGGTCGTTCTGCCACCTTGACTGCTGCTGCGGTGGTGGTGAGGACCTGGAATCGTCCCAGGATCCTGCAGAGTTCCAGCTTTGCCTCCGGAAGTTGCAAATCATCACCCAGTCACCTGGTCATGTAGTGGTCCTTCAAGTGGGACGGGTAGGATTTCTTCAACCTAGACATAGACTTAAACACTTGGGTGAGAGACACACATTTTGACAACATTGCTTGGGCTAGGTCCACAATTGTAAAAATGGGGAATAATTCTGTGATTCCCAAACAGTTATATTGAATAGCCGACTACAGTCTCAGTACCAAATTAAATGCAAGCACCCTAGTGCAACAGAATAATATTATGACAATGTGTAATATGTAGGAGATAATGTTCATAGAATATCAATTAGGCTACAAAATAACCGACAGTGTGAAAATCATGCAGGCTTTTCATATTTCCTAAAATGCATTTCTCGAATGTTGCCTGAACACAATCCTGTCTGCACAATCGATAAATTAGGTAAAATCTAAAAGTGATAAATACCAACTGGACAATCTGATCACTACTGGTTTACGTGATGTAATTCATGAGTTTCATGAGGCTTTTGTCGACAGAAGACAGACCTATTCGCATTTCGGAGTCCATTAAGAAAAACATGTAAATTATCACCAAACAATATTTTAACTATGACAAGGCGTCAGCTTGATAAGTCCATCATGAGGTGTTTGAAAGGAGCACTTGGAATAGAATGCAGAAACTGGCGGTAGAAATATCTCTTCCTGCATTGTTCTCAGCCCAATCATAATGTTTACTTAATTCTCTATCCCTCCTTTTTGACATGGTTGTCTCCTCATCTTTGGAGGAGACAACCATTATAAAACAAGAGCAGTATCATTTAAGTTGGCTTTGTTGGCTGCATTTGCTCCAACATTTCCTATTGAGATGGGGCCAAGCACATTCATGTAAATAATACAAATAGGAAGCTCAGAATGGGAGGGTTATGGCATCAAAATATTGAACGGGTGCTCTGTATGTCTCATTAATCAGCTACACTGCACCGTATCACATTGGCCTGTACATATTCATGCAATCGAAGTCAAACAAAAAACAGTTCACAATAGATAGAAACACAAACACAAAATAGACAAACACTGTTTTATACAAAAAAACAGGACAGACAAAATGAAAACCCTCCAAACAGTTGTACTCATGAGTTTAAATCATCATAGTTTAACTTTTCAAGAGCCTCAGTAGCAAGATCTGGGCGGGGGCAAACCGGCTAACGGCTATCGCTGCCAAGCAGTCATGTGAACCTCCATAAGAGGGAAGACGAGAAGTAGGAGTAGGAGCGGTACACCACCCAAAGTGACATGAGCGAAGTGAAAGTTGAACATGCTGATGATGGAGAGGTGTTGTTGGAGAGAAATTAGCCAATCAACAACAACAAATTAGCATGTAATCAACAATAACCACAGCACCAAGTTTCCGAGCATAGTCTGCAACAAGAGGTAATTCATCTCCATAAGATTGCAATTACACAGCTAACATAAACCTATCCCCCTCATCCACAGTTAAAGAAATCCAGCAAATCAAACATGGAGCAGGTGCAAAAGCTTGTTTAAAAGCAACCAAACATTCTACCCCCTTAGGCATCCAATCAAATCCATCTGATAATGATAAACCCTTCCCATGAGCCATTGCTAGTATGGCTGGGCAAGCGTTCCCTCATTCCACAATCCAAAAACAACAATAACCACAACAGCCTAAAAATGCCATGCCAGGGTACAACCCTGAGGAGAAAAAAAATTATAAAATAAATGTCATGACTCAAATAGTGAACATTCTTTTATGCCGGCTGGAGTTATAAGGGGGAAAAAACTGTGTGACTTCATCTTCTACACACAAGTATTTTCAGAAGTCCTGTGTATCCTCGGCACAAGCAGATCGATAAACCATCAACATTTGGATTAATGTACTGCCATTAATAAACTCAAAATCTGCTAAAATTTAATTTCCATAATGCGGCAGAAAAACACTGCCGGAGGCTCCACATAACTTCAACAATAGGTTAAACAACTAGAGAGGGTAAGGAAAGAAATGTGATTCACATACCAAAACATTTTTAAATTTAGTGTTCAATACAATATTCCTAATTTGTTAATATTATTTTTGCTTATCCTTTTAAAGGCAAAATTAACAACTGCAAACAATAAGCCTGAGATCTCAGCAGTCATAAAGTTAACAGAAGACTGACTGGCGTCAATCAATAACATTTGATCAACTATCAGTTATCGCATGGTCAATTTGTGTTTGCTAATTTCTAATAAATCACATAAATTATTTGTGTTAAGCTTTGAACTGCTAGTCTTACCTTTTGGCCAGGGAGTATTCAACTAATAGTCACATCATTCTGCAGTCTGTTTAGAGAAATTGATCGGTTATTTGGCATTTCCAATCAAGTTCCAATCAACACCTTTACTTAGAATATACATATATATATGACAATAACATACGTAGCCAGCATTCAAATTGAGACCATCTACACCTACTGTAGAAGGGCTATTATTAACATAGTAAGCACATTCAATGAAGCAATGACAAACGTTTAATCTTTGCCTAATACTGTTTCTATTTAATAATATAATTTACTTACTAACTTACTAACTATTGGAACCATTTCCTAAAATTTTGAAACATTATTTACTTTTACTTTGCCAATACCCTTACTTCAATGTAGTTTTCCTAGACAACATTTATAATCTGTGTACTGTCAGGATAGACAGATTGAGAAAACAACAGCTGCAAACACACACGAAAGCAGCCCCCTGGCGATTACTTAGGTGTAATTTATAGCAGGACTTGAGGCAATCAATCATCACACAGCTCCAAGTTGGAGCAGAAAAAAATTCAGATTGCAATCATTCAGTTTGATGTTTTGTCTGATGCAGAAACATCACTGAATGCGGGTCCAGAGGAGCATAGTTCCTTAGGGTCCTCAACCGTGCATAACTTTCTCAATTGTGCTTTTGGGTCCACGGAGGCCAAAACACTTGTTGGTGGGGAGGAGGAGCAGCAGAAGTCGACACTTGCATTTCATTTCACGCAATAGAAATATTTTCTTTGTTCTGAAAACGTCTCAAGTTATTCAGCCTGATGTTGGCCAAAACTGGAATTCCGTATACAAGGTCTTCACAGACCTTCAAGTGTCTCTCAGCAGGATACCATAGAGATAGGGATGTCCTTTGGGTCTTGGTGAAGCCCTGGGGTGCCTAATGTGTTTTTTGCAAACATTGTCAGAAGAATGAAACGATAGGCCTACCACAGTTACAGGCAGTGTCGTAAAGATAATCACGCCAGGGTTCTCTGACAACAATGTCTCCAAGTGATAACACAGTAATCTTTAACTCAACTTCAAAACATTGCTTCAACAATAACGTGAATTTAAGAGAACACATAAATAAGAACATTTAAATAAGAACAAATCTCAATAATTCTGGTTGTATAGGGCACTCTATAATATCTGACAGTAATTTTTGGATGGAAATTAATCCTATTAAAAAATGTATTTGCAAATTAGTTAAATACAAATAATAATAATAATAATAATAATAAAGTAATAGCAAGTAATAGCTATTAAACAAATAATAGCAATAATTAACAAGGACCTTTGAATGCTGGACATGTTATGGTCTTACTCAATTGCAGAGTGATTCTCCTTGATCAGTTCTGTTGTCAATCCTTTAGATCTTCCCAATCAGACACTTTCACATCTACTCTGGCCAAAAGTCAAACTGCAGTGCAGTAGATTCCTATTCAAATGCTTAAAATCTGTGAAAATAAAACACTGAATAGACGGGTGGGTTAATACCCATCAATACACAGTTACAACATTAATCGATTCAGGAGATGTTTCCAAATTAAAACTTAAAATTTGGCATGACCCAAATTAAATGTCATTGAAACGGCCAACATATTTCACATTTATTTTAGGGTTTACATTTTTAGTAAGCGAACGTACACATTCCATTACCTCTCTAGTACAGAAAACAAATCAATTATCCCTCTTTGTTAAACGACTTGCCAAGTTTTAAGAAGAAGAAGAAAGAAAGAAGAAACAGTCTTTATTTATCACACAACACACCACACTACAACACATGCTTGCACACACACACACACGCACATGCTTTGGATGGTGGCCGGTGAAATGGATCCTCTGCATTTAACTCATCCTGGCTTGTCCTTCCTCCAGGGGCACAGCCAGGAGCAGTGGGCAGCATACGTAGACGCGCCCGGGGACCAGGTGATAAATGTCCATTGCTGGTCAGACGATGATGGGTGCATGTTTTTGAGGGGGGGTCCTTACTGACGTGAGGTGGAGGAAACCCCATGTGAGCACGGGGAGAACATGCAAACTCCACACAGAAAGGCTCCTATTCGGGAGATAACCCACCGGAGCACGGTGCCAACAGCGCCCCAGGCAGGAATCAAACCCAGGACCTTATTGCTGTGAGGCAGCAGTGCAATGCACTGCGCCACCGTGCCACCGTTTTATATTGTATATCAATAGCTAACTTAATCAATGTCAAGTAGACAATGTTTACTTATTTATCATATCCTTTAATTTAGAATTAACAAATTACTACTGCACTGTGGGATAGATAAATGATTATCTTATTTTAACCAGCAAATCACTTTGACACAAGAACACAAAACAAAGAACTCAAAAAGAGAAAATAAATAGCTCAAACTTTATAAACCAAAAACAAATGCATTCCTGCTTTTGTCATGCATCATATCTGCTCTCCACGATATCACAATAATATTTTTGTCAGCAATTTTTTTCCAATTTATATTGATCAATTTAGTTTTATCATTTTGGAATGCTTTGCGATTATTTTTTTGCGATTAAATCTATTAACAAAGCACAAACTACAGTTCTGAAAACAAACTCTCATCATTCTCTTCATCTTTATCAAAGCTGCATTAATAAACCAACAGACACTTTTTCAAGCAACTTAAATTCTGCTACAACTCACCACACACTATGATCACTATGACAATCATCTCTCTGAACACAATTCAACACTTCAAACTGTTCAATATCTATTCATACTACCTAGCATAGTCTACTGTTGTTAACTGACACTTAAATTCGATTAAGTATGAACAGAATTAACAGTACAGTATATACAGAGTAAATATGAATGCACGGAAATATATACAGTATCAGCAGTATTAGCACAATGATGAGCAGTATTAACAGTTTTTACAGAATGGATATGGATGAAAAAAAAAACAATCAATAGTAATGTGTAGGTTAGGTGCAGTGTGCAAGAGCTCAGTCACTGGAGTGCAGTTCGTGTGTGTAAGGGGGTGGGCGGGTAATCCAGAGGTGGGGGGGTAATCCAGGTATGGGGGGGGGCTGTCACCGTGGAGTCGGTGGTGATGTTCAGCAGGATGACAGCTGAGCTTAAGAAGCTGGTCCTGGAACGGAGGTTTCTGTAGCGCCTCAAGAGGAAGAGGCCAAACAGCTTGGACGATGTGTCTCGCGTGATGCTGTGCTCCCTCTGCAGGCACTGCTTGTGGTGAAGAGCCTCAATTGCAGGGAGTGGAGTGCCGGTGATATGTTGGGCAGTTTTCATCACCCTCTGCAGTGCTTTCTGGTCCGCAGCAGTACAGTTACCGTACCAGACTGAGAGACAGTTGGTGAACATGCTTTTGATGGTGCAGCTGTAGAAGTTCACCAGGATTTGAGGAGACAGGTGGGCTTTCCTCAGTCTCCTCACAAAGAAGAGCCGCTGGTGAGCCTTCTTGATGAGGGTCAAGACACCCAGAAACCTGAAGCTGGTGACACGCTTGACCTCCATCTCGTTGATATGGATCGGAGTGTTTGTGCCACTTTTTGTCTTCCTTAAGTCCACTATGAGCTCCTTGTTGTTCTTGATGTTAAGGGCCAGGTTGCCAGGTTGTTAGGTTGTTGTCAGCGCACCATGCCGCCAGGTGCTGGACCTCCTCCCTGAAGGCTGTCTCATCGTTGTTGTTGATGAGGCCAACCACCATTGTGTTGTCTGCAACTTGATAATGGTGTTGGAGCCATGTACAGGAGTGCAGTTATTGGTGAAGAGGGAGTACAGGAGAGGACTCAGTACATAGCCCTGTGGGATGCCGGTGTTCAGGGTAAGGGTTGAATAGGTAAGGTTGCCTTATCTAACATGCTGGGGTCTGTGGGTTAAAAACTCCAGTAGCCAGTTGCAGAGGGAAGGGTTAATGTTGAGGTCACCTAGTTTGGTGACCAGCCTTGAGGGGATGATGGTGTTATATGCTGAGCTAAGGTCGATAAACAGCATAATCACACAGGTGTGGAGAAGGTCCAGGTAGGAGTGGGTGGAGTGTAGTGCCGTGGAGATGGCGTCCTCTGTGCACCTGTTCTGGCGGTAGGCAAATTGGAAAGAGGTGGAAAATGCAGTCCGACGGGGAAGAACAGCATCAGCCCCAGGGCCAAATGGAGTTCCATACAAGGTGTATAGGAACACACCAGATGTCCTAAGGTTTCTTTGGAGGCTCATGAGAACAGCATGGCAGAGGAGGAGTATACCCAAAGTGTGGCATAGTGCATGAGGGGTCCTGATCCCAAAGGAGAAGGGGCAGTGAACATCAGCCAATTTTGATCTCCCTGCCAAACGTAGAGGGAAAAGTCTTCTTCAGTGTCATAGCTCACAGGATGTCTGAATACCTGCAAAGGAATAAGTACATCGATACATCTGTACAGAAGGCAGGAATATCAGGGTTCTCTGGGTGCTTAGAACATTCCAGCATGATCTGGCACCAGATCCAATTGGCAAAGGTGGAGAAAAGGGACCTTCACATAGTGTTTCTGGACCTCGTCAATGCATTTGGGTCATGAACTCCTGTGGGCTGCCTTCAGCTTCTTCCATATCCCGGACACCATCACGGCCCTGGTTAAATCCTATTTCCAGGATCTGCAGTTCTGCTTTACCACCTTTGAGTTCACCACCTCCTGGCAATGCCTGGAAGTTTGCATCATGGCGGGATGCACCATCTCACCCCTGGCCTTTACAATGGCAATGGAGGTCATCCGAGCCTCAAGATGGGTGGTGGGCGGACAATGGCTTAACTCGGACCTGCGCCTCCCTCCTCTTAGAGCTGACATGGATGACATTACTACTCTGACCACCACTGCCCCATGCACCAGGAGACTGCTCGGAAAACTGGAGAAGAACATCAGCTGTGCACACATGAAGATAAAACCATCCAAGTCACGTAGCATTTCCATCATCCAGGGAGTGCTCTCTGACTTTAAATTCTTCATCGGAGATGACCCAATCCCAACAGTATCCGAACAGCCTGTCCTAAAAGCCTTGGGAGGTGGTATGATGCAAGCCTGAAAGACAAAGACCAGATACAGCAACTGCAGAAGGAGATCAGTAATGGGCTGCGGGCCATCGACAACACCCAGCTTCCTGGAAGATTAAAGACCAGGTGCTTTCAGTTTGGCCTCCTACCCCGGGTGCTGTGGCCCCTCACAGTTTATGAGGTATCAATCTCAACCGTGGAGAAACCGGAAAGAGGATTCACAGGCTACATCAAGAAGTGGCTCAGAGTCCCACAGTGCCTTTCCACCATAGGCCTCTACGGAGATAAAGTAAGACATCAGTGGTTGGGTGAAGAACCAGGATGTTCCCTCTGCTCCAGACCAGCCTCCATCAAGCACATACTCACAGGGTGTAAAGTCAGCCTCACCCAGGGATGTGTCACCTGGTGTCACAACCAAGTCCTAAAGAGCCTTGCCTCCACCCTGGAAAACAAATGGGCTGCCACTAACTCCGTATCACCACCACCTGCAAACAACCACCTTCGTCCTTGAGGGGGCTAAGGTAACCAGGAGCAGCACCACACACTAGAGCAAGGCTAGCTTTACTCAGCCTGTGACTGGAAGATGCTGGTTGACTTTGGCCAGCAAATTTTATTTCGTCCACAGATTGGACCCGCTACCCTGACAAGGCCTGACGTGGTACTCTGATCCCCTTCCCTCAGGTACATCTTCATCATCAAGCTTACTGTACTCCGGGAGGCTTCAGCGGACGAGGCTTATGAGTGAAAACATCTATGCTATGCCGAGTTAGTTGCTGAAGCACAAGATCATGGCTGGAACACTGAAGTCCGTCCGGTGGAAGTGGGGTGCAGAGGGTTCGTGGCAACATCGACCACCAGATTGCTCAATGACCTGGGATCAGAGGCCAGAGCCAGCGCCTAGCCATCAAAGCTGTGTCAGAGGCAGCAGAGAGAAGCAGCCAATGGCTTTGGATGAAGAGGCAAGACCCCTGCTGGACCCCGAAGTAGCAGGTCAGGTTTGACACAGAGGTGAGTGCTTCTGGGATGCCGGAAGTCACTGTTGAGCCCTCCAGAGTGGGCTCGTCAACGAAACGTAAAGGAAGGAGGGTGCCCACTTGAAAACCCCTCTGTGTCAACCTTCCATCGTCAAATATATTCTCTTGGTAATGCTTGCACACAAAGGATATTTACACCTTGTCCTGTGTTTTTTAAATCAATTTTACTTAGTTGTTCAATTAACAACTAAGTAAAATTAAATTTTTTTTCTTTTATTAATTATTTTAACACCAGAAGTTTCTCACTACTCTCAACACTTTGCTACACGGGGATCAGGAGTACTATTCTGCTCAGTTATCCTTAACAGTTTGCTACAGAGGGATCGAGAGTAATTAATATACCTATAGTTTAATTATTATGTACTCAATTTTGTCAACTTTTGTCATTGATTAATATAAAATAGGTAAAAAGTAAAAAAAACAAACAAACAAAAACCACCACTTCATCCAGGGTCCTCCAGACCTGCAGATATTTCCACTGCCCTTACTAGCCTGCGTGGCTGGCGACACATCTGCCTGAGTGGGGGGATTTCTAAGCTTAACAAAGCTTCTTCAATTATCCTCTAGATCGATGCAATCTTTAAGCTTACTCAAAGCTTTCTTCTTCGATCTTCCCTGATCAGTACAATATCTCAATAAGCCCCTCACCTTTAATTTCTTCGGGATCTCGTGTTGTCCCTGCTGTCACGTCCAGACAACTCCGTCTCGGATGTCTTACGGTCAGTCCTTGACTGCCGTTGTGCACACAACCTGGACATGAAGAGGTCCAGCAGAGCCAAGCAGAGTCTCATTATCATCGCCAAATTTGTTGCGGAATTCTCACTGTGTTGTTGGTGAGGTTAACCTGTTCGCTACAGGAAAACAAACTGAGAGCATTAAAGATATGTACTCTGCAGAATAAAGAGAAAGATACAGATGCACTTCAAAACCGTGACGCTGGTCAGTCTGCCGTGGCTTCTACCGAAGAGGGTTTTATCCTGATGAGAGGTTGTGTGCCATTGGTCAGGTGTCATTCACAAGATTATGCTCCCCAATCATATCCCCTCGTGTTTCTCTCATCCAGTGGTACCTCGACTTACGACTGTAATTCGTTCTATAAGAACGGTCGTATGTTAAAACAGTCGTATCTCGAAGCAATTCTTCCCATGTACACCACACTCATATTTTTCTATGATTTCCTTCTTAGTTTCAATGGGAATCATTGCCTTTTTCTTTTTCCCTTCATCCTTCTTCTTAGGAGTCATCATGAATGGTGAAAATAAACAAAATACACAGCACAAACACAGTAAATATGAAAAAAATATCGATAAGCCACGAACTACGTGCACACACAATGTAGGTTGTCACACGCAATGTAGGTTGTCAATGTAGTCACACGCTGACTGAGTGCTGACTGGCCACCGACGCGCCAACTGCAAATTTCCACGGTCGTATCTTGGAGCAGTCGGTCGCAAGTCGATACAAATTTTCACGACTATTGCTACTCGTATCTTGGATTAGCCGTAAGTCGATGCGGTCGTAAGTCGAGGTACCACTGTACAATGATTTAATAGTCAAACTCTGATCACAGATACAATCTTACCGTGCTATAAAACAAACCACAATACTCTCTCAAGTCCCCTGAGGTTATCCTTACCTCCACACAAGGTTGAGTGAAGATGTGGCCTGGTCTTGTTTAGGTGCTTGGTGGCTCAACCGGGTAAGCATGTGTCCCGTATAGGCGAAACGCCTGCAGCAACCAGGGTTCAAATCCAGCCTGTGGTCATTTGCTGTGTCTCTCTAGCCCCCGTTTCCTGTGTCTCTCCAGGAAAATAAAGAAGAAATTACATTTGAAACCAGTAAAAATTATTAAGGCTCGGTCACAAAGCTTGTCTCAATAAGCATATACAATATTAAAGCTGTATGAACAATTTTTTTTTTTAAACCGTGCGATACAGTCATCCCTTCAAATGTCAGGGCCCTTGCTGTCAGCCAGTAATATTCCCGCACGGGAATATTACTGATCCAACATTCTAGGCCTCCCTCCCTGACTCCTTGGAGACTTGAGACCTGAAACATCATGGCCGTACATGCCCACTCTGTACTAGTCCTACACTCCTCAGAGAGGAGTCGCACAGAGATGGAGTCGCAGGAAGGTGCTGCAGGGAGGATGGAGTGTAATTGTTATCTTGTAATACTTCACTTTTTGGTAGAGATGGAATTTCATGCCTTTCAGCTCAGAGCATGGAAGAAAGAAAGGGAGAAAAGGCTGGCGGCGCACAGCGCACAAACAAGATATATCGTGAATTGTCATCGACGTGCACGTGCCGGAATAGATTCATGAGGGTACACACACAAGCATGCTTTCAACCTCTTTTAATCCAATAAAATGGTCTCGTCGCCCAGTGCACGTGGGGATGTTGGTGATACACACACCCATCCGAAACACTTGTCAGGAGAAAATTATTGTGGCCGGCATCTGTCCTGACAGCAGTGACAGCCATGACATATCACTGTGGCAACACTGTAAGGCCTTGTGGGGGTTGAATATACAGTTTCCACGACAACATTCTGACACCTCCATGAATGAATTGGTGACAACCATCCCCCTCCCCCACCCCTGTCTCACACACACACACACACACACACACACACACACACACACACACACACACACACACACACACACACACACACACACACACACACACACAAAGACATTGACATGGTGACCATGTGTGTTTTCAAAGTAGAGTCTTTGGTCGGCCATTTGGGTCTTCTGTCACAAGACTGTTTTGTGATTGTGTGTGTGTGTTTGTCTGTGTTTATTTGTGCTAGCATTCAAGCATGTGTGTGTGTGTGTGTGTGTGTGTGTGTGTGTGTGTGTGTGTGTGTGTGTGTGGGTGTGTGTGTGTGTTTACAAGGGCTGGGAGATATATTGTTATAATTCTGATATTATGATTTGAGACTAGATATTGTCTGGGATTTTGGTCATCGCAAATCGGGATATAGTTAAATGTCATTGTGGGAGGCTCGATCCACAGATACGGATTCTGGGTAGGAGCCGGAGACTTTCGGGCAGTGAGGTGCGGCGGGGTTTTTATTAAAACTGATAAACAAAAAGGCTCCCTGGCCAAAACGAGAACATAAAGCAAAATCGCAGATGTCAGCATCTGGGCCCGTTTTGGTTGGTGATCTGGTCTGCGGGGTCATGTCTCCTGCACCACGCCATCACCACTGCAAGATAAAACAAAACATGAGAAAGCTCTTCCAGCCAGGTCCGAGCAATCAGCGCTAATGGGGCTGATTAGGCGGACCCGGTCCTGCTGCGCCGCTGCGGGAAGAAGCCAGCACCGTCACCCGCAGACCATGGCTGTACCACGCCCCCTTTTCTGTCATCTTTAAGGCTGCATTACAGTGAAGTATTGCATTTTTCTGACCTTCATAGACTATTCTAGATGTTCTTATCAATGCCACATTACTAATGATTGATTCTTAAATATTAATTGTGTGTAAATAGTCCAATAGGAATCTCCAAAATCTTGTAATTATTGATTCGTCCATAAATTTTGTGATATTTGATGTTGTTAATATGGCCTAGCCCTAGTGTTTATGTTGTGTTTTGCAGGGGTGGAAGTAATTATTGAAGTAGTTAGATACACATGGAGAAGATGGCAAGTAACGTCTCTATCAATCCCATAATCCTTAGCTAGGCTCCTGGAAATCTGCCAAAACAAAAAAAATGGCAGAAACCTTGGGAGGTACACAAACAGCTAAGGGCCTTGATGTGGTTTTATTGATCGCGCTTCCAGATTCATCAGCGGTGTCAGCACTGGCATCTACAGGCTCCGCCACCGCTTCTTCTTATTAACGCAACACTATGTCGTAATTACCTCTCTGAGGAAAGCGCATAGCGGAATAAATGTTGCTCGTCTTCATTTTTGCATTGTTATCCACTTTATTATCCGGAACAGCAATTAATTCACTGTGGTTAAGACTCTACTGTAAAAATATTGGAAATTGAAAGGCGCTCTCGGAAATTAAGTTGTTTCCAACTTGTGCAATCGACTAAGGCTGCGTTCGCATTGCAAGTCTTTCGGATTCGGATTTATTGCTCAGGTCCGATTTTTTTGTTTGGCTGTTCACATTATTTTCCAAATGTGGCCAATATTCGATTCCAGTGTGAGTCACGGGCTCCAGAACTGACCCCCATGCACAGACGTAACAAAGACGTCACGCGCAGCGCACTGTCGTACGGATGTAAACATGGCAGGCAAAAGCACGGTGGTCGTCGGGCGGCGTGGGACCATGTACCTCGGCTCAAGCCTGAGGATGGAATCTTTAAATCCAGACAGGGGCACGGTGCTTTCGTGTTTCGTTCAATTAGGAAATTGAATCAAATAAAATACAACTAAAATAAAAATACAATATGCGCAAATCGCGCCCCCATCGCTTCTTCAGAGGACACACACATACACAGACACACACACACACACACACACACACACACACACACACACACACTATTTTTAGATCCAGTGCTATTCATAAAAGGCGGCGAGCATGGGTGCCCCCTCGCCAGTTTGGGCTATTTATCTACAAGTTATTTTCCCTACCCGCGCTGTATACGCTTCTTCTACGGCAGTGGGGTAGCGGCCGCGGTGTGGGTGGGGGCGGCCGCGATGCGCCTCGCTCTGCTCGCCCAAAGTCGGAGGCGGAATTCCGAGTTTATTCTCGAAACATAGGGGTACTTTTTTGCGTGACCATAATATTATTTTATTGTCGATGCTTTTAATGTATTTATTTTGCTCCCTGCGTAACGGGGAGACCCTCAGTTCTGAAATGAAAAGATCCGGTTCCATGCGATTTGGGCTGTTCTCACTGTCATGAAAAAAAAAAAAAAAGATCTGAGTCACATATGAGCAAAACAATCCGATTTGGGTCATTTTTGCCTGCGCTTAGACATGGAAACGTCTCTGCTTGACATGCTAGCAATCAATATGAACTGTTCTTGAGTTCTTCTGGTCAATGTTGGCTGGTTTTATTGAAGGAAAAATAACATTCTCATGGCTTCCTTTTCTGATGAGTGGAGCACCACTCTGTATAATATGACTCATCTGTTCATTTGTATTGGGGAAAAAAGGAGGAGCAGGATAACAAAATAAAGGCCTTTCAGTGATGGATAGGTGTAAATAACTTCACATTTGGAGAGAGAGGATCTCCAAACAACTCAGCTCGTCTCAGCTGCTGGAGGACCCTCGTTGTACCACGTTCCTTCGCTTTTTCTTGATGCTTCCCCTTCTTCCCTCCCTCCGCCTGTCTGTCTGTCCCTCAGCCTAGTCCCCCTCTCTCTCTGTCTCTCTCTCTCTCTCTCTCTCTTCTCCGGGGTGATTTATGTCTGTCTTTTATCACTCTTGAAGGCTGGGCTCATCTGGTCTGAGCTACTCAACTCCCATTTCGCACGGCGAAAAAAGTGATTGGGGGGGTTGGGGTGTCGGGGAGATTTGAATTCAACCAGTCAGTCAGTGTGTGTGTTGGGGGGGGGGGGGCTGCAGCCAGTACCTCAGCAGCCTTCAAATTATTTGATCAAAACCATCCATCAAATCCACATAATTAGATAGAGGCATGGATCGCATGACCAGAGCCTGTCAGTTAGCGCACACACACACACACACACACACACACACACACACGCGCGCACACACAGATGCGCATGTGCACGCGGACATGCACACCCACGTTGTTCTGGGGTGAGTATGCAGGAATAAGGAATCCATTTGACCTTTTCATGACTGAAGGTAAAAACTTTCACTATCCATCAGTAACTCTTTGGTCATTTGACGGTACACGTGAGTGGAATGGTTGGCAGTCTGGGGAGCTCCGACCGTAGCCAAGACGATTCCTTAAACAGAGCAACATATAACTCCTACATTTAACCAAACACTTAATGACACAGCTGAGTGGAAGCATTTATTAGATCTGCGTTCTTTGGTGGTTTCACGCTGCTCGGGAGCAACGAGATGCTAACCCGCTTAGCTTGAGCACATTAGCTCCGCGCGGGCTGAGTACACAATGAATCGCAGAAAGTGTTTTAAGACGCTTTTGTGATGCGACTGTTCCTCGTCTTCATGTTGATAGGGGTTGATTGATAAATCGGCGGATTTGAAAACACCGCACGACTAAACGGTCCATTTGGTCGTCGATGCTCAACCAAAGTAAAATGTGACCGCCGGCTTGATTCATTAAAACCTCATTGTGTCCCCGCCTTGTCGATGTTCTACCCAGATATCTATAGTATGCGTGCATGGGTGTGTGGGTGCGTGCGTGCTTGCGTGCGTGTGTGTGGCTCCTCTGAACTCGCTCTCCGGCGCTGTGCAGCCCACCTTAATATTGTGATAATGATTGCCTGCCGCTGTGCCAAAACAGCCCTGGCAGCGGCGGGAAACATTGCCCTCCCCGCTAACCCGCATGGAGCGCCAAAGGATGTTTAAGTGGCAGATCTCCGCGGGGGGAGATGCCGTCGGAGGATTTATCTGTTGTTTATCGGGTGATTTTCTCCCAGACTTTCTTTTGGGAACGGGAGCCTGTGCCGGTGCAGTTTACCTTCACGACAGCCTATCAAGATCTGTCAAAATATTCATACTAGGCTAGGTAGTAAAGATGGGCCGACATCATAAATCAGTCTGAACTTTTTATATCTACAAACCACGGTATTATATATATATACAGTATATTTATTTTTTCTGTAAATGACTAATACTATGTTGTAGCCCATACTAATACTATTCATATACTTATGTATTCTATTCTATTCATGGGCCGACCTTTGAGTGACAGGTACAAATGTGCTCGCTGGCGCCATCCACAGAGGAGAATTGAAAGGATTCATGTAAAGGCAGCTGACCTCAACCGGTGGGCAGAGCTTCCCATTGTGGGTGGAGGTCATTATGTGAGGTGGGCCTTGTCAGCGTGCGGTCTGATTGGCTGTATGTAAATGATTGTATCGATGACTTCATCAGAATCAGAAGAAAGGTAGACTGAGATGGAATGAGCTAGTCGCACAGTTTTTACCTTTTCGTTCTGTAGCGTTTGTACACCACTTTAATATTGAATTGTTGTCTCATTGGGGCACCACCCTCTTTTTAATTGGTTGAGGGAAAGGAATGTGTTTCATTTTGCTAAATCAATCTTCTATCTTGTGTGTGCGGTTCGATTCTCTTTCAGGTATCGCATGAACTACTTTACGCGAAATATCACAAAACAACATCCTTAATAATAAAATATTTTTTTATAATAATAATGTAATATAATATCATAATATAATAATTTAGAATTTATTTATTCTAAAATACTTGCCACATAAAAGAGTGAAATATTGGAAAATCAATAAAACAAATAAGAAAAGCATTGACTCCGTCGAAGGAATCCTCACTGATTTGGCAGTAATGGAGAGAGTGTGTGATTGGGATGTAATGAAGGGACCGGTAGATAAAATGTAATTCAAAAGTCTAATCTAAAGGTTTATCATCTATTATACACCAACTCCAGTTCAAGGCACATTACTAGAATATTCTGCTGATTCTACTTGCCCGCGGAGCTTCTTCACCCCGTTACTCAGCTGTGGGGGAAGCCCTTTGTGCGGTCGCTTGTTCCGTTCCAGGAGACTATGCGCTTCAGCGGGGAAAATCCAACGTAGCACAGTTGGCGGTTCGGAGAGACGAGGCTTGGCTCGGGTCTTCCTCAGTCCCGTTCACGGTGCAGCGTGCAAGGTAGCGCTACGGCCAAGTTGGGTGGTGGAGCTTCTGTAAAATCAAAAGAGGTGGCAAGAAAGGTGGCACAAGTTGCAAAAATAAATTTGAGCAGATAAACCAAAAAGAGGACTTTAGAGAATGGCGTTCCAGGTCGGAAGGAAGCTGCGGTGTACAAAGTCGTCCAGGAAAACTCATTGACAAAATGGCAGCTGGCACATGCACTCGGATGTTGTCCGGAGTGCATGTGTGAAAGCAGCTGTGGTTAATAACAATTATTTAATTATGCAGAAAAATATATTATAACACAGCACTTAATTTTGGAAAAAAGAATAAAAAGCACGTTACATGAATCTGACACTTTATGTCAGGAGGTACTTCTTGTCTGGGTTTGGGGTTGTGCAATTCAACTGTGTATTGAATGTCCATCAGAATGAGACGGGGAGGGAGGAGGTCCAGTTGGCATTAGGGTTCGTAGCCCTCCTGGGGGTCAGTTGAGGGGTTCCACACCCAGTGGTTAATTGCCTTTCAGACTTGGTTGCCCCGTGGGGCCAGTGAGGGACACAATCCAGATGCAGTAATCAGTTCCTGTTCTCAGTAGATGACGATTACTCCATAGTTCCTGTGATAAAGTCCAGAGTTATGAATGACTGGTCGCTACATGTGTTATTTCAAAGGGAAGAGACTAACTATATGCACAGTGCGTAAAGTTATAGGTGAGATATTTCTGTCCGACAGCTCGAGAAGCGTGAACTCGTTGCCCCGGGGGAAAACAAGCCGCCGGCAGTGATGTTTCCAACCCGGCTCACTCGTATACCCTTTGATTTTGCCCCGTGCGTCTTTAATAAAAAGCCACTTCATTATGAAATATTCCAATTACATGCAAATTAGAGGTTGATAGCCATTGTGACTGCAGATTAGGTGTAATCCTGCCAAGATGTGTTTCAGTTTCTTTGTCTTGTTGTTTTGATTTCCGTTCTTAATTAGAAGGGAAACAGGCGGCGTTCCACGCTGCCACGTCGGCGTTATCATTGATTTGATGGTGGATACAGGATCCTCGCAGGGTTTTAAAGACAATATCTTCCTAATGAACGCACACCCAATGCTAATCAATGCAGCGCGACGCCGGGCGACCAGCTGCTGCCTTTCTGTCTGGGGTCTGTCACTCAACAATTTGCTATCGCTCCACCTCTATCTCTTTCTTTCTCTCCCTTTCTCTTTTTCTCCTGCACTGGAGGTTGTGACTGCTGACTAAGAAGGGCGAGTGACCCTGTTTTTCTGTTCTCTCTCTCTTACTGTCTCTATTCCTCACACGTTCTCTCATTGATCACAGTGGACAAGTGACAAGAATGCAGCGCCCAGGTTTTCGCAGAAGGTGAAAACTTTTTTAATCTCTCTCTCTCTGTTTCTCTCTCTCTCATGCACAACGTGCAAAAGCCACTTAGGAGAGAATGGCACACTCATTTGTCATTATCACGTTATCGCTTCCCTCACAACAGTCCCATTCTCACCGCATTTCAATCCGTAATTTTTCTGTCAAGTCGGCTGAACCGCCAATTTTTCGGATGACGTGACGATGGGGAGGTGGGTTTTATGCGGAAACAGAGCTTTATCTTTATCAGCAGCTGCCACATCAGGTAGCAGCGGTTCGGCAAAGCACAAGCTCGCCAGGTCCCCGCCAGGCAGGTTGCAAGTTCCAGCACACCTGTGGATATGTGTACTTGGGATTTTGTGTGTTTGAGTGTGTGTATCGTGCATCCATTTGTGTGTCTTCATGTATGGTTTTATGTCTTTTTTCACACACAAGTCATTGTGTGTACCCAGTGTCCAATGGGTAACGTAGGTAGCAATAGATGTCACTGCTTGCGGCCGCCTGCGCGAGCACCGCGTGTTGATTACGCACATTTGAGAATTTTTCGTATTTTTCGAGCTTATAGAGCTTATTGTGCGTAATCACCGGGTGTCATGACATTTCACTGCATATATGTACGACCGTATGTGTATGTATGTGACAAATAATCTCTTGAACTTGAACTTGAACTTGAAGGTCAACCCCAACTCGCACCTTCAAACCTTCCTCCACCCATGGACTTACCAACTTTGCCTCAATTCTTACCCAAGTGAAAATATGGGTGTGTATATGGCAACCAGTAAATATAGCAACTAGTGAGAAACTAAGCCAATTTTCACCAACACTACAACAATCCTGAAAGTCTATCGACTTTTACCTGAAAGTAGATAGACAATAGACTTGTTGTCCAAAGGCGGTAGTAGCAAAGAGGCAGAAGTGAACTTATGGTGCTAAATTCCATTTTTATTAGTAAGAAAACCCATAGTGCTCACTGAGGGATTACTGCATTTCAGCAAGAATGGCCATAGCACAATATACAGTACACCCATAAGCCAGAACATTAATACCATCACTAATATTGTGTAGCTCCTCCTCGTGTCGCCAAAACAGCCCTGACCCGTCGAGGCATGGACTCCACAAGACCTCTGAAGGTGTCCTGTGGTTTCTGGTACCAGACATTAGCAGCAGATCCTTTAAGTCCTGGAAGTTGCGAGGTGGGGCCGCCATGGATCAAGCTTGTCGTTCCAGCACAGCCCACAGATGCTTGAACGGATCAGATCCTAACCTGCACAATCCACACAATATCGAAGAAAACATTATTCATGTCCACGTGCCCATTGTTGCCGATTTTGTCGGTGGACAGGGGTCTGACCGGTCTACAGCTACGCAGCCCATACGCAGCAAGCTGTGATGCACCATGTGTTCTGAGACCTTTATATCAAAGCATTAACTTTGTTAGCAATTTGTGTTGCAGTAGCTCTTCTGAGGGATTGGACCAGACGGGCTAGACTTCGCTCCCCAAGCGCATCAATGAGCCCATGGGCGCCCATGACCATCTAGCCATCACAATTTCGCCCTTGTCAAAGAAGCCCAAATCCTTACGCCCATTTTTCCTGCTTGTTACCTAATATATAATTTTCTACCTTATTTATCCCACCCCTTCCCAGGTGTCATTGTAAGGAGATGATCAATGTTATTCACTTCATCTGTCAGTAGTTTTAATGTTTTGGCTGATCGGTGTATATAGCTCGAGTGAGTTTAGCCTTTTCATTGGCTTCATGTATGGTTCAATTGGAGAAATGGTCCCTTTGTTCTTCATGAAAGTTATGACATCCATCTTGATGGCATTTTCAATGAACATGTTTTTACCAGCAAGGCAGTTATCGCGCCAATTAACATTTTCCCACTGTGTCGGGGGAGGAAAATCAAGAAACTCATAACAACTGGGAAGATAATGATGGATGCAATAAATGAATGGATGGCACATGGAAATGGCAGTTTAGAGATTCAGGTTACCATGGTGAGGGAAGGCTGTAGCGGGAAACCTCCCACCGACTGTCAAGTGAGCTCCGTTTTCATAGCACTGCGGTGGTTATAAGCAGCTGCTTTGTGTGCACATACACAGACATACATAGGACAAGAACAAATACAGTATTAAATGGAAGCACAATGAATCATGCAAATACATCCCAGTGGAGTCAAATATAGTGACTTCACGCACAGACACAGTCACAGTCACAGGTATTAGACATTAATCTGATATTCAGTTAGTCGGAAGGCACTTTGATGATGACCAAATGTCCAAAGCCCTTTCCATAGATATCATACAGTTAAATATTGGACAGTTGTGTGCCAACTTATATGCCAGTGTCTAGAGGTGTCAAGGGTACTCCAACTTTTTTATTAAAGGTCTATTCAACAAAGTCAGGGAAGTCCAGAAGTCCAGCTAAATGCAACAACGTCCATAACTTCTCTAGAACCATATGGAACTAATTTTAACAGTACAGTGCAATGGCTTTGATCAATGGGAGCCATGGCAATGTTTGGCACAAGTGACCAATGCATTGAACCTGGGCACAAAACCATAGAGAGGCACAGATGACACAATCAAGTGGCTCTGACAATCTTAGTGTAGTATGAGACGTGGCCGAAAAGCTACATATCATCATCTACAGTATCCGGTCAATGAATGTAGCCCAGTTGTATGAAAAATGATGGTCAAGGAATTGAAGACAGGATGACAAGGGGAGGTTTTTAGAAAACCAGGCACAGGGAAGACGAGGTTGTGGCGCATAAATAACACCCCCCCCCTAATTCCTCTTCTTTTGTCCCCTAACTTCCCTCCCTGCCCTGTTTTTGTTCATCCTTTCTTTCTCTTTCTCCTTTTTGAAGACTTTCCCCTGACTATACCCCACTGCTCCCACTCCCTCTTCATTAAAGGAAACTCTTTTATGGCGTTGGAGATGACAATAATTGGTTTGAAAATGGGAAACAATGGGACACATCCCCCCCCCTACACACACACACACACACACACACACAGACACACACACACAAGAAGACATCTTGACATCGTCTGTCTGTCTGTCTGTCTGCCCACTCCTCCTTTTCTGACACTTTGACTTTTTGTTAATAGCCCTCTTTCTCAGAATTTCTTTCTTTCTTTCTTTCTTTCTTTCCCTGAGCTTCCTACTTCCTACTTACTCCTACCTGTTCTTTTCCCTTCCCCTCTTCCAGTCTCTCTGCCCACATTCTCTCGGCGAGAGCACTGAGATGAAAGAGAACTCTTCCGTTCCCGGTGAAGAAGGGGCAGAGGCGGCATTACCGGAACTGCCGCACTCAACATGGAACCAGACACACGTGCACGCGCCCGTCAAAGATGTGCTCCCACACACACACTCACACACATGTGCGCTTTGTGAAAGGATAATGACTTTTGATTAAACGTTGTGACTGAGCCACAGGCCTGTGTCAAAGTGGTGGGGATGAAAAACATAGCAGAGGAGCGAGGGAGGGAAGACGTGAGAGAGAGAGAGAGAGAGAAATGTGAAAAAGATTGATACGTTACAAAAAGATATAGAAATACTATACAGGGAAAAACTGGGGAAATTACTCATTGTGGTATGATAGCAACGCTAAATTTATAGCACAAAGCCTTGTTTCCAGTCGATTATATTATTTGTTCAATGACTTTTGCCAGTTGTAACAGTTGTTCTCTTGTGAATACATTGCCCAAGTCATTTCTACCATTGCCAATAAAGCTTCATTTGAAAGGAGAGAGCGTGATGATCCCCCCCCGTCCGCCTCCCCCCATCCCAAAGCCCAAGGTTCAACCTCTGCCGAGTTTGTCTGATGTGATGGCGGAGAGATGTCTCCTTCACTCACCATCTTTTTTCTGCACTTTTTTTCCCCTTCTCTCACCCCCCCCCTCTTTTGCACACCTAACATATCACCCCTCTCCGTCTTCTCTCTCAATCCCTCCCTCGTTTCCCATCACCTCTATCTCTCTCCCGTCTCCCTTGGTTGGGTGGAGGCAGTAAAGGTGGGGGTGGGGGTGGCGGGTTGGCCGGGGATTTGGGGTTTTGCAGTGGGGGGGGGGGGGGGGGGGGGGTGATCAGCGACTCTCAGGTTGCAGCTGTAACTGGTTTAGCGTCCCGCAGCTCCTCAGGATGATGGTTCCTAATTCACTCACAGCCCGCTGCTCGGTGGGTCTGGAGGCCCACTCCTGTACAAGCATCAGGAAGTAATCAATAGTTGTGTGTGTGTGCGTCTGTGTGTGTGTGTATGTATGTGTGTCAGTGTATTATTTCAGTATTATCTGTAAGTGTGTGTGCCCGCATTCGTGTGTATGCATGAAGGCACATGTGTGTGAGCAGGTTTCTTCTGCTGTCTCTCGGCATGTAATGAGTGCAAACATGCCATTCTACATGCAGTACAAAAGTGTTGGAGTATTGCTGTTCTGCCTGTCGAACCCCAGAAAGTATAAACGGTCCCACCTTGAGGACCCACTCGCCCCGCCCATGTCCCTCGCTGTGGCACCACGGTGGAAGATTCCAATATTATGCCCCCCCCCCCCCCCCCAAGCACAAATAATAGAGTGATCCCATATGTTTGGGCATGTAAAACTAGATCACCAACTGTGGGCCTGGGGACGCTTGGAAGGCTAAGGGCTGCCCCCACGGGCCCACAGGGGGATGGGGGGGGGGGGGGGTGATGGAGTGAGGCGGGGGCGGTGTGGGGCAGAGGGCAAGCTGAGTCGGGGCGGCCGTCAAGAGTCACTCGGCGTGGGCCACGCCGGCTGTCAGCGCGAGCCATGCATCACCCACACCTTTGGGAAAAAAATGACTATAGCGATGGGAGTGCCCCAGATAAACAGCACAGTAGCAGTAGTCTACTGTGTATGGACATTCATTCAATTTGTCCAGTTTTACCCATCACTGTGCTTCGCTCTGAGGTGGATTTGTGGAGGGTGAGAAAGTTAGCTGGCAGGGCATTTAGAGGGAGACATCTGGTGTGTATGTGTGTGTGTGTGTGTGTGTGTGTGTGTTTGCAACACACCTGCAAAATCAGTATCAGTATGTAGTTACATTTTTCTAAAGCAGTCAGTGATGAGTCCAACCTCAATTGCAATTATACACTCACTACAATTATCAAATGTATTACAGTATAGTTATATAATAATAATTACATATAGAAACCAAACAAATATATTTAAAGCTGCTTTCACACATGCACTCCGGACAATATCCGGATAATAGGGTCCGGACATTGTCCGGAGTTGCCCTTTCACACATGTAGCACACAACTGGCGATTGTCCGTGTCAGACGCGTTCACACCTGGAACTGGAAATACTCAGTTTGGCTAAGACGAGGGGCGGAGCCTGTGTAGAGCGTGCAGGAGGCAGGACGTGATGCAATGACGCTGTAGAGTTCTAGCACACCTAAGATGGTGGACGAGGCTACCGACTTGTCTTTTCTGGCGTTGATACTCAATGTATTTGGACATAATATAAACAAAAGAGTGGAAAGGAAAGCAGAAAGGAGTATGAATCAGCTACGCTCTGCCCACGAAGGTATATGCCGTGTACCCACTAAGAAAAGCTCCAGGATTTCTTTAAAGCCACTTTAAAACGCGTAAGGATACATAACAATATAGTTTTGTGACAGAACTTTCACTTCAGTGTTCACTTCACTTTTGTCTTGCAAATACCGAGTAGAGTATAGCTGCATTAAAACAAGTTTTGCAGGGGACCTTGGCATTGTAGGGCACAGCCCTCCAAGGATTTCCTTACAATTTTACATTTTCATTAAACATTTTGAATCAAAATAACTACTGTCCGACAATTATTTCAAGTTTTGAATTCATTTAAGACTGATAATTTGGCGTGAATGCTTAATGAGGGAGCCATTTTCGCTCCGCTGAAGCCCCTTGCATGAGGCAAGAGAGCAGAGCAGAGGTTCCCGAGCACCGGGCCATGGACCAGCGATGGGGCGTCCATGTTTTTATTTTAGATGTAGGTTATCACAGTAAACTAGGATGCACATTTAAAGGAATTTCCTTAATCAATAGTTGTTAACCTTAACAAACAATCTTAGATTAATGGATTACATAAAAGCTAATGAGGTCACCAGAAGGTGGTGCCATGATGCGTGGGGACCTACGCGACGGTGCAAGGTCGCACACCTCTGAGATTTTGGGACATGGTGCGAGGCGAGGGGCGCGAGGAGCGTTTCTCCTCATTTCATTTTATTTTATTTCAAAATGGAGAAGTTCAAGGGAAGACTCGCTGAGCTTGTTCGCGCATAGAGGAATATTTATGACTTGTCTTTGCGCACGTCGAAGGTTAGTTGTTGAGCAACAATAAACATAAAGCTCCTCCTCGGCATCAAGAAGTACCTGTTTTCTATGCGCAAGGAGGCTGCCTTCTACTTCTACAATTACTTCCTGGGTATTTTCTTCTCAAGTGCCCCCTGTCGTAGTGGGGAGGGACTGCACTGGAGAATGTGCCAGCTTTTCAAGCCATTGAGACAATTACAAGACCGCAGACTGTTCAAGTTATTGTTTAATTTCAAATCTTATCGGTTAAATTCTTATTAGCAATGAATTGATTAATTGTTAACATGCCACTACACCCCACTACAATAAACTAGACTGCACCACTGGTTTAGCCCTTGTTTTTCTCCAATTGTTGCGTGTAATTTGAGCCAATGGCCATGCTGACCATGAGGGCCTTGAGGACCATGATATCATCTAGTCTCTTTCAAGAGAAAACCCCAAAATATAATCACTTTCGACAGGAGCCGTAGTAAAGCCGCGGCCGGGAGCCCAGAATTTGAGTCTACACAGTTGCAGATTAAAGGCAGCTTACAGCGACTGTTATAAATAATCACCCAGATCATGTACTGTATGTTTACTTTATCACACAGCCCTTGCGTCAAGCTGAATGAGTACACTTCGGTTCTAAATCCCCGACTTTGCTTGTTCCCAGGAAAGCGATGAACTTGAATGCCCCCGATGTTGTTCTGCTTCTTTTTTGGTTTCTGACTGTTGTTCCTGGTTGACAGCGAGCTGGGGATGGGGAGCGCTGCTTTATTTTCTTACAGGTGTGCTCGGCAATTTAATTTCACAGACTTTTCTCAGAGGAGAGGTGGAAGGAGAGAAGGCAGAGTAATTGAAAGGCAGTGGAGCTCATCTTGGTTTCTTCATGGTTACCTTTCGCTCTCCGGTCGTCCCACTCTTCTTCCCATGTTTGCGTGCTTTTCTCTGTCTGGAATCTGGGATATGTGGTTGACTTTGACCGGCAGGATTAAGGACTTTTGTGTTGTTGTTGTTGTTGTTGTTGTTGTTGTTGTTGTTGTAAAATTCAAGATGTCTTCTCCATTTTGGTTTAGGTGAGAGCAAGGTTGAAGGGCAAAGGTCTAAATTGACAAAGGTAAAGGACTTGTTACTCTCAGCTGCAATACATTAATTCCACAATCACTGGCATACATTGTCGAGCGCAATCAATTTTTTAACTGATTTTAGCACCATAAGCTCAAATTTTCGAGCTCTTCTTAAAGCAAAGAGCTTCAAGCTACACCTACTCCCTGGGAAATAAAAACATTTATTCATACTGGTTCATGCCTCGAGTCAGCTGTCTATAGAAAAATTCTCCAGCTCAAAACCTTAACTCGAGTCCATGCGTTTGCTTTCGCTCTCCATTATTGATGCAAACTAGCAGAGTAACACTGCTGGCGAGGAGATTTTTTCATTTCACTATGCTCGCCATGGTTTTGCTTAATGCATGACATTCAATTAATAACCACACTCCCATGTTCTGTTTTGAGAAAACTTGGAGGGGAAAGCAGGAACTGAAATACTCTTGGATCTGAAATAGATTTAATGAGTTGAAGACAATGTTAGAGACGGTTTTGTTTTAATTTATTCGCTTATAAACCAGGTATTATGCGTTGTTCATTTCTACAGTGGTACATATAGATCTGGGCAGAATTCTGCTTGGATGGGTGTTGAGTGACTTATCAAGCAGCCATGCACATGTAGTAGGCAAGTGAACATGACTTTGGTTTGCAGCCCAGGTTTGACATTAAGCAGAGCTAATCATCATCATCCTAGAAAACCTTCTCCACCGGATTAATCAGTCAAAGGCTACGGGTTCCATGTAGGTCACATGGTCAACGTTCCATTGTCACTGTTTTTTACAGAGTTGCCCCAATTTTCTGTCATGGAAAAGAGGCCTCGCTTTGGATCAAAGCCATTTAATTTAATCAAGGAATTACTTCAGTGGGAACCGTTATTCTTGCCACATAAGAGACATTATTTGTGACTGTGTGAAGAACATCTAAGCGATAACTGCTTTGAGACATCACTGCGACTGTCGACAGCTCATTATAGGAAGGTGAAAGTCCAGCCTTCAGAGCCACATGCAGGAGGATCAAGACAGTAAAATCTCCAAATTTCTCAGATATTCAGTGTTAACTTAAAAGGCGAGGTTCGGCACTTGTCAATCTATCAAAATTCCCCATTCCCATTGTGTATCTCTTTTCAGCAAAATCTCCCTTTTATTTTATTTTGATTAAATTTTACCTTTATTTTATTTTACAACCTCCCTGAACTCTACTGTTGAGAAACGCACCACTCAGCTGCAGCTACAGCTTCTCAACATGCCTGTTTAAAGGCTTAAACATATGTCCCTTTGGACTGCATGGGAAGCAACATTTTAAGGATTGAAAATAGTGAACATATCCTTGATTTTTTTCTTGTGCTATGGCTCTAATTATTGATATGTTTGGGTGCTAATTATGGATACGTATGGGTGCTGAAAAAGCCGAGGCATTAACATGGCTGTGTGTAAAAAGCCATGTAAAAGCCGAAGCCAAGCCATTGTCAGCCCTTGGAGTCAGTTTGACATTCACTGTCTCTGTCACATCGGCCTTGAATGTCACCAAAGCAACTAGGCTTCAGATGATGACATATCATATTATTAGTTAGTTTTGGGGCATCATCAACAGAAATCATTTCATCAAAAGTGGATGAAAAAGGAAAGAGCGACCAGGACATTCTGGCAAACTACTGGCGAATGGTTAAAAATTAGACGTCTGCTGGCGAATCTGAGCATCTGCTCTTCCTGCCTTCATGTCGTCAGAGTGTGAACGAGAGCTTGAGAGAAGAGCCGAACGGGGCTTTCTGAATGAGTATATTTGGTCGTGAGGCAGGCCGACGATGAAAGTGGGCATGAGTGCGAGTCCACGCTGCATAATTCAGACGGGACCGGAGATTATGCACCATCTGTGTCTGGTTCCCAGTGGCCCTGTCACGATTGATCCACAACCCCTGACCTTTTCAGAAACTCAGCATGTGTTTCAGGCCTTCCCTCCTGTGACGTGTGGGTCTCTTTGCATTTCCAAAATCTGTGTGTATGTCAGTGTCTCTATGCCATTGTGTCAGTATTTCCCTTTGCGCGTGTGTGTGTATGTTTGTGTGTTTTCAGTCTGTCTGCCACATGGTAACCTTTCCAGTGGATTAGTGAGTGCAGGTCGGACACACACGGAAAGCTTCCCATGCTCTTTTGTGAGCAATACTTTTTTTTTCTATTTGTGAAGAAAGGTCAACTTCATTTTCAGGGCTGTTATTGGCGTTGACTTGACTCCCATAAAGTACCAATAAACTTCAAGTAAATGCTAAATAGTACATTTTCCACCTTTCCCCCAACTGGTTCCTCAAGGTGAACTGAAACTGAATTGTCCATTATGTTACATGAATTTCAACCTCAAATCTTTTCCCTATCGTATGAGAACTCTGCCAACTTACATTCACGGACACTGCACGAGTTGTCTTCATAGGATCAGTGTTGTTTTGTGAGGAACAGGCTCTGACAGGCTTTCAAAGCACTTTTCCCAACATTCAGAGTGAACCGATGTCTCAAAAACAGCTGTACTGAAGCGAATGCATGGATGAATGCACGGCTTTCCAATGGCCCCACAAGAAAATTAAGAGAAGTGATCCTTTTTGCAACATAATGCAGACACATCTCCCCGAGTTCCTTTCACCGCTGAGGTACAACAGTAATAGTAACAGCTGTTGTGGTGGAGGTCTGGTCTTTCACATATCTTTCAGAGCTATAGAAGCCTGAAGGGCTTTGTGCAGTTATGCGAACGTGCAGTGTAGAGATACTCCCCTGACTGTGAATAAACAACTCCGAGCCGAACAAAGCCTCAACCTTTTAGATCCAAATGAACTCTGAATTGTAGCTATTTGCCCTGAAACAGATATGTCCCCATCCGCAAATACTGTAGTACTCTTCTCCGTCTGTTTAGTTTTAGAGAGCTGTGCATTGATGTAATAATACATGCTAAAGGGCAGGATGAACTGTTTCTCTGTGGCTCTGATTTTAGCATATGTTCAGTCAGATCCACAAGACACAGTGCTGTTGCGCGATAAAGGAATATTATTTCACTGCTCAAGTAGGGTGCAATTCTCATAAGACGACTTTACACTGAATCCAACTATTTATGCAACCGTCGGAACTCACCCCCAGGTGGCCATCGCAGTCCATGTGTCTAGATTTTGCATCACTCATTTAAAATGTTGGAGAAAATGGGAGCGCTTGGTCCTCTCTGGTGTCTTCTCCAGTAGAACAGCAAGATAGCGAATATTTGGCCCGGCTGGACATGGTCAGGACCGAATTCATTCATGTAAAAATTGATTTATTGATGAATATGAGTATTCACTGAATATGGTGACATCTAATGTTAATGTTGATAACTTCATTACTATTCATCGATCATCCATAACATTAATACCACCACTTATAACCATTAATATTGTGTAGGTCCCCCTCAAATCAGCTCGGAGCCATCTAGGTCTGGACTGCACAAGACCTCTGAAGGTGTCCTTTGGTAACTGGCACTAAGATGTTAGCAGCAGATCGTTTAAGTCCTGGAATTTGCGATGTGGGGTCTCCATGGATCAGGCTTGTTCCACCACATCGCACGGTGGCTCGATCAGATTGAACTCTAGCCCCGGCCATCCACATGATGTAGAAGAAAACGTGATTCATCAGGCAGCCTTCTTCCGTTGCTCCCTGGTCCAGTTCTGACGCTCACAGACCCATTGAAGGTGCTTTCGGCGGTGGCCAGGGGTCGGCATGGACACTCTGACCGGTCTGCTACGCAGCCCTATACGCAGCAAGCTTCGATACACTGTCTGTTCTGACACCATTCTATCATAGCAGCATTACTTTTTCAGCAATAACTTCTACAGTAGCTCTTCTGTCACACCAGATGTGCTAGACTTCGCTCCCCACGTGCATCAATGAGCCCATGGTGACGCATGACCCTGTCGCCGGTTCACCGGTTGGTCTTCCTTGGACCACTTTTGGTAGGAAATGACCATTGCATACTGGGAACACCCCACAAAATCTGCTGTTTTGGAGGTGCTCTGACCCAGTCGTCTAGCCATCATAATTTGGCCCTTGGGACACAGTCCCTCAGATCCTTACGCTTGGCCATTTTTCCTGCTTTCAACAAATCAACTTCAAGAACTGACTGTTCACTTGCTGCCTAATATATCCCACCCCTTGACAGGTGCCATTGGAACGAGATGAGCAATGTTATTCACTTCACCTGCTAGTGGTTTTAATGTTGTGGCTGATCGGTGCATATACATAACCTTATTATATACAGTGTATATCACTTACTTTGTTTTAAGCTGTGTTCCACAATAGCTGCTGCACAGCAACAGTGGCTTCCGGTCATAGTTTCGGACCAAAATGAGTCACAGAAGTTGAAAAATTGCACCGCATTCGGACCCTCAGTCGGACACAAACATCAGGTTGAAGCTTTTCAGACGTTTCCGGCTCTCCTTAGAAGTTAATGACTTCTACTGAGTTGTTGTGGTTTGTTGGTTTCAGTGTACAGGTGTCTTTAGTAGGTCCCTGGCCATCTCTTACATGTATAATACAGTTTGAAATCCTTTGTGGTAGAGTTCTGTACTTCTGTACAGTTAAGCTGCTTGATGGGAGCGGGAATTGGTTCCGCGAAGGGATCGCGTGCTTAAGGACGAGCTCGACTTATGGTAATTCCCGCTGTCGAGCCTGGGAACACCTGAATGCAAAGCGCGACATGAGAGGCTCGCACGACGCACATCAAAGAACAAATGGATGGAGTGACACGGCTTTTCTCCCTGATCCTCCAGCGGTCGAGAGATAGGGCGAAGTGGGGGAGGGGGGTTTGGGAATGGAAGGAAGGAGTGGACGACAGCTCTTCTTAAATAACTTTGTCTCCCTCTCTCTCTCTCCTCAAATCCTGGCACTGCTGATTTAGTCTTTCCTCGGGTTTTGATTGACTCTGGGTGCTCTCTCTCTCTCTCTCTCTCTGTCTCTCTCTCTCTCTCTCTCTCTCTCTCCCTCTCTTTTTTCGTCCTCGTCACAGCTGGCTGAGAAGTGGAGGTTGTCAGGGGTTAGTATTGATGTGATGAGTCTGAATCGTTCCACTTTCATGGCGCCCTTGAAACTCAGTGAGGTCACCCCCCACCCCCCATCAAAAACACACACACGTCATGGCTTGTTTGAATTCATTAAGCTCAGAAGGAGGTGTGTCTGTAGGCGTGTGAGTATCTGTTTATGTTTGTGGCGTGCATTTCCGTGTGTTTGCGTGCACCTGTTTCAGCTTGTCTGTGTGTGTATGTGTGCGTGCGTGCGTGCGTGGGTGTGTGTGTGTATGTTCGTGCGTGTGTGTGTGTGTGTGCGTGCGTGTGTGTGTTTGCGCATCTCTCAAACCAGGTTTGTGGGTCATCAGGATGGAACTAATGTGTTGTAGATTTCTCTCTGTGATTGTGAGTAATTGGATGATGAGAAGTACGCGCTGACAAGCTGCTTATTCTGATTAAGGGGATCAGCTCCTTGTGAGAGGCAGAACAAACAAGATCCGTGAACCCCTCCTGCGCACTCCTGCCTCGTGCCCCACCTTTCCATTCTCCACCTCCGTTTGTTCTGCTCACTTTTCACCCTTGTTGGATTGGACTTTCTGGACACGTGGCTTCAAAGAGCAGGACACCCCCCCCCCCCCCCCGCTTCATAACCTATAGAGAACTTAGTTGCAGTTTAGAAAGCTGCCCGTTTCATGTAATAACTAGATAGCATTTGGTTTTTAAGTTGGACGGGCAGGAATGTATTGGGTTATTATATCTGTTGCTTACACCAATTTATGACCCAATGCTCATATAACGCTGCTCACATAATATGAGTGGTGGAGGCAAAGCTTCTCTGGTTTGAGTATCACCCATTTTCCCTTGGTCTCAGTCAATGGCTCTGTTGTCCAAAAATACAGTTCTCAGTCTTTGCAGCTCGTCCATCAACATTCACAGACTTGGGGAAAGTAGATATGTTCCCCAGTGCCGAGCTCCAACTACCACAACAAGCTTCACCCGCACACTATGCTTCTGATTCTACAGACGTAGGTATATGCGATGCCCTTTCCTATTTGCACCCACGCTTAATGTTGTCCCTGATTTTTACTGGGTTCACAACCCCTTCACTGGGTTCACATCACTTTATGATGCTTTGGATACTAATGACCTTATTTGTCAAATACTTTATTCCAATTAAATCTCACAGATTCTGAATGGGTATCTTAGGGTTTACCATGTAAGTGGCAGTTATCATGGCTTGATTGATCAAAACAACTAGTTTCTATTGCCTTGTATGATGGACCTTTCGTAAGCAATCTGCAGTACACCAGGGAGCATTGTTGACAGTGGGTCTCCATAGCAGTGCCTACTTTCTTATGTCACCCAAACTAAGGAACTTAAATAAATAGTACTAGTTCATCACTTTACTAGTATAAATAAAGTTCTGTCAGGACATGATGTGACTATGTTTAAACATTGAAACTAAATCACCCTTTTTAAGTTAAGTAAGGCTTGTAAGGATACAACCAGGGTGGTGCCATACATTATTGCGCAGCACAACAACCTACAGTATAGCAACAATGGAAGATCTTGAAACAGTGCTTTACTTCTTTGTCGACATGTGGTTTTGAGTTAATGTGTTGTTATTTTGAAAAATACAGAAAGAGAGGGGAATAGATTGCATTAGAGAAGAAAGAAAGACAAAAGACGGGACATAAGACAAATTGCTTATGGCCAATGTGATCTCCAATACACTTTGTCTTGACCCTCTTTCATTTCATTCAAACCATCCTCTCGCTCTCTCTCTCTCTCTTGCCCTGTTTTTACCTGGCATTGACATGCTACTTGGGTGATCTGATCACAAGTGGACAGCTCTAAGTGCATCTGTTCACACCTGGCATTCGGATGTGTCTCCACATGCGCCTCGACTAACCACTTGTGATCGGATATGCATCGGATATATGCAAATAAACACGTATATCATTTCTGTTTGCAAATTCCAAATGTAAAGATATTGGCACGCAGGCAAATTCAAAACAAAACGGACTGAGATTTTGGTGCCGTGTGTACTGTACGCAGCGCAGGGTTCAGGCTTAACAGATTTATTTTGTTTCCTGATTTTCTTTCTGACTACTGACTAGACATGTGTTTGTGTAAATACTTTACTTGTAAATAATAAATACTGCACTTCTGTAACGGGGAGACTCAATTTCCTGACCAGACTGCCGTTGGTGCCAATGAGTACATAGCACCACTTAAGCAGAGTTGGCGGTCCTTCAATGTGGCCCAGGACACATTCACATACACACTGCTAACAGAATGTGGCCATAAGTGCTAGAGGTGTGAATCTTCACTGCCCTAACGATTCGATTCGATTACGATTGATCTGTCAACGATTCCTGATACACCCCATCCTCAATTGTCTGTATTACTGCATATGGGCACCGTTTCATCAATAAATACAAGCAGTCAGATAAATCAAATCTCTCTATTTATTTTGAAACTGCTTTCAAATATCAGACTACATTACATAGCAGCTGTGGTTCTTGTTCATAAAATAATATCAAACTGAACCCATAAATGTCTTCACTAAATTAAATTGTAAACCAAAATAAATGTTGAAGGCCTAGCCTACTTATATTTTCAGCTCACACATGTTACATTGTTAAATAAACTTACAAATAATTAAAAACATAGCAGCTCTATGACAGAGCACTTCCTGAATGTGGCAAACGTCACAAACATGACTGTAGTCTGAACACAGCAGACAACAGACTGCAACAGTGAATAATAAATAGCATTAAACTGCTAAGTAGTTGATATAGTGCAGTGTATATAGTGTATATTTATGTGATACTTGTTCATAAAAGAAAATAATATCAAAATGTAAACATTAATGTGTGAACATTAAATTAAATTGAAAACCAAAATAAATGGTATAGGCCTAGCCTTTCCCATATTTGTGTGAAAATGTTAAATCCCAGTATCAATCTAAATTAACCTTTCAACCTCTTAGTAGAAGTAAAATGTGAGTACAAAATTGCTCACTGCTCAGCATTTGGGAATTTGTAGGTTGTTGTGTAAGAACACTAGGTGATCCATATGTCCTGGTTTCAGAGTGCTTCTTTTTGCAGTGACCACATCTCCTGCAGTTGAGAAAACTCTCTTTTCAGACACACTTCTACCTGGAATGCACAAGTATTTCTTCGACAGCCTGGAGAGGAGAAGAAAATGTGACCTCATGGACACGCTACCAGTTCAAAGGATCCTCAGTGAGAGGCAGAGATGGAGCTTCACAGTATCTCACCATTTCCTCCTCAGCCCTGGCCCTGGTGGTCTTCGGCTGTAATGTACCTTCAGTGAAAGAATGTCCCAGCAAACTCACAAGCAGCGATGAGGCCTTTCTTTTGAGAGCAGAGGGGCACGCCTATCGTCCTCCACGGGAAGCATTTCCAGCAATTAGCACTTTCTCAGTCAATGCAACAGCTCACATCTATTAGGATAACTGTTTTTCCCAGCCTTTAACAAAGGTATTTTACAAAACTTTTACTCATTGTAGCTACTTAATATTGCAATAACAATTTTAAGTTTGTTTTAATTTTAAATTTTTACATGAAACATGGTGAAATTACCTCCAAGGATGCAGCCTCTGCAGTCACACCTCTGTAGATCTCCGATCACACCTCCTCTGTGGGGTAGGGCAGTGTCATTAAACGGGGATCCAGGGCAGAGGCTGTATGAAGGATGTTCTTTTCTGCCTCCCTGTTCCTCACTGTACCTCTTAAGGAGATCTGTTTTGACGGCATGCTTGAGCTCTTGGATCATTGGTGAGTCTCCAATTGTGTCGGTCATGTTCTGGAGGTGTTGAGCATCTAATGTAGCAATCAGACAAACAGTTGGATTGCTCTCCTCTGACATTAATGTAGTGGCGTCCTTCATTGGTTTTAATGCCTTCACAGCATCCTCTACATTTGACAAATCTGTTTTGTTGAGAGTGTAGAGGTCGGACTCTTCTCACCTCAGGAGATAGCAAGGTGGCACAAATTGCATGTTGTGGTTCTAAAAACCTCTCCACCACTTCATATGCACTGCTCCACCTGGTGGCAACATCAGTTTTCAGTTTATGACTTGGAAGGCCAAGACGTTTCTGATTTACTTGCAGATGGTGGTTCAAGTGGAAATGCAAGTGCAGCGGTGGAAGAATGTTGATATCCGTCAGATTCTGCCCAGAAGCCTGCAGACCCGGGGTAGTTTAAGTGTCCGTTCTGATGCAAGATTCAACGTATGAGCGAAGCATTTTATATGAGAGAATTTTCCGACTTGCGCTACAACTACCATCTAAGATGCGTCACCAGAACTACATCTTTATCTGTTAGCTGCCATTCTTCTACGACAATAAACAGTAGCTCCGCCATATGAGAACCTGTGTGACTGTGATAAACGGCTCTTGTTTGCAGCACATACGATAAAAGCTGCCAGTACTCGCTGACATAATGTGCTGTTACTGTTACTTACGGGTCAGTTGCGACAGAAGTCCAGGAATCACATGTAATGGCAACTCGACTAGCTTTACTCATCGACTACATTACCTGGTCTTTGGTTTCGCTGTAGATTGCAGGTATAGTCATTTTTGTAAAGTGACATTGTGATGGGAGCTTATACTGTGGCTCCAGTCTTTTGCAAGTGGTGAAACCTGGGGTTCTCTACAACCAAATAAGGCCGAAGATGGTTACCTATGAAAGCTGCCACAGATTCGGTGATTCTCTTCCCTCACTCAGAGTTGGACGGCAAAGCTGTCAGCGCTTCTTCAATTATTGGTTGATTAGCTGGGCTCGCTGTATTCTTTACGGTTGCAGACGTCAGCACAGTGTCAAAACGGCTAACGTGGTTCCTCAAATTCGTCATATTACCAAAGTATTAAAGCAAGGCAGATTTTACACACATTGTGGGTCTTGTCCAGTGCGTGCTTCCCAGTAAGTTCATAAAATCTGAAACGTTCCCAGAGATCTGCTTTTAAAATACTGGGTCTGTTTTTAATCGCTTGCTGCTGATCTCTGCATCTCTCCGCCATATCTCCCAACATATAAAAGTAACGCCCACAATTCAATACAAAAGAGTGATGTTACTGCATGAGCAACGTAACTTCACAACTTTATTGTCCAGCCGAAGCCCGGCTGTAGGCTGTTATTTTAATCACAAGAAAATCTGTTAATTTGAAATGGTACGTTGTTGTTTTGTTTCATTATATTTCCAAACAACCAATTATGTTCTGTCACTGCACCGATAGAGAATCCTTCACATCCGCAACCGATGCATCTTAGAATCGAGAAATTTCCACACCTCTAATACCCCCAGGCCACCTCTGAATGTGGTCTGAGCCATTTTGTCGCTCAAGGCAAACTATCGACGTGGGCTTGGTGAGTGACAGAGAAATTTTCACCATTACGCATGGTGCTTGTTTCGTTCCATAAGGAAACAGAGCAAAATAAGTGCCATGGACATTGTCGGAAAGGGAGGCAGGTGCGCAAATTGAACCCCGATCGCTCCCTCTTGCGCAGCCATCGGGATGACGCCCTTGGCGCCTATGTCACCCATAGGAAGAGCCGGACTTGTTTCTGAGCGATCAGATCTCAATGCTTCCTCAATGCCACTTTTATTTAGATCACCCAAGACACATTTTAATGCCAGGTGTAAACAGAGCCTCTGTCTCTCTCTTGCTGCTACAACTGTCAGTCTCTCTCCCCCCCCCCCCAAAACTCTCTGTTGCATCCCTTATACAGCACGCTACCCTACCCTCCATCTATCTCCATCCCTCTTTCTTGCTCTCTCTGAGAGTTTTTCTTTGTGTCCTGCTGTCTCCATTGATCGGAGAATCGGTGATTGATGCACCCATGCAGCTCACCTTTCGCAGCATGGCATTAAACAACGATAAGTCCCAAAGGACGACAAACGCCAAAAGCTCACATCACATGAAAAGGGGAGATGAGCGACAAGTGACACACAACATTTTGTACCGTTTGCACTTGTGGTGTAACGGAACGTCATTGATCTGTGATGCGTATGGACCCCCCCATGGTTCGGCTCGCATGTGAACCACGGATCAATTGCAAAATTACAACCCATTATAGCAAAAGAATGTTCTACTGCTGCTGTTACTTTTTAAAGTAATAATTCTATAAATCTGGATGCAGAGTTGCAGTGAAAAGATGAAAGACTAGACAGATGCGTGCTGTGTTTTATTCTGAAGCACAATGATGGGTTCATGGTACGTCGCGCTATGTTGCTACCACTTTACGACATGTCGAGAAGCAAATGTCGCCGTTATGCGTCGGCTCGTCCGCCATATTGGAGCGGTCAAGATTTGCTGGTAAACAAATACGATGTGTTTTGAGTGACGGAGACTCTACAAAACTGACTGTAACTCGCTTAATTGTGAGCCGATTTACATGGAATTTAGTTTGCTATAACCATGAGAACATGAGACTGGTTACTTATTGGAATTAAATTCAGTGACTGGGGGCGGATGTAATCATTCTTTCATTCACTACCATGTTTAAAGGAAGAAGGTATCATGCATGCCTCATATTGCACTCTAATTTAACAATTGATTATTGAATATTTAAATTATTTTAAGATTTTATTTAAACTTTATTTAATTGGCCATCTTGAATGTTGTTTTCATTTTAGGCCATGGGCAAAAGTTCCTTGATTTAAGTGTTTTATAGAATAAATGGAAAGCAAAATTATAATTGTCTCCCCTTCTATTTTTCAATGATCAGATCCGTGACTCAAAACCGTGATACGATCCGAACCCCAAGTTTTGTGATACGTTGCACCCCAAGTTTGCACACAAAGACAGGGGAACACACACACGCCGCAAATTTGCCTGTTGGAAACACAGTCATTATAAGCGCATTGTCTTCCATTAGTGGGAGTCAGACAGGTAATCAGGTGTTTTTTCCGAGAGCTCTTGCCCTCATTAGCGCTCATTACCCATGATCCTCTTCACTCCACTACTTTCATTATTCTGATTATGGCCGTATCCACACCGCCGCCTTCCAGGCTGGAGAGTTCTCGAAAAAGTGACGAGAAGAGACGGGAGCTCATTTATCAAGTCAAGACACATGCAAACCCCAGATTTGGAGACACGCTCGGTCCCGCTCTCGCAGAATAGTAACTGTTTTTATCAATTTCATTATTATTATTTTTTGGTTTGTTTGCGCGGTTCTAGAATTATGTTTTCACAACACCAGCCCTGGCCCGTGACCACAGAAGTTCATTTCAGTTAGTGGTGTGGGGATGGTCTGGTTGAGCAGCCACACCTGACCTGGATCTAGGGGATTGGGTCAGAGTGGCCGCATACCTTTTGCTTGTTGTTTGGTCTGACGAGCAACAGGTAAAACCGCCATCCCCACACACACTGAGGATAGGAGCCCTGTCATGCCATGTTCTATCTGCTCCTGGCTAATTCCCCCTGGCCCGCTTTCTAAACTGGTCTTTACAAAACACTGTCTTCTGCGCCTCTGTGCCGGAGGGCCCCGAAGACGCCACTTGGGTGGTGTGTGGTAGGGGAAACTGCCACATAGTTAAAAACTTTTTTTCATTGTAGCAAATTATTCTATCTGTCTTTCCCAAAGTCCCAAACCCCACTGGTTGATTGCAAAACCAACCGACCAGACAATAACGTTTGCTGATGATATTCTATAATATAAGCAGCAACATGGCTATAATTAGCCTGCCAGAATAAGATAATTAGACTGGGTCTAGAATAGTATATAAAATATTTGAGACATTCTACCTTTGTTCACTCTTGACAGAGTAGAACTTAATGTAAAACCACCTCACACAGTACAAACTATTCTCCCCAGGAGGTCCTTCAAGATGCTCCAGGGGATCCCAAGCAAAATGATTGATAGTTAAACTTCAGAATTATTTCATCTACAGGACGTTGGAGATTAGAGACCATTAGAGATAAGATTACTAATACATTTCAAACAGGTTACCTAGCCCTAAATGCAACTTTTTAATTGTCATTAGTTTCATGTCCCAAAACGAACACAGCCATCGCTGAAACGAGTCACATAACCACTACCAAAATTGTAGCCACTCAAATGGCATCTCCCATTACAGGGATTAACAAATTTTCATTGTGTCTGACAAAATGATGTCATCATGATTCCCGGCTGGCTGCTAAAAAAATCTATAGCGCAGCACTCCATTAACAACAGGGTCGCACCGGGCCATTTTCTCGTATGTAAATGCAGGAGCTGTTTTTGCCCCTTCGATTCGACCCGAAAATCCACCGCACGTATCTTCTGTGAATAATGCCAGAGTGTGCTGTGTGCCTCAAAAGTGCACCCTGAGAGTTTTGTGCTTCTCCCGAGCAGTTCCACAGCATTCAGAAGGCGACATCACTCAAGAATTTTCATGTGAAACAGCATGAAAATGCCTTGTGTTATATGGAGGAACTGTGAGACGTGTCAGCCTCATGCCATGAGGGAGTTTGCTGATATCACCTCCTTTCTTAAGCATGTTGGCAAAAGCCGTCCCCCAAGAATCTTGGCCTACCCTTCTATGCAGAGTACTCGGCAGACTCTTTCTGAAACTCGCTCCAAAACGCTGGAATGAATTGTGCTGAGGACCTCCAAGTGCCGCATTTTTTTTTTATTTTGTCGTTCCAGCGACAGCCTACCACAACCGGGTGCTGGCATCGGTGCAGTTGAATAAATCAGGATTTTATTAACTCCTCACTTGCTCTCCACTTATTCTTTTCTATATCCGCTCTCATCTCATCTGGCCTCATTATTTACCCTCCCTCTTCCAAATTGTGCCAGTGTTGCGCTTCATGAGGAGACAGGCAGCGGAACGCTCAGAGGAACAATGGGCAGCGGAGCCCTTCTTTTCAGGCACTTCCCGAGGGATACCTTGTTCTTTTGTCAACGTTTGCAGTGAATGGCTCCTGAATGTCACCCTCTTTTTTTTTGTCCCTCTCTCCAACTCATTTGTGGGGAGCGATTCTCTCCCTCTCATTGATTCTTGACTGAATAAATGACGAGGGGGATTGAATGAGGAGGCGGTTGCAGTTAATGCAGTGCTAGTTCACTGCTGTATGTTGAGTTTGCAGGCCGCTATGAAGTATACAACCAATATACCTCTATTAGAAATGACAAAGGATTCACGGTTACGTCATTCGTAACAATGCCGGGTCCAGAGTGCATTTCATTGAAAGGATAGTATTTCTAATTCTGTGGGAGTGTCCATGTACTACCCTATTATATAACACTGTACCTATTAGGGAAATGAAATTTCCCCAGTTAATTTGATTTGGAAGATATCAGGATAATGGCCATGTGTGTTTCATGGTGAATGTGAATGGACCAGGGGGTTTATGCATTCATACCGTGCGCAGCAACAACCTTAGCATCCAAGATGATCTGCTCTCCGTATTTTCTGCTACTTCCGAGCCGCACGTGTCCACACGCAAACTCGACCCAACGCAGAACCAGCTACCGAGCAGCGTGGATGAATTAATCACACAGTGAAATAGATTACTTTCGTCCGGCAGCACCGCACATAAGCAGAATTTCATGCACCACACTGTGAAAAATAAAGACATCGAAGAAGGAAAGGCAACATCTGTTTTCAGTTTGAGTCTAACTTTGGCAGATGGATTGTTCAGGTAAGCTTCACTGGCATTACCAAACTAATCTGTCAGTGCAAATATAAAATATATAAACCAAAATGCGTAATCTTAGTCCAAGGCACCCACAGCGAATATGATTTGTAAATGCAGTAGTACATAAAATATAAACTGATGAATGAGTTCAATCAAGTGCTTTTGATGGGCTGGAGATGACTATGGACATCTTTGTCCTGGACTATCCAAAGTGGTCCATAGCCACTCAACTTCTAATAGATATGGATGAATGGGGTTGATTGAAAATGGACAACAGCAGGACGAGACAGGAAACAGGGAGACAAGAGGGGGACACCCACAGGAACTGATGATGAACTGCAAGACAAGAAGGTGAAGGATAAGTACCACCATGTTCCCGTCAGAGGGCGCTAGACCGGTAACAAGGTCCAGGGATATGTGGGACCAGGTGCAATGGGGCACAGCAAGTGGATTCAAGAGACCCGCTGTGGGTTGACGAGAGATCTTACACTGGGCACAGATGGAGCATGCTGCGAGGAAAGAACCAGTGTCAGTCTCCATAGTGGGCCACCAGAAATGTTGTCGTAACACAGAAAGGGTTCTTCTAACCCTCAGGTGGCAGGGGAGCTTGGAAGCGTAGGCATATTGGGAACTTGGAAACGGACGGTGTCTGGAACAAAGAGCCGGTTGTCAGTGCCCCCACTAGGACCAGGCTGGTCTCGCTGGGCCGCCCTAACAGCAGCCTCGACCTCCCATCCCTCACTGCAGCCAACTTATGTCCATACAAAATCACGTACCCCAAGAAGAAATGGATGGTACGTGAAACTTCTCCGCTTTCACGAAAAGCTGGCTCTCCAGCACCTTCAAGAGAACCTGGCGTACATGACGAGTGTGCTCCTGAACAGAGTTAGAAAAAATCGAAATGCCAACATAAACAAAAACAAAATGGTGAACCGTGTGGCGAAGAACTTAATTCACCAGCGCCTGGAATACAGTGGGAGCATCTTTTAAACCAAATGGCATCATTAAATACTCATAATGTCCATTGGGGGTGTTAGACACATTCTTCGACTCATCCCCGTCCTAGATAGGCACAAGATAATAGGCTCTCCAAGTTCAGCTTAC
>NC_137193.1:28749406-28804406 GCF_960531495.2 Zeus faber
AATCCGGTGTCCTTTTCATCAGTTGTTGCAGCTCTCTCTCTCTCTTGCTCTCCCTCCATCTCAGTGTGTAAACAAGCAAAATTGATGGTTTCCGGTGATGAATTGTAGTGGAATGACAGTGTCGATTACCAGGAGTGACAGTACGCCTCTCAACGTGACCCTGATTTCCTTGTTTCTGTGCCTGTGTGTGTGTGTGTGTGTGTGTGTGTGTGTGTGTGTGTGTGTGTGTGTGTGTGTGTGTGTGTGTGTGTGTGTGTGTGTGTGTGTGTGTGTGTGTGTGTGTGTGTGTGTGTGTGTGTGTGTGTATGTGTCATCCTAGGGCTATTTTGCTGACTCTGAAAAGCCGTTTCCGCATCTACCTTTTTGTTTGGTTTCGTTTTTCTTGGGAAGTGACTGCGATCCGCCGCCGCCGCACTCTACAGCGGAGAGACAGATTGATAAAGAAAGAAAAAGAATGTTAAAGAGAGAGAGAGAGAGAGAGAGAGAGAGAAAGAGAGAGGGAGAGAGAGTGAGTGAGAGGGAGACATAAGGAAATAAAACAGAAGGGAGAAAGAGAAAGAGAGACCGAGGAGGACAACAAAGAAAGAGGGAGCAAAGCGGAGGGAGAGAACCTTGGTTGGTTTTCACTTAACGGTGCAGAAAAATGGGCGCTGGATCTCGAATTAGAACCAGTCGCCATCACAGAATAAAGAGTTAAGATGCTGAAGGCTGGACGGCCCTCTCTGCGTTTCTCTCTGATTTCTACTCGCCTTTGATCTTATGTTTACTTCGACCTATTATCCGTTACTGTGTGTTGCCCCACCCCACCGCTTATTATCTGAGGTAAATGCAGAACTCCGGCCAATCACGAGCGAGCGAGCACTACTTAAGCAACGTGCTGCTGGTATTTTCTTCCCGGGAGAAGTGAGTGTAAGAGTAAGTTCAGTTTAAAGGTGCAGTGTGTCGAATTTAGTGGCATCTAGCAGTGAGGTTGCAGATCGCGACCAACTGAATACCCCTCCGCATGGTGGTGCAACATGGCGGCCTCCGTGGAAGAGACGGGGGCCACGCATCTCAAGAAAAAATGTGAAAGGCTCTCTCTTGAGCCAGTATATTTGGTTTGTCCGTTCTGGGCTACTGTAGAAGAAACACGGCGGTGCAACATGGCGGCCTCCGTGAAGTGTACCTACCTCATTCTATGGTAACGCCAACTCCATTCTTATTTTCATGGGATAATACACTTATTAAAACATACTTATGCATATTATATTCCATTTCTGCCAAGTCTGTTCCCTAAATTCTACACACTGCTCATTTATTTCAAAGATTAGGGTAATCCCCGATGTTGACAAAAAAAAACATTTAAGTTTTGAATGGAATTCTGGGTCTTTTAGTGTTATCCACCAAACACAGACGACTGTACGGATCGGCATTTTAACGGTAGGGGAGCCGGGACAGAGGCCTTGCGGGAAAATAAATTGTGCAGGACAGAAGATAGGGAAGGAGGGCAGGCGGAGGAATAGGAACAGAGCCTGAGGGCACTCTTCATTTTTTTGCCAGTTGGATGGAAATCTAATTTCCCCAGTGCTGCGGCCATCGTTCTGACCACATCAGCAGCAGCAGCAGCAGCATGTCTGTCTTGGACTTGGACTCTCTCTCTCTCTCTCTCTCTCTCTCTCTCTCTCTCTCTCTCTCTCTCTCCCTCTCTCTCATTCTCCCTATTTGCCAGGAAGTTGTCAGGCACCTTCATTTCCAACACTGAGTGTTTTTGGGAGTGTACATGGCCACGAGAGCACCCCTATAATGCACCTTTACCCATATAGGTGCCGTGCGCATTTACACTATTGCAAAGTAACCCAAGCTGCTCACCCGGCTGGCTGGTGCCTGGCCATTATTTATTTTCCTGTCTTTTCCATTTTTCTTTCTATTTACCACTCCCTTCACTGCTTCTCTGGTGGGTTCCCCTTGAAATGTTCCATCTTTTCCAATTATCTGAGATGCTCCCTGGATCGTCATGGGTTCATCGCAGTTGCCACCGAGGAGATATAGAAGTGCATAATGCGTGCACAGGCATGAGTGTGTGATATCTGAGGATTGGCAGGTTGTTGGTTTGTAAGTGTTTGTGTCCGTGCATATTCGTGTTTTTGAACTAAAGCATCCATAAGAAATGTAGAGAACGACTGGCTTCCTCTGCCGCTCTTCCTGTTCTTTTGCCTCGTCTATCTGGCTCTGTTAGAAGCCGCCTACTTCCATAAATGACCTACCGCTTCTACTCGCATTGCCATATTTACCCAACATTGCGATGGTCCGTCCTTCCCTTCTCTTCATTACGCAAGTCATTAACAGCATCTTTGAAGTGAACTGTGAAGAAGAACTTTATACTGGCGAATGGATAATTGAAAACTTTGGCCACTGTTTAGCTGTGACTCGGCACTCCCGTCTTTAATGAGAGCACATATCTGCCTCCTGCCACACTTCAGCCGGGCTGCATTGTGCGGCGGCAAAGAACGACACAATGCCCGTGGCTTCACGCCGGAGTCGGCCAGATTCCTGTCCAAAATGGCGTCTGCTTATTGTCTCCTGCTTAACATCTTCTGGCAAAAGCCACCCTATATAAAAAGGTATTTAGCGTTTCTTTTCATTACATTTTCATTATTATTTTTGTAAACCTGTGCTGTCAGCATGCTGGGCATACAACACTGAGTATTTGTGACATTGCATCTAGGACAGAGTTAGTCTGCAAGAGGAGTTCAACTTCTCAACCTGCAATGCCCCCCCTCTTTATTCATTCTTTTATCATCAAGAACTGCTTGTGATAACTCTACCGACCTGTGAGATGACAAGAGCACAGCTTTTTGTTACACAGAGCCACCAGCAAGCCCTCTCTTTGGAGAATGATCTTATCATGTTTTGGTCTTTAATCATTATTACTACTCCAAGAGGGGGCGAATCACCACGGGTGAAACAAATAAACATAGAACCAAACAACAATATGTACATGGAAAAACGTAAACACAGAAACATCAGGAGACAACATGAATCGACAAACCATAATTAATTAAGTCCAGGGAAATTGGAGCAGCAATTCGGCACGTGGCCTATTCCTGTCATAGCTATGGCAGTAAATGAGGGAGAAAAGGAGAGGGATGTAATCAGGAGGATGTTCGTGTTTTTCAGCTTGGCATCCAACTCGCTCTCCTTTTATTTGTGCTCTCTATCACTATATTAATTTACCTGCCCTGTCAATCAATTCTGAACAGTGACCTTTCAACAGGACAACGCCCTTTGACGAGGGCCTCCTGTCACTGAGCGGCCCACAGAGAGACTGTTCTGAAGGGGGGAGGGGCTCAGAGAAGCAGGCACGAGGGCATGAATATTTAAAGAGGCACAGTTCGGGTTTCAAGCTTCTGACTCTGAGCTTTATTAAACATTGACAGAAAACTGTACAGCTCCGAGTCCCTGCAGAACGCCGACTATCAGGGTTGCCAATGGCCCGTGAATTCACAACCCGGCCCACTAAGGAAATCATCTAAATTGGAGCAAATTCGGCCCATCCATCAAAAGAGAAGTCAAACCGTCCATAGAAATGTTCCGTTACTCTGACAGTAATAGAAATTGTCTCTCTTCTCGGTGGCGTAGAGGAATTGTTGATGATTAAAATTACTGATTTAATTAAATTTGCTTCTTTTTTGTAACCCACCCATTTTGTAAAGGGCCCAGAATGAGAGACATACATTACAATTACGGAGAGTAAAAATGATGTACAGTAAGGGTGACCACATTTTGAAACCTCCCAAACCGGGACCCCAAAGTGTACTGCGCGTTCGGCACTCTGTGGGCGGGGGGGCACCGCACAATGCACAGTCACGGATATTAGGACGAAGAAGAGAGTAGAGAGTGACTGATGAGCCTCCCCCGTTATGCACTGTGCTTTTTTTACTTTTGTTCAATCAAGTAACGGAGAGACACAGGGACTCGCAGCGGAGTCGCATATGGGAAGCGCCGGCCCTACACACACACACACACACACACACACACACACACACACACACACACACACACACACACACACACACACACACACACACACACACACAGAATGCAAGCAAAAACCACACAATTCACATTGAGGGAGTGGGCATGTTGATGACTTTGTGCTCTCTCCTGCTTGCCTGTATCCGGTATATAATATATGTAAACGCTGAACACACGTATAATATTTTTATTTAAATTGTGCTGAAAACTGGGATAATTTGGTACTGAATGTTGAAAACCAGGACAATTTAGTGTTTTGCAGATATCGGTCAGGACTCGGGACACACAGCTCTAAACCGAACAAACCGGGAAATCTGCTTTGAATATCCCAACCTCTCTTATCTGAATTTACCCCCGAACCAAACCTTTTTCCCGTTTCCCAGGCTTGTACGTCCCCAAAAATCTATCTGACAGGCCGCTGAGTAGGCTATTAGCTCGTAGTTTTGGCTGTTTTAGTGTTTTTATTACAATTTTCTTGTGTTATACTGTGGCTAATTACAAGGCTACTTAGTAAAAACAACATAGCTAACACTGCAACATCCACAACATCCTGACCTTGTACCTTCTATGTAGCATCACAAGATGTCACTGCTAGCTAGAGTTAGCATTAGCATATAGGCGGTTTGAAACGAGGGATGTCAATGCAGGTAGGGAGAAGTGGTTGTCCGTGGAAACGGTCATTATTAACAGACTGTGGTATTAACTCAGAAATAACTGACCGCTAATGGACGCAATGTGATTGACCCATCAGGATCGAGTATTCCACAGAGCCGCGTTATAACATTGGATATTCATAGGCTTGTGTCTGCCAGAGTTTGCCCGGGAACCTCGGAAGCCGTTTTGAAATCCAGTTGTTCAGTGTTTCAGTCGACCGAATGTGCTCCCCAAATGAGCTTCCACTCGATGTGCGAAGGAAATGGGGGCCGAGGCAAATATGGAAAACGGAAAAGATTAAGCTGGAGTGGTCGGGCTTGGAGTGCTCCGGGCCTCGAGTAGAGAGAGAGAGCGCGAGAGAGAGAGCGAGAGAGACGTGCTGCGGAGTGGACGCACGACTCCATTACTCCATTACCCCTGCCCAGTAGAAGGAGAAGAGGTGAATCCCGGTGGTCCCCGCCAGTCCCTAATGGACGCAAGCAGAGCGGGAATGAAGAGAAAGTCCGAGAGAAAGAAAGAAAGAATATTGTGCGTATCAATGCAAGGCGTTCGCCAGCGCAGTGGAGATAGAACAGCGGCGAGAGCGGAGCGCCCGTCTCTTAGTAACACTGAGGTGTGCTGACAGCACGGCTGCCGAGCTGGTCGACGGAGGAGAATCAGCCCAAAAGAGAGAGAGAGAGAGAGAGAGAGAGAGAGAGAGAGAGAGAGAGAGAGAGAGAGAGAGAGAGAGAGAGAGAGAGAGAGAGAGAGAAAGGAGGAACAGAGGGGGACAGACGGACGGAGTGGACAGATATTACTGAAGGATGTAGGTCAAGAGCACAGACTGGGCGTGGAAGTAGACACCGAGACACAAAATGCAGCGGGCGATACCTTTCCAGTGCTACAACAAATCTGTGTGTGTGTGTGTGTGTGTGTGTGTGTGTGTGTGTGTGTGTGTGTGTGTGTGTGTGTGTGTGTGTGTGTGTGTGTGTGTGTGTGTGTGTGTGTGTGTGTGTGTGTGTGTGTGCATACGAAGAGTGACACCATGATTGACAGCTCCTCATCCCCAAACCCTCCATCCCCCCCCCGTCCCGATGCCAGGGACGTCATAGTAAATAGAACATGGTTTAATTTACCCTTCTAGGCAATGCCAAGCTTCTCACTTTGCACGCAATTAAGGAACACACACACACACACACACACACACACACACACACACACAGTTAACAAGCGTCACCCAGTCAAACCCAGGCTGCTTGGAGAGGCCGATGACACGGCCCGATGTGGGCGCCGTTTCCTGGGAGGCGGTTCTCATTCGGCCAATCAAAGGGAACAGGTCACGCTCTATTTGATGATTAGAGCGGCATCTGTCCCCTCGCCTCCCGTCTCAGTGGTTGAAAGCTAAGCCCCTAAAACCAGCCCGTCGAGAAATTACACCCTCATCAGGTAATCTCATCTCCAGTTTAATCAATTTCAGACCCTACCGGATTTTCAAATTCCGCCGAAATGCGTTTGTGTTTTATATCTACAAACCCCCTGGGTACGACTGATTATTTTGCCAATGAACAGTACGATTAATAGAGGAAATGATTAGGGCGTCTAATGCCGGCCCGATGAAATACATCATTACAACATTGGTGGCGTAATGGATGTTATTATCCACTTGGCGTGGGAATTGGATGACATTCAATATTTTGCGACGTGATCCTGTTTGCCTCGTTGCTCATTTGGCGTCTGAAGTGGAAGTGGTGTGTCATGCAGATTACAGAGCTCTCACTAACGGTGGATTTCACCCTGGGTTCCCCGGATTCTCCCGTATTTTACTCTGCTTTCCCGCTCTCCTCCCAGTTTTTTTATTTTCCCTTAAATATCCTGTATTTTTAACCTTTCTAAAAATAAAAGGTTGCCATGGGGCAATCCCCGTTCCGCTGACTGCTGCGTGATCCGCTGCGTGTCCCCGCTCCCCGTTGCTCCAAATAAAACCAATAATAACAGTGTGTTTATTATAGTAGTTGTATTTATTTTAATTAAATGAAATAAAAAAACATAAAACACTGGCCCAACCGTGCAGAATGGGGAGCTTCAAAGCGGGACCATCCAGGACGTCTGGTCACCATAGTTATATTGCATGTTTACAAGTCAACCTAGCGTTACTTCATCATTCCCATGCGACCAATAGTTCTCAGTCCACCTCTCCATCTGAGGTTCAAAGTACGCCGTGCTGTGTTGTTGTATCTGTTGCTCGAGAACAAGCCCATCAATGTGCATGGCCACAATGTTCTTCTGTGTGTTTGACACAAAGTTTTATCGCCCCGCAGCGCTGGCCTGGCATGCTTATGAGAACCTTTTCAATCGTTTTTGAGACGGAGATATTTTCAAAAACGCCGCTGGTGTGGTCAGGAGGTATTTTGAGAAGGGAGGGGAAAAAATATGTTTTTAAAAATGCTCATTAATGTGTCGACAAGAGGTGTGTCTTAGAGGTGGGAGAGAAGAGGAATCATCACAAAGAAAAAATGAAATTTGAGAGAAGGAAAGGCCAATACGCATCAGCCCAGATAAATGGCAGCCTTTGAGATGAATGAGCAGTGGAGGAGCTGCCTGCATGCTCAGTGCAGCCTCCGGGATAAACGCTGGCTGATGAACTGTTTGTCTTTGTTGGATAAAAATAAGAAAAGAAGTGCAACATCAATAAAAATGATAATCAGTTAATCAGAAGAAAATAGTTTTTCACTGATCGTTTATCCAGCCGCTTGACAGCCCCCGGAAACAACGGAATCAATTCTTGGCATCAATCTAATAAAAGTGGGTTTCTTTTTGTTGCAAAAAGCTATTGTATTAATTTGTGCATCCCATCAAAAATTCAGTCCCAAAAAAAAAATCTGTTCTGTTCGGGGGTCTCTGCGTGCACGTCATTTATCTTGAACCAAATTCTTTGTCTTCCCCTCAGGTGAGTCCAGCGCAGCCCTGTCTCGCCCACAGCGCCCCCTCTCGGCCCGGGCGGCCCACCACGCCCCGGCGCCTATGAAGGGCTACCATGTCAGCCGCAGCATGTCCCAGCACTCCTCCGGCGGTGGCGGCGGGGGAGGGGGGCCCTGCCACTGCATGCCTGAGGACTGCGACGCCGGCCCGGGCCGCGACTACTACCAGGGCCACAACGAAGCCGGTCACTTCTACCCACCGCCCGAGGCCCTGGCCCTCGAGAGGCACCACTCGCACTCCCACAGTCACTCCGGAGGGGGCACCTTCCCCCGCTCGCACCCCAGCCAGCACCCACCACTGCAGTCGTTTGACTCATGTGAGGAGTGCCTGTCCTCGGGCCACACCGCTAAGATGCACCGCATCCCCCCCAGCCTGATAGACCAGTTCGAGAAGCAGGTGCCCTTCCACCCCGACGGCTTCCACACGCTGCAGTACCAGCGCACAGCCAGCGGGGGCGCTGAGCAGCGCAGCGAGAGCCCCTCCCGCATCCGGCACCTGGTCCACTCGGTCCAGAGGCTCTTCGCCAAGTCCCACTCGCTGGAGGCACCCTCCAAACGGGAGTACAACGGCACCAGGGGAGGGGGTGAATACCGTGGTGAGAGGGGAGGAGGCGGCCACCGGAGTGGAGGGGAAGATGGCGGGGGCCACTACTCGGGGCACCAGTCCCGCTCTACCAGGAGGAGCAAGTCCCGCGAGCGCAGCAAGAGTGGAGACTCGCGCCACGAGTCCAGCAGGCGCCACCGGAGCCGGACAGCCGGCTGGTGGAGTTCGGACGACAACCTGGACAGTGACAGCAGCTTCCTGGTGGGTGGGGGCAGGCGCGGCTACCCCAGCGGCCATGAGAGCCTGGATGCCGCCATCCAGGAGCTGACGATGAAGAAGCCCAAGGAGCGGGGAGGTGGGGGTGGAGGTGTGGGCGGGGGTGGGCAGGGGCCAGCGCCCGCTCCGGGGGAGTGCCTGGCCTGCACCAGCATGGCTCTGGCTGGGAACGAGGGAGGCCACCACGGTGGTCACCATGGCCACTCCCTCAAGCGTAGCACCTGGTCGGCCATGACGGTGAGCCAAGCCAGGGAGGTGTACCCCTCCAGCCGGGGAGGTGGCTACGACAAGGCGCTGGTGCCTCTGGAAAGCAAGCTGAAGGAGCGGTCCTTCCACTACCTACAGGTGTGTTTGTTGATCTTTCATGCATGTCTCTGTGTGGGATTACGTTGCACTAGTCGCCCATTGAGGCGATGTTAACATGCTGGGGTTTGCTTGCGACACGCCACGCTGAGCCGCCCACCATCAGCCATTGATCTGTAAATTTGCCACAAAGATCCCCGCAGTCTTGGCCTGCATAGAGTGAACATGTACTCATTAGACGTAATTGTTTGACAGCACGGAGGCTCCAACAGGACAGAATATCTTTGCCGAGATGCACGAGATCCACAGGCTCCTCTTGGTACTCCGCCCGCCACTGTGGAGAAGTTTCAGTTTTCTCCGTCTTCCCATGCGCTCTTCCAATTTACCAGCATAGGCTCATAGGAGGCACGTACAGACATACACACACACGGCCTACAGCAGCCCAGCATGCTGTAGGCCGTGCCGACCGCCGTGTTTCTACGGTAACTGCAGGTAGCTATAGGAGCTCTTGGTGTTTTCACAGATCTAATTTAGAGGAGGAGAAAGTGTGTGCGTGTGTGTGTGTGTGTGTGTGTGTGTGTGTGTGTGTGTGTGTGTGTGGGTGTGTGTGTGTGTGTGTGTGTGTGTGTGTGTGTGTGTGTGTGTGTGTGTGTGTGTGTGTGTGTGTGTGTGTGTGTGTGTGTGTGTGTGGGTGTATGTGTGTGTGTGTGTGTGTGTGTGTGGGTGTACGTGTGTGTGTGAGGAGGTTATACTTTATGCAATAGTCTTTCTCAGAACAATCCTACCAGACTCTCCTCTGCGCCTTGAGCCACCAAGTCCCCATATCGCAATCTCCCGGTGTTCTCCACGTGTGAATTTCGCTGTTTGAATTGTGCCAAGACTTGCTGGAGCCGGTGGGTGGAAGGGGTGGGACGGGTCGGATGCAGAGGAAGGACAGTTAAAGCAGAGATGACTGACGTCCGAGACCCAGAGGGAAATACGGAGGGAGGTGGGGTTGAGGTGGGGTGGTTTTGTGCAGGCACATGGCGGCGCGGCGGCCATAAAGCAATAACAATTTATTTTTGCGCGTCTGGACAGAGCAAGATGGAGCAAGCGAAGCAAAACCTCCAATTACAGACACAAGAGGGCAAGGGTAGCAGATTCTGCAGTTTTGGAGAGGAGGGTCCACACAGAGAAGAGAAGAGAAGATTTAGCTTCATCAAAGTTCGTTTTGTATTGCAGTAGAAATTCACATGCACATTGTTGAGCTTTGGACGGAAATAGTTGAGTCTGCTGCATTTGTCATACTCTGAAACACACTCGTGTTTTGGTGTCCAAAACCAACTCACTCAACGAGAGCAGAGACTGGGAATGGACCTTTTTTTTGGGGGAAATTTTACCAAACCGACTCGTGTTTTTGAGCCAATCTTCACAAGTTGGGATAAGTGGCGTTCAAAGGCGGCGGAACGGCGGCAGATTTCTCTCTCCTCCCCCACCTGGCAGCCTCCACGGTGACCCGATCGCAAAGGGGCACCGCGCCGCTACTCCGCCCGCCCTCTCTCTCTCTCTCCCTCTTTCTCTCGCTCTCTCTCTCTCTCCTCTCGCCGTCTGTGTCCGGCAGATAAGGAATTCAAGTATGGAGGGGTGAGAGAGAAAAAAAACACAGAAGTGAGTGTGAAATAAAAAGGAGGGGCGGAGGAAGAACGGGGAGGCGGTGGAGGTGCAGCGATGGCCGAGGGAGGTTCAGAGACCATGGGGAGAGATAAAGGAGAGGGAGTGGGATGGAGAGATGAAAAAAGACGAGGGGGGAGACGGACGAGGGCCAGGGGATGAGACGGGGGCAGGGTGTAACGTGGGATGGGGGAATTTGGATGAATCATCTCTTTTAAGTGATGACCTTTAAAAACACACTCGGCTGGACCGACCCTGAAGCCCTGAAGCCCTGAAGCCCCGAAGCCCTGTGCGCGTGTGCGTGTGCCTATGCGTGTGCGTGTGTGTGTGTGTGTGCGTGTGTGTGTGTGTGTGTGTGTGTGTGTGTGTGTGTGTGTGTGTGTGTGTGTGTGTGTGTGTGTGTGTGTGTGTGAAATAAAGAGCCTTTTCTTGGTGGCCGTTGCACAGGATTCTTCCACCGCCAGCAGCTGTGTCAGCTGGTGTGAAACTCCCATCGTATTGGTAAAGGACTGGGGCCAGATGGTTGGCACACACACACAGACACACACACACACACACACACACACACACACACACACACACACACACACACACACACACACACACACACACACGGGTCTGAGGGGTTCTCCAGAACAATACAATGGAGGCTAGATGGAAGATGAATTAAATGTATGTCCACATGGGCCATCTCCCTGTGTGTGGATTGTATCTATCTATGATGTACATATCAACTCGTGCTTGTTTTGTCTGCTCATTGCTTAAGCTTTTTCTCATCTGCTTATTTTTAATTTGTCTGCTTGTTCCTATCTTGTTTGTGTCTGTCTGTATATCTATCTATCTATCTATCTATCTATCTATCTATCTATCTATCTATCTATCTATCTATCTATCTATCTATCTATCTATCTATCTATCTATCTATCTATCTATCTATCTATCTATCTATCTATCTATCTATCTATCTATCTATCTGTCTATCTGTCTGTCTGTCTGTCTGTCTGCCTGTCTCTTTGTGTTACAGTAATCTGTTGGCTTCTCTCGCTCATGCAAACTTCTGTTTTCCTCTCTTCCGTGTCAGTGTTTCTCCAGCTGTCAGAGTTTCTCTCTCTCTGTAAGTCCTCCTTGTCCTCTCTCTCTCTCTCTCTCTCTCTCTCTCTCTCCGTCTCTCTCTCGCTCTCTTTTACTCCCGTACCATCTCACGCACACGCGTGCATGTACTCTTACGTGCACCCGTGTGGGTCCGTGCGCATGAGCATGTCCGTGCTGTGTGAGCTGTCCTCTCAGACCCCATGATGCACCCCTCCGGGCACACGCGCAAGAATGTCGCCAGCACGATGGCACGGGGGACATTCGTCTATATTCCATCGGACGTCGTGAAATATTTCAATTGGGCAAAGTCGACGTCCGACTTCGAAAGCAGGGATTGAGGGTATTGGGAGAAGTTTCAGGTTAAACTTCTTAAAATTGTGTCATTTATGAGCACTGACTTAACATTATGGATAACAACCCCGCCCCCCCACCCCCTTAACTGTTGACTTGGAAGCATTAATTACTTAACTACTTTTTAACCCCTCTGTGGAGAAACATACTAAAACTGTGTTACTCATGACTCAAACTTTTATCCTCACTCAAATGTTACCCCCATTAGTTGCGTGTGTGTGATCTTTTGTCGGGTCTGGGCGGATCTTTCATTTTGAAGGTCCCGTCGGACGAGTGGGGCGGGGCCTACCCGGGGGCCGGCGGGGCAGACAGCGGCGGGGAGATCCCATGCCGCCGCATGCGCAGCGGCAGCTACATCAAGGCCATGGGCGACGACGACAGTGCCGACTCGGATGCCAGCCCCAAGGCGTCGCCCAAGAGCAGCCTAATCGCCCAGCGCGAGGCCTTCCGCCGCTCCATCAGCATGGATCAGAGGTCCTAAAAAATTGATTTCTGACGTTTCTCGAGGAGTTTTGATAAAACTCCTAGATTTGCTTTAAAATGATTTTTATCCGTATCCAAAACCTTAACCTGATAAGGTGGAGCAAAGGAACAAATGGCATGTGGCTCAATACTGGGCCTAGAGGTTTGATTCCTACAAGAAATGGGGTTGGTGTTATGTTTGATCAGTGGGATTGGATCGGACGGAATCATCAAAAACAAAAAAATGAATATTAGTTTTTATTTTAAAAAATCCTTTCCATCCTGCCCTCCAAAAAATTTGATTGACAGAAATATGTCTGGCTTTTCCAGGCAACCTGCTTCATCTTCATGCAGAAAATGCAGAAAATGACATAAGTAATGATACACACATTAACAGTGGACCTCAGTTTATAGAAAGATAATGCTGAAATGGTTCTATTTGTTATCCAGGTACTCCTGTAAGCAGTGCACAGACTCCTACCCAAACAGCCGAACGACGCCCAAGAGCCAGACCCGCTCTCGCAGCTACACACGCTCTCTGACCAGCTCCCAGGTAGCTGTGTGTGTGTGTGTGTGTGTGTGTGTGTGTGTGTGTGTGTGTGTGTGTGTGTGTGTGTGTGTGTGTGTGTGTGTGTGTGTGTGTGTATTGAAATACAATTGAATTATTGATGTATACTTGTTCAAAGTGCCTGGCTATATGGTGCCAGAATAACAATTGACACAGTATGGACATAAGGTTGTTGAAAATATGGATTAAAAATCATTCATTCATTACAATTAGCTATGCCTAATGAAAATGTAAAGTATGATATAATACGATATGATATGATGAAGTCTGTTTGGATAAAAATGTTGTAGTTTCTGTACATTTACAAATAAAACCTCCATCATATCTTCCTGTAGCCATTAGTTAAGATGATAAAATTGTACATCATCAGCAGATGATCTTAATTTTCCCACAATGCAAAACCACCGATACATAAATCTACCCTTGGGGTCGCAGCGCCCGTGGGGTGTCACAGGACATATCTAAGACTGATATATTGATATTTGATTGATGTATTCTCAATAAAAACTGAATTTTAGTAGGTTTGAATATATATACTCATTTCTATATAATTCATTTGGAGCTCCCTCCAAGTCGTGTTGGCTTCAAAATAACAATAAAAGGAAAGAAAATTGAAAATGTAAATTTTGAGACCTAAAAATGAGGTTGCAGGCCAAAGGATGAGAACCCCTGCATTCAGCTGCTCAACCCCTTTTCGTCTCTTCTTTTCTAAGTATCTTAGTTCCTGAGTTTGTTTCCTCTGAACACTCCCCCCACTTTCGAACCCTCTCTCGATGACATTATGTAAATATTGTATTTTACCCTCACCCTTCAGCTAGGGGAGACCCTGAACCGGCAGTTTGAGGCGGTGTGTGAGACCATGTTCGGGGAGGTGGAGTCGCAGGCGGTGGAGGCCCTGGACCTCCCCGGTGTCTTCCGCACGCGCAGCCACAGCTACGTGCGTGCCATCCAGGCCGGCTGCTCCCAGGACGACGACTGCCTGTCCGTCTTCTCCATGTCGGGCCCCCAGGGCAGCATCAAGAGCGGGGCCGGTGAGTGTGTGTGTTTGAGTGCATACGGCATTTGGTGTCCTCATAATATCATAATATATATATATCTATATTTTATTATATATATATATTTTTTTTTTTGATGATTTAAATTATACTAGATTCATAATATTTAATATTATATATTTTGTAAATATTATATGTGTATTCAAGAAAGAACATGTGTCATGATACATGGGTGAAAATTCAATATAATAATAATGGAAATATTGTTAGGTGAATTTTGTGTAGTAACGTCAAAGCAATACTGTAACACTGTAGATTAAGGTTTAATGCAAATATCTACTTTTTATATGATGTTTATACCTTCCATCAAAATAAATAGCTATTCTCTGATTTTGAGAATTGCTACAGTATTTATGAGCAAAACATCGCGATTCTTGAGAGTGTCAATATTTTGGTGCTGTGTATGTGAGTATTTACTAAAGTTATGTGAACTAACCAAAGGCACATTTACGAGAATGTTGCACTGCACCCTAAAACAAGCTGTTATTTTTACATAATTATTACATATAGACCTGATCGCAATTATTTGAGATCGCAATCTTTTTGTAAAATCGTTTCCATTTCCATCCTAATTTCAGGGGACTTTTAAACCAATGTTAGAAAGTCACAATAAATAGAATCTGAATTAGAAGAGTTTCCACCAGTTGAGCTGAGGGAAATTAACTGTCTACCCAAATTGTTATATTCCAATCTACATCTTCAATGCTAATTATTGGCTCTTCTGCAATAGGTACACATGTGCTCCATTGCCACCATATGATAGTGATATAAAAGCAATTAAATTGTAATTAAATTGGAATCGCTTTGAAAGCGATGGTGTAAAAATAATTGTTATGCAATTATTTCTATGACAATTATTCATGGATCAAATGTATTCACATGATCATGATGGCCCTAGAGCGCATGCAATTTCACTCAATTGCTCTACTGTATTTATCTGAATGCCATTCCGCTTGTGTGTTCCCGCTTCTATATCGACTCTATCAGATTCTTCTTCTTCTTCTTCTTTTTCTTCTGCTTCTTCTTCTTCTTCTTCTTCTTCTTCTTGGGTGGAATGGCCGCTGTATCAGGCTCGGTAATGGCCACTGGAGTGCTCATGATGAGGATGATAGCTCAATGTACCCTGCAACCGCTCCCCTGGCCCTCTCTCTCTCTCTCTGTCGCTCTCTCTCTTTCTTTCTTTCTCCTTCCTCCTTCTGCCTTGATGTGTTCTTCCTCTCTTTCTACATCTCCTTCAGCTGGGTTCTATTCTCAAGCTGCATCTACAGTACATCTCCAGCATAAAGGAGTGTGTGGATGTTTTGTGTTAAACCTGTGTGTGTGTGTGTGTGTGTGTGTGTGTGTGTGTGTGTGTGTGTGTGTGTGTGTGTGTGTGTGTGTGTGTGTGTGTGTGTGTGTGTGTGTGTGTGTGTGTGTGTGTGTGTGTGTGCGCGTGTGCGTGTGTCTGTGTGTGTTTGCAGACTGCGGTGTCTCTTTAGCGCTATCTCTTGTGTCCCTACAGGGCTAATATTTCTTGGCTTAGAGCAGCAAATCCCCCGGAGATTTATTAAAGCCGCCGTGAAGTGGTGTACACATCAACCACCGACACACGCACACACGCACACACACACGCACACGCACACGCACACACACACACACACACACACACACACACACACACACAAACACACGCACATCTTGCACGTGCACACACACGAGGGAGGGGAGGCTCAATTCACTGACACACTGACTTTTGGAATATAAAAGCTTGTAGGAGTGCTGCTTTATTCAGTCAAAATAAACTTTGAATAATATGCGTGTGTGTGTGTGTGTGTGTGTGTGTGTGTGTGTGTGTGTGTGTGTGTGTGTGTGTGTGTGTGTGTGTGTGTGTGTGTGTGTGTGCCTGTGTGAAAGCAAGGGTGTAAAAAAGACACAGAGAGCGGGAGAGAATCCACAGGAAGGATGGGGGATCTCTTTATTGTGCGTCTCATTTTAATATTTTCTCAGGATATCGCTTCATGTTCTTAAGAGGCAGAGTTAACTTCGCTCACAGAAAAAAAGCTTTTCTTTCTGGGGTTTTTTTTTTTCCTCTTTCTCATTTTTGTCATTCCTCTCTCAAGCCGCTGCCTTCGTCTTGATGAAATTCTGGCTGAAAGCTAATGTTTGGGAGGAAAAACAAAAGTAGAGCGCAATATGGATCTGCCTCATATTACTTTTGATGATTATTATTATTTCTCCTCCCTGTTTTCATTCTTCCCCTGTTCCTATTCATTCTCCCTGTTTTATGCACCACACGCCTCCCTCCCTCTCGCCAGCCTGCCCCCATTGTAAGTATCCCAACACCAACCAACTCCACCTCCACTGCCACCTAAACCCGAAACAAAGGCCGAAACATACCCGAAGTAGGCACATGAATAAAAAACCAAAAGGTCATGCACCTGAATCCAACAGGGGGCAGTAGAGGACAAATATGATCTGGTTTGTACTATGGCAGTCGACAATCACAAACAAATACTCTATGTCCGCTGTTGAGGAATGTGTCATTTTGCACTTATGGTACCAGAGAAAAATAAAATAATAAACGGGCAGAATCGAGACTGGAGATGGACTTTCTAAAAATTTACGTGTGTAAACTAATCAAATATTCGTCAAATTCAACTGCCATCAGAGCACCAAATATAAGGGATAAAATAAAAATAAATAAAAAATACAAGAGATATGAGATTTGAGAGGCTGTTTCCTGTTGTTGCTGTCCCCTAGCTGCAATGCATGCCCCTGCAACTGGAGCTTGTGCGCAAGGATACGTGAAAGCAGCTTTACGTAGCTCGAAGTGTACTTACATAGGGTATGATTCAGCTCTAAGTTCGCACGTTGCCCGTACACTAAATAGCACACCTGCTTTGCCTCAATCTCCCTCTCCTCCCTCTCTTTTGGCCCCCCAGTCTTTCCATACCGCAAGGGTGCCCCTCCCCCGCTCCCGCCTCGCATGTCCAAGTCCTCCCTGTCCGTCCGGGCACAGAGCAGCACTGAGTCCACCCAGGACGCCTACTTCCACGCCACTGCACAGCGCTCCATGGACATGGGCCCTGGGCGCCACAAACAGCACAGCAACTCGGTGGACTTGGGGGGCTCCGAGGGGCCGTCGGGCCGCACCTCCAGGGGAGGCTACTACACAGGGACGGGCCCCGGACGCTCCCGGCAGCACAGCAACTCGGCCGAGAGCCTGGATGGCGGGGTGAAGGGGTCCCGGGAGCTGGTGCCCTATGGAGGGGGCCCCGGCGTGGGGGTGAGGGCCAAGCACAGCAGCTCGGCCGACAGCCTGCTGGAGGGGCCGCCACGGCCCCCCAGGGAGAGGGACGGCAGGGCCGGCGGTAGCCTGGGGAAGTCGGCATCCCTGCCCCAAAACAGCATGCTGCTGAGTAAAGGAGGCGGAGGGGGGCAGGAGGAGGGGCGCGGTGGGAGGAAGTGGAGGCCATCCATCGCAGTGCAGGTGAGGTCCAGATGGGTGTGTTGACAATTACAGGAAACTATACGATGTCAACATATATCACGTATATCGTATATCTGCGTAATAAAACGAAATTCCACATTAAGAACCCAATGGCAGTTTGGTTCTTACCTAAAACTAGATGGAACTGTTAAGTATGATATCACACCAAATCCTGAAGTATTTCAGGTCTCAGACCTTGTGGAAATCTGTAATTTAGAACAGTGAACAGTGAACCTGCGATGCCTGACCCACACAGGGGCTGCCAGAAATCGAAGGCGGGGTCATGAGGCCTTGGACAGTTTGGGTGTTAAATACAACTTGTTACAGAATCAACATGTTATAATGTACCCTATGCTCCCAAAAACCTACATTAATGTTGTGAAATTAAATGTGATGATGGGGGGGGGTCTGAGATGAATCAGGTGTGATTAAGGTGGTCTCGGTTGGGAACTACTGATTTAGACTACGAAATGTGCCTATGTTCAAGGTTCTGATGTGTTAATACCACCGGAAGAGAATATATGATAACACTGACTTCTCGCTGCAGGTGGACAGTTCAGAGACCCTGTCGGACTCGGATGCAGAGGGCAAGGCGCTGAGAGAGGTCCACTCCATCGGGGTCCAAGTGGAAGACGACAAAAGGTAAGAAGAATCTTTAATTGTCACTCAACACACCACATGCATACACACACACACACACACACACACACACACACACACACACACACGCTTTTTGGATGGTGGCCGGTGAAATGTGGCCTCTGCATTTGACCCATCCTGGCTTGTCCTTCCTCCTGGAGGGCAGCCAGGAGCAGTGGGCAGCATTTGTCAACGCGCTTGGGGACCTGGGATTCAAGATTCAAGAGGTTTATTCGTCACATACATATACATACTTTCATACATATATGCAGTGAAATGTAATGCAACGCACCCGGTGATAACACACAATATGTCTTAAAAATGTCTTTCTAATAGACCAGCTAACTGATTCCTAAAACGTAATACAGTAAGTCGAATAATACTTATAGAATAAAATAAAAATATATAGAATAAAATCAAATAAAATAGATAAAGGGAATATGCTTATGTATATGGAATAGGCAATCATGTACAGATATGTGCATTAAAGTGGCATGTGAATGAAGTGAGGTAGTGTTAGTGGGATTATACAGCACAGTATACAACAGTACGGCATCACCGAACAACCCTGAACGATGACACAGTATGCGGTACAGTATGCTACATGCAGTACAGTAAGGTAGTGGTACACTAGTGGTAGTGTGTTGGTCAGTGAGGACGCCTGGTGAGGTCAGCATTGACAGTTCTTATGGCTTGCGGGAAAAAACTCCGTCTCAGTCTCTCTGTTCTCGCTGTGTGATTGCGGAGGCGCTTGCCTGACCGCAGCAGCTGGAACAGTCCATTGTTGGGGTGGTGAGGATCCTTCATGATCCTGCGGGCTCTGCTCCTACACCTCCTGGTGTATAAGTCCTGCAAGGGGGGGAGGGTAGTTCCAGTGGTACGTTCAGCTGAACGCACCACCCTCTGCACGGCCCGCCTGTCCTGGGCAGTGCAGTTCCTAAACCTCGAGCTACTGTATATGTGCTCATGAACGAGACGTTCGAATCAAGAGATACTTCGCTCAGACTGCATGACATTTCGACACCTCAGTGTGTCATGTGCCACGGAAATAAACAGCAAACTGCTGGGAAATCGTCGCATGACTACCCCCTATCGTGTTTGTCAATCAATCAGGCACTAGAACAAGAAGTTCCGTGAACCCGATGAATCTTGGAAAGGCTCCTGTACCCCACTCTCCCCACTCTCTACTCTAAACTCATCATTTTTGTTTTGTTTTTTCCCCCCAGACGGGCTCGTTTCAAGCGCTCCAACAGTGTGACGGCGAGTGTGCAGGCCGACCTGGACCCCGAAGGCTTCCCGGGGCTCAGCATCGCCGTGCCCATGCAGGACAAGGGCCTCCAGTTTGGCTGCTCCTTCCAGAGGCACTCGTCGGAGCCCGAGTCAGCCGGACAGTACGCAGAGTACCACCGCACAGTGCACACACAGGGCCAGTGGGCGTACAGGGAGGTAGGCGTTCAGTCAGTGTACCAACCTTTTTAACAATGAAATAATGTGACAGCACACCACTATCCTGCTAACCACTAACAACGCAACAAACACGTAGAACGGCGCTTATCGCAAATGATTCGTTTGTAGCGAAGAAATCTTTGAAATGACTCGGGGGTCGGTCGCATGTTCGACTCACAAACAAACTGAAAATAATTACTGAGGACTAATTCCAATGATTCTGACAGCATGAAATGAATCTTGTGAGAATTCCAGTCACAACTGAGAGCTCAAACGACTCATCTGACTCTTGTTCATTGCCTCTCTCATGGTGTGTTACACCAACAGATGCAAACAAACAAAGAGTTGGAAAATCAAGCAACTTTTTTTACAGAGTGACTCGTCAATCACTGAATCTCAAAGAAAGAGGCAAAGCTTTCATCACCACCAGTTCTCACGTTCATTGTGAAACTTGAGTTTGCTCTGATGAACACAGAGCTGCTATTCTGTCTGGAACTGATGAATTTGATGAATTAGTACCGCCTTACATTTAATCTTGCAACACAAGAGCTAGTTTCCATAGGTAACTAGCCCCAAATATCATTGGCTTGGACAGATCTTTTTCATCATCTCTTTCTCCAAAAGCAGGACTATATCCAGAGCGGCTACACCGGGGAGACCTGCCAAGGCGACCCCCGGCCCCACCAGCACCCCATCCTCCCTCCGCGTGCACACTCCCCACTGCCCCTCACCTCCGAGCGGGCCTGGGCAGGGACCCCGTCCCTGGAGGGTCCACGCAGCCTCCCGGACTCGGGCCGCGCCTCGCCCTGCATGAGGGACGGAGAGTTCTTTCTACGGCTGCTCCAGACCGAGGTGGAGAGGATAGAGGGATGGTGCCAGAACATGGAGAGGGAGGCTGAGGAGAATGAATTGCCAGAAGAGGGTATGTTACAGGGGTGTTTCTGTCATGTTTTCTTTTTCGTGGGAAGAGGTTCTGATGGAGCAAAGGGAGGTTTGAAGATGAAACAACTGTGGGGATTTTTATTTTGTAAGAGAGCTGAATGTTCAACGTCTTTCCGCTTGCTTCCCACTCCCAGTTCTTGAGCTGATTCGTAATGCGGTTGGCAGCGCACAGATGCTCATGTCTCAAAAAGTCCAGCAGTTTTTCCGCCTCTGCCAGCAAAGCGTGGTGAGTATGTGCATTCTTGTGTGAAAGCACCCACTGCAGTGGACCTCATTTGAATCCATGGCGTGCACATCTGCATCTACACATCGATTTAAGCTACTCTCTATATATTAGCCATCGCTGCAGGTGGAACCCGGTCTCAGAATCACTGAACACGTTTTATTCCTTTGCCCTATTTCCATCTCCCCCTACATCTCCCAGGACCCCTCGGCGTACCCCCAGCCCACCTCTCAGGACCTGGCCAGCTTCTGGGATCTGCTCCAGCTCAACATCGAGGACGTCAGGGTGAAGTTCCAGGATCTCCAGAGGCTAAAGGACTCGGACTGGCAGCTCCTGCCGGAAAAGAAGGTGAGCGGCCCCGGGGTTCGCTCGGCTCTGGTCTCATTTCAGCGCTCCCCCAGAACCAAGATGGCCGTGTGCAGGAGAGTGCCACAGATGGCCCTGCCCTCCACCAAGCCGCCGTTGGCCAAGAACCCGCAAGACGGAAAATGGAACTCAGTCACGTGAAATGCGCGGAGACCCTGGCAAAATCCCTGTATAGGTGTACAAAACTATTTATATGTGCTTGTATATGTTGCAGCTGTGTGCACATAAATTTAATTCTTATAGATATTTTAAACAGTGCAAAATTAGATTCAATCTGCCCTCAAAAAAGTACGAGATGGTGAACTTGGAAAACGAATGGATGGAAAACTACCTAAATGGTAAATTAAGATACACCTCATGGTATACTCATTGACAACTAACACTTGATCTTTTTCCTCTTTTTTCCCTTCTACTTCATCTTATTTATAATTATTATTTTTTTTCCTTTCCCATGTGTCATCCCCTTTTGCCATTGTACTGATGCCAATCCATGCTGTTGTTTTTTTAATTTGTGCGACCAATTTGCTCCTTATCTCTGTATGTAAATCTGCTCATGTTCTTCCCTGTAAACCGGACGTTGATCTCATCTACCCATTGATGTTTTGTACCCGTTTATGCCTCCCAATGTCCCTCTCACGAAACCGTCACCGTGCAACCCTTGCGTCGCTCTCCTGTCCTGTCCTGGTTCATGGTCCATCAACACCCTGTCCTTACTCCCTCGCCACTTCACCATCACCCCTCGTCCTGCCAGGACGACAAGAAGCTTCCTCCCCCCTTACCAAAGAAGCCAGCCGGGGGGGTGAGTGGCAGCCTGCGGGCCGACAGCGTTGGGGACGGAGGCGGATGTGGAGGCGGAGGCGGCGGGCTCGGCGGCAGCGTAGGGACCCTGGCGGTGCCCCGTGTAGGCGGCCGCACGCTGCCCGTCAGGGAGAAGTCCCTGGACCTCGGGGAGCGGCAGAGGACAGAGGCCAGGAGGAGGCTGCTGCAGACCAAGCGCACCGCCTCCTTCCGGCAGAACTCGGCCACCGAGAGTGCCGACAGCATCGAGATCTACATCCCCGAGGCGCAGACCCGCCTCTGAAACGGGCAGTGGACACTTTGGGCGCTCTATCCCAGAGCGACCAACGTTTTTAGATCTGGTTCAACCGATACCCTTTTATCGCTGCCGCCCATCTGCTACCCTGCCCTCAGTGTTGACGTTAAGTGACGGACAATTCTCTCGTGCCCGACCCCGTATGGGGCCAAAGCAAGCAATGACGGGACATTTTTTTCGACATTTGTTTTTTATTGGCGGTCCTAACCTAAACCTTAAATGGTAGCCTGGGTTTCGCGGATGGTAGTCAGCTGTAGTAGCATAGCATGCCTGTGCCTGTCCTCCTAGCAGCTCTCCCTCCATGGAAATAAAGGGCTTAACAGGCATGCCATCCTTGTCGAAGGAGAGAAGAGCACAGCACAGCATCACCTTATGCCGGGATCAAACTACACAATGATTTTGTCTTTCATGATGGTCACCATGTCGGATTAGGTGATGATAGTGCCATAAATTCTTGTCGTGTCTTGGTCGGGAGACAGGGAACACTACAAGCATGACCCCAACCATCGTTGCCTGAGTTCATAGGTCGCCGGGGGTTGGGGTGGGGGGGAGGGGGTCAAGAAACTGTCAACAAACATGGCTACACAAGCTCTATGTATGATGCTGGAGGTCTTGTGTTCTGGGAAAGAAAAACAAAAGAAAGAAAAAAACGATTATGGACCCGTTCCAGTGTACATGCGGCCATGTGGACAGTCTGTGTCGGCAACCGACGTACAATCTGAATCGGTTTTGGCTCACACCTCCCCGTCTCGCAGCGCCTCCCGGGTGGACTTAGTTCTCAGTTCAATCAGAGCCCCCGTCCCCGGACGTGCCCGGAGCACAAGGCTAATTATTATGCAGGATGACGTCGTCGGACCTTCCTAGGTGCACTGGGAAATGTTTTGGACTAATTGAGTTTGGGAAACAATGGGCAGTCCCCACAGCAACAGCAGCATCCCTCTTGCCATGTTTACATACAGGTATGTGCACCAGAGAGCACTCTGTGTCGTAGGACGAGGCAGGAAGATACAAAAAATTCTGACATGCTAGACTTTTGGTTTGGGTGTCGCAGGGCGTACGAAGATTATGTACATTACCACACTACACGGGTTAGATGCTTCTTCGTTGTTCCCGACATTCATATTTGGGCCTGACGCTGGAGATTCGACGGCCACGAAAGAATCGCCTAAAAATCGGGCTGAATTTGTGTAGTCTGATCCTGGCATTATACACGTCAACCATCACCACCCTAGAAATGCTTTTTCACCACTGAATCTCACTATATACCATATTTACAATATGTGAGCTGGTGTTTGTTTTTTGGGGTTTTTTTTGTTCTATTTAGTACTCTTCAATGACGCTCTCAGTATCCTTGGTGGGTTTTAGACTATTTTCAAATATAAGGAGTACTCCTTGTGAAGACAGGTAGTTGGCAATCCCAAAGAAAATTCGTCATTGCATAGCATGCCAATTACAGATTTCATCAAGGCCCAGTCAGTCACTCTAAATATATACATATATATATATATATATATGTGTGTGTGTGTGTGTGTGTGTGTGTGTGTGTGTGTGTGTGTGTGTGTGTGTGTGTGTGTGTGTGTGTGTGTGTGTGTGTGTGTGTGTGTGTGTGTGTGTATATGTATATATATATATATATATATATTTCAGACCGAGCGTTCCGCAGCGAGACCCTGTTTTGTACATAGTCTGCATGCCCATGCTTTGCCAGGGAGGGAGCTTTGCAGTGTAGCATCACAGGCTTGACAGCCGGAGATCCTTGCAGACACACACAAAAAATAAAACCCAGAGTTGTTTGCTTTTTATATATTCTTTCTGAAGTTAGAGTGCTCATGGGCGGGGTAGGGGGGACATTTTTGGGGATTTTTCGGTGGCTTTTTTCAGAGCTGTCAACGAGAAAAAAAGCAAAGGAAAAAGGGAAGCCCCATTTCACTGTGAGACTACAGCACTCCCCATGTGGTGAAACAAGGCAACACACAATACAATACTGGCCTGAAATAATAGAGATCTTTCTCCTTCTCTTGTCCTGCTTCCTCCTCTGAAGTGCTTAGATTTTCAGTGAAAACATTATACCCCGTTGAGCCAAATTATCCCAAGGCTCACCTAAGGAGAGGGCGGGGAATGGACACCATCCCTCCTGCATCCTAAAGTACTGACCACAGTCTGAAGGAACCCAATCACCCCCAAGAACCCAACGAGATCATGTCAAAAGTTACACGTCGCGACACTTTCAATTTCACACACTGCCATGCAGAAAAAGAAAGGATGAGAGGAAAAGCGAAAACAAAGCCTTGGTCTCGCCCTTGGAGCTAAAACGCTCAAATATAATCTGGCTCCCGCCAATACTCCCTCCCAAAGTGACGACAATTTAATTTTTACGCTCCAGAGGTGACGATGGATCAGGCGGGGAAATGCTTGAATCAAAACCGGAATCATTTTGTTCCCTTTTTTTTTTTGGTGCAGGTTAAACCGCCTCTTCTCCCTGCCAAAACCGTACTGCTCGTACAGGACAAGCATAAGTTCTAAAGATCTGAGAGGGTCCCTTTGTTTTTGTTTTCAAACTCATGTGGAGAAGATACTAAAGATGTTATTAGATCTTATCGCTGGTGCGTGAGTGTGACACTGTGAGCGTGATTAAGACAAAACAAAGGGCTTTTTTGGGGGGGGTTTTTTGTCTAAATTTGCGATAAAGCCCTGATTGATAGCCTGTATTTAGGAATTTTTCTCGAAGAAAAAGGAAAATGAGCTGAGACAGGAGTCTTTAAGCATGATATGTTGTTTTTTTTTCTCATTTCTTTTTCCCTTTTCTACCGTTTTGAGACGGAATGCGTCGGGGAAAAAAATAATATTTTACCGGGAGATGTATATTTTATAATATAATCAACATTTCTTATTAGATGAGTAGAGACTGTGGAGTACAGCGTACAGAGGAACCTATATCAAATGTGAAATGTTGCAGTATTATTATTATTATTATTATTATAGAATATATAGTGACGTGTGATATGACTACAGCCGCCAGGCAAAAAATATTATTACTATTATGGCGTCAGCACTGGGGCATTTTGACAGGGTACAACTGGCAAAAGTGCAGTTTGCCACTGTCTATTTATCTTCTAAGTCAGTGGTTTTTTTGATGAAAATCCAACTACTGTAACCCCCCCCCCCCCAACCCCACCCACCCACACACACACTCACACGCACAGACACACACACACACACACACACACACACACACACACACACACACACACACCTTCCCACCTCCTCTTGCTCCCCTGTTTTGAACCAACTACATGTGCCTAACCAGCTAGATGTGGACGTTTTCTTGGAACACACTCTATATAGACACGTGACACGTGCATATACTGTGTGTGTGTGTGTATATATATATATATATATATATATATATATATACACACACACATACACACACATATATATATATATATATATATCATACAAATCTACAGATAATATTGTAAATTTTTTGAGGAAAATGTTTTTTAATCGTGTAGACATGCGTGCATCCCTCCCTCACTCACGTTGTCAGATCAACTGATTTTGCCCTTGGATTATTTGCATGGTGTTACGGCATTTTTTTTCTTTAAGCACAAGGAGTCTTTTAAGCATCATTTTATTCAACGTTTGAAAAGATTTCACTCACAAGGCTGTGTTTTCTTTTCAGAAACTTTTGAAAAAATCATACATGGCGGTTCCCTTTTTACAAGGACGTGTACTCCTCACTCAAAGCACAGAGATCTCCCTACCGGTAAACCCACTGGGAAGGACTTTTAACCTCCATCCCTCACGTCTCTGTTTCCACACACACAACTTATGCCAAGTTCACTCGTAGCAATTTATTCTCACTAAATCACTGCATTGTTTGACATCGCAGTAAGTGTTGTGGGTTGTTTTATTTTGTTGTTGTTTTTTTTTTTTAACCAGCCGTCTTGCCTTGAAAACAGGTCCATTACAAACACTTAAAACTTACTGGGCAGGTGTGATTTCCACACCTTAGTTTCTGTATTTAAAACCTCCAAACAGTTCCCACGCCTGTAAATACACGGGGGCCGATAGGCGCTTCCCTTCACTTCACTTGCAAGCAATCGCACTGGAGAGTGACGAACACGTGTAAGACCCTGCTCGGCGCCCACGCGGGGCGCTCTGGATGGGACTTCAGAGTGCAAAGCGTTTGGACAGTTCAAGTACCTCAGTCTCCAGGCCCCCTCCTCCAACCCAACCCCCAAGGCCTCGATCGGTCCTCAGGGCTATCATCCTGACACACAACCAACACAACCACAAACCCCTCATTGGATGACGGCACAGCAGGATAGCCATCGCCCCCTTGTGGAGAGGAGAAGCCAGCGTCCATTTTGGGTGGGTGGACGAGTTGAGCTCAATTGTAACCAATGGTTGTCTTGGTTGGTTCATGTCTGCAACAAAACTGGAGAGTAGGGAACTGGTAGCATTAACGTGTATATGCCTGTGTGTGTGTGTGTGTGTGTGTGTGTGTGTGTGTGTGTGTGTGTGTGTGTGTGTGTGAGAGAGAGTGTGTGTGTTTTGTGTGCGTGCGTGCGTGTGTGTGTGTGTGTGTAATTGCACTGTGATGTTCACACCCCCTGCTCCTGCCGCACGGACACACGTAACCCCACGCCGGTCGGCGACAACTCAGCAATTACTGTGTAATTAACAGAACCATGAAATAAACAGATAGCAAATACACCGGTCAGTCCGCCCTCGTGTTTACAAAACCCCTGTAAATACCTTGTCGCTCTGATTCAATGACATGTATCGTTATTACAATTAGTAGGATTATTATAAGTACGATATCACCGTCATTCAACTGATTAATTACTGCCATCGCCGTCCTTTCTTATGAACTGTTGTCATTGCAATTCTAGTTATTAGGGTTGGGTGAGGAAACATTGTTCTGTCCTCAAGGACGAGTCTTATGTACAATAACAAAACAAAATAGTCTATTCTACTATTTAATTGCTGCTACGGACGGAAAAGACTCGAGACAGCAGCTCCGAGAGGACACGCTTGATGGACTGTTGGAAGGAGGGGGACGATGGAATCTCAGGAGCTTATCGGTCCCACAAAGGACTCCTCGGTTTTCCGCACTTTCCTTCCTTGATTTTTCGGAGGGGAAAAAAAGGACAGAACGGACTTTGCAGACGCTCCATCCTCCCTCCCTCCGCATACTCTACTTCTCTAATGTAGCAACGCCACTCCTCCTTCGTCCTCCGCTCCATCACCCCTCCTCCTCACCTCTCCTGCTCCACGTTGTTGTTCTCTCACCCCAGTTCTTAATCAGACGGGTTTGATACAGTGAGATGTTTCTTCACTTAGGACAGTTATATACACTTACACACACACACACACACATATATATATACACATACATATACACACACACACACACATACACATATATATGTGTGTGTGTTTGATTCAGATAGAATATTGTACATAGAGAGGAAAATATTTGTTTGTCCCTTGAAAAATGGATTCACTGGGGCTTATAGCAATAGCAACGCCGCCGAGCGGAACTCTGTTGTTCTACACCAACGCCACCGACGGACACACGAAAATGCATGCGACCGAGAACGTAGTGTGATTATGTGCTTGGTCGAGGGGTTTGAAGCGGTGGGAGGGTTGGGTTGCACAGCGACATATAAATCATGATCCAGTTTGTTGTTTTGTTTCAAATTTTTTTGTGCATACAAAATGATTTATGGAGCCTCCATGTTCCACGACACTCGATGTGTCCAGGAGTTCGTCTGCTGAAGCCCCGGAGAGATGGCACACTGTGACATGGTTTACCCCAACACAGAATGTAACACTGTCAACATTGTCGAGACATTTTCTAATGGCTATATTATTACTATTAATATGATTATTATAAAGCTATTTTTAGCGAGTTAAACAATTGCCGATTGTGGATACGCTGTGTCGTTATTTGTGTCGATTCCCTGACTCTGACTTTAGGTATTCGGATCAATATTTACTTGCGGCTCACGTTATCTATCTCTAGATCCCGAGGGGATCGTTCAGTTTGGAACCCCTCTGCATTAGGTCACACATGTTATAAGGGCTTAGCATAAAAAACCACAATGAATACAGTGTCAAACTAGCTTTGAATGGCAAAAAGTGTTTTTCTTGGAAAAGGGGAGAAAAGGTGGCCGAAAAAAGTCTATCCAACAAGAGATGCATACAGCATATCAGCATTAGGAGGTTGGCTGGAATTTAGAGTGGACACTGGCTTGTGATATAGCTTTCAAGGACTCAAATACTCACCAAACCTGTTGGTCTAGAAAAATCACAAGGCAATTCTTAACAGTGGAACTGTTACAAATACAATAAATCATGTCACGGCATCAGCCGTGTTCTCAAATGAGGATCTTCTTACCGCTGAGTATAATTCCTTTTCCATCCATTTCCAGAATCGGATAACGGCTGTTAAGAGAAGCCTTTTACATATCCCAGGAGAAAATACTGGACAACAAAAACAAACAATTAATTTCTATTTTCTTTGTTTGGTAGGAGAAAAACAAAACATTACCCTTCAGGCAACTCAAATTATATTTTATTTAAGTAGAAAAATAGAGTGCTATTAAACGGTACATCACGTGTCATGTTCATTAAAATCAATCGGTTCTGGAATGAAAGGATTCTCCAGGTGATGCAATTAGCTGAATAGTTGCCAGGAAACACATTCTATTCACAATCATTGGTATTTAAATGGAACACAACTTCTGGAAAGTAGTAAGGCCTCAATCTCCGAATTCAGCATTCAAATTTGGAATGCAAATGGGGAAAAAAAAAAGGCATCTTTTCAAAACAAATGATTCTGCATGTAATGGCAATAAGGCCTTCAAGATGAATAGTGTGAAATCTTTGCAGTAAATTACTTTCAAAACAACCAAAACCACTTCACATTCGATAAAATATTCTCCATCATCCAAACGCGCTGATCCAAGAGTCTGATCACTTCTAAGTTGAAAAAGGCGCCCGGGACTCACAGGACCCCGTCGAGTCTGAGCGTCCAGGCCTGTCCCGGGACAAATGGGAGCTCCGGCAGCAGCACGATCAGCCCTGCGCTGGGGTCGATGGGCGACCATTTCAAGGGCTCAGGGTTTCCCAGCAACGTCACCTGAAGGAAGGGACAAGACGCGGCTCCATCATGTGTTCCATTCACAACGTTTCATTTATGTTCATAGCACAAACTTAATACAAGCATGGCTACCGAACATGAGGAAGCAAATTTTCAGTGAGCAAAGCTATGAGAATTCTGAACCCATCAAACACTGTTCACTCGGCACAAGAAAAAGATTATGAACATATTAAATGCTGTTAAAAATTATATATGAAATGACTCAGGAGTCGGGAGTCACTCCAGCAAAAGAGTTATTCGCTCGTTTTGTTTGCGACTGTAACTGTAGCGACTCACAGGCTGAACTGAGACTCCAACCTGGAATGAAAAGAGCCGAGAGCTCCAAGTCCCAAACAGAGGCCATGACACCCGCACTGAGGGCCGCTATACTGGGATGTCTATACTGGACAGAAAGTGTTCAGACTCTTTTATCAGAAATTGTATTGATCCTGTTAGTACACCTACATGTGACTAAATAATGATGTATTTTAATAGAAAACATTGGAACACTATGTTTCCTTTTTCCTCAAAAATATATAATTCTAAATAGAATGAAGAACTTTTGGTCAAGATGGTACATATTCTATCCTGTCAACTTCATCATATGTATATAGTGACCACTTATTGAGGATAATTAGGAAATCCTGAGTGTTTTTTTCCTTCTTTCAGTTTGTTATTTATTTTATTTATGTTATTTTACATCTTTCATGGACGATTTCCTTTTTATACCTGATTTGGTATATACGGTATACCATATGATATAGACAGGAAATGGGCAAATTCTCGTCTGTCTGTCTGTCCATCTGTCTTTCTGTGTGTCCTGCGAGAAGTACATAGACCTATTTATGAAGTGAAGGTATCAATACGCTGACATAAAAGTAACTGTAGTGTGCACCGAGCATTTTAGGGGCAGGTGCAAAAATTCGTAGTCTCAGAGAAGCTGGAACCTAGCAGGACTCTCTAGTGTAATGGGTTCAGATGCCGCCTTTCAATACTGCCGCCACAGGTTCACGTCACAGGTCCAGATTTTGACATCCAAGTCACTGCCATTGTTCCGTAAATCAGATGCCTGGAGGAGACTTGGCAAGCTGTTGGAGGACTTCAATGCCCAAGGAGTTTTTGAAAGGCGGCACCTCGAGGAGGCGTTTGAAGGTGCCCAGAGACCCGGGTTGATTGGTAAGTCTACCCGGTGGCACCATGGTTCAGCTTCCAGCCCTGCCACCACAGGATCTGTTCCTTTAATCAAATGATTTGAGGAGATCGACCGAGTTCACTAAGTCTCGGTGGCACAAAAAGATAAGGCCGTGTTGAGGACCTGGGGTTCAAGGATTTGAGGGTTCAATGCCAAGTGAGCTTTTAAATGCCGGCACTGCCGAGGGCATGTTTAAAAGCACACAGAGACCATGGCTGAATGTGAAGCCATTTCGGCGGGCGGCTGGTTCCACTCCCTCTCTGCCCCAGTAGCCGGATCGCAACAACATATCCCGCTGCGGTGGGTCTGGGGAGGCACTAGGTTCCCCGTACAAGAACGATAACGCTAGTGGATTATTCCGTGAGTAGGCTGTGTGCAGCTGAAGCTTTAAAAAAAGCCTCACCACTGACACGGTTTTTCGAGACCAGTGGAGGATGTGTAGAAGGTTGTGCTATATATCATCAATGTGTTCATGATCATGTCATTCATTGTCCATTTGAGATGAGTTCAGATTTAGTCAAGTGGCTGTCTTATACCATTTTCACACCAAAATGAGCGGATTGACCCGGGTTTTTTTAATCCCGGGTCAATCCGCTAAAAATAGGCGATTGACACTGTGGTGGACGGGGCGGCTTAAGTAGCCAGTTTTACAACCGGATGCTTGTTAGCCCAACCAACGAGCATCAGGTTTTAAAACTCCGTCCACACACTCGGTCAGGATGGGAGCCGTTTGTCATGACATGTTCCATCTGCTCCTGGCTAATTCCACCTCGCCGCATCTCTACAATAAAGTGGTGGTATCAACCCCCCCCGTCGTCTGTGTCTCTGTGCCAGAGGTCCCTGAACATGCCACTTGGGTGGTGTGTGGTGGCAAAACTGCCAGAGACACCTTTCCCATTGCCAGGAGGAATGCACTTTTTTTCTGGGGTGATGGTGGAGCTCCCGGCAGGGAGCTTGGGGGTTCTCCGCTGTGCTCCCCATGGTGCGATCCCCACACTCACAACATTTCATGATCTCCCATGCAGCAAGAAGCCAAAAACTTCTGATTCTGGATTCTAAAAGGGATATTGAATGACACACATATATTCCTGTCTATTTATGCGCCAGCATTCGAAACTTAAACGCGCGTCGCATCACGCGCGTTGAAGTGGGGGCAAAAAGGGGCCAAAATTAGCAATTCAACCCGGGTGTCCTGCTCATATCTGCGCCGATCGGAGGTAAAGCCTAAAATCTGCGTCTATTGCGGGTCATTAGACCCGGGTTTTTCCTTTCTCACTGATGACAAATGCCGGACATAAGCGGGTGCCACCGGGTTTTTGGTGCAGTGGGAAAGGGGTATTATAGATGATGGACATCCCAATCATGTTATACAGTCCAAAAACTAGTGTCCAAGAGTTTTAGATCTCATCTATAAGACAGGTGTCGTGTATACAACTAAATGATGACATTCCTTTCTTCTTGTGGACACAAGAATCTACTGATCTCTGCAGTCGCTGTCTTCAACAGTCAGTTCTGAGGTGTTATTCTAAAACGTCAGCAGCGCTGCACTGCTTCCTCTTAGAAAATCCCCAAGCGCCATCGTTCCCGGAGACTGGGGGGACTTGGCGCCCCCACCAACCCAGTCTCCGAGACCCACCGCAGCGGGATTTGGTGTTGCGATCTGACTCACTGATTCAGAGCTCATTTTTTCATCACTCCACAGCTTTCAGCTTGCGCGCGCCGCTTTGTTTATTTAACAAAGGGAATGAATGTATTCAGATTAAGGGCCTAAAATGTTTTGGCCCTAAAGCATTACAGATCACGTGAGGGGCGTGTCATCTATGTCATTCATGCAACACGCGACCCTGTAATAGGCTGATATGCAGAATGATACAGAGCTTGGGGCTAGTGAGGAATTAAGACACTCCAGCCCCAAATTAATCTCTTTCAAGGTAGTTATTGACATAGAATGGGGCATGAGGACATACATACCTTAAAGAGATTTTCTCATCTTTTTCTCAAAAATATGGGGAGGGCTTAGCCCTGTTAGCCCTTTATACCAGACTTCCCTGGTGATCTTACTTTGGTGTTCTCTGAAGTCCGTGGCTCATACAGGTAGAAAGTGGATTTGGAAGGCCTGGTTGTCATGGTGGCATAGACAGTGGCGTTTTTGGAAGTATACCTAGAATCAGGAGACAGTAAATAGAGTTGGAAATATAGTCAATATTAAAAGCAATTAAAACGGTTGATAATTTCATTTTTTCCTGAATGACATAGATGGATTTGTCACCGTCAACTAAATTTACAACAATGAAAATATCAACTGTATGTCATATAAAACCAGTAAATGTCAAACACTAGGCGACCAAAAAGCATAAAAAGCACTGGTGCAGTGGGATCACGGTTCAGTATCTATCACGGTTTTTGGGCTATGGTAAGGATGTCTTTATATTTAAGACTTTTTAAGTTAAAATGTGTAAAAAATGTTTTTATAGTAGTCTGCCACAAATAATAAGAAAAGTACAATCCTGATGTGCAATGTGTCAAGATATGTGCAATACGCTTAGTACTCTGGTTCCTATTTATGGTGTTTTTTTATAAATATTTTATATTGTTTGTAGTGCTTACCTTGATATGCTCTCTATTTTCTGCTGTCCCCATTTTTCTGCTGAAACAATGTCAATTTCCCCGGTGCGGGACTAATTAAGGCTTATCTTATCTTATCTTATCTTATCTTATAACTACGCTCTGTGTGTATGACTGTGGGCGGAGGGCGGAGACAGGGTTCAAGTTCATTTGTGGGTTGGTATAATTTGCATAAGTTCATGTGATTGGAGGGGAGGTGTCCAGGATAGTGGATAATTCAAATATATATATATAAACAATGTTTCGCTATTAAAAAAAATAAAACCAGTTCTATAGTTATGTCTTCACAAATAAATAATAATAGTAAACATATTGAAATAAAACCTCACAGTCCTAGCAGGGCATGTGTGCCTTGGCTTTGTGAACCTGACGTGACAGTGGGTGCGCTCCTTTTCAGCCAGGGCATCTCCCGGCGAGGCAGGAGCATAGGCTACCTCTTACATAGAGGTAAAACATTTGCCAGTGGCAGGAGACGACAACTTAATCAAACAACACAAGATAAAACTGTAAAACTTCACAAAAAAAGAACGGCTCATCACCCAGCGAGACTCGGTTCCCTTCGTTGGTACTAAAGAGCCGCTCAAAAGAATCATTCAAGACAAGTTCGTAATAAAGAGGAAGAGGGACACGGCCATCCCAGAGGTTTCTGTGCCAATGCGTCCGCTGGACTTCTACCATGATACCATAACATCATAATACCTGTCACGTGTGCGTATTGAAGCGTAGGGGGCGTACCGAACGGTTCGATAACACACTGTGTACCGTTGCATCCCACTAAATTCCCAATTCAAAACTTAAATATGTATGAGCCCAACCCTTCTGTCTCCATTACCAGACGATCACTGTGGTGTTGTCTGACTGGACCCTCCAGGGCTTGGAGGCATAGATGGCCTCCCCGTTGACCTGCAGCCAGGCACCTACACCCCTCAGCCGCTCCTCGAACAAAGGGGGGATCATCCCGTCGGGCGTGGGGCCCACGTTCAGGAGGTAGTTCCCTCCAAGGGCCACCGTGCGCACCAGGTCCTGTACAGGGGAGCAAAACAACAATCGGAAACCCGATCGAAACCTGGATCACATAGACTAGATGTTGGAATTTAGATAAGGTCCACAAGTTGCTTCTGATCAATGTTCTCTTGACACAGATCATTTGTATACTGAAGGAAAGTGACAGGATTGGTGTGATCTAACGACACTAAACTAGTCAACTATTTTTATACCCTATAAAACCCCTGAACCTATAACCCCATAAACAAACACTAAAGCCTAGCCAGTGTGTAGATAACAGTCCTACTGAGTTTCTTAATTGCACATTAACCCTTTATCTCTATGTGATTTTGCGGCGGTTTTGAAAAGTGGGTTTGACCTAAATCAGGACTAAGACAATCCTACTTAAATTAATCCAGAATTTTAAAATGTCTTTCTGAGACGTTGCTTAATTTAAGATTAGTTCTAGACTAGGTAGTCCTGGATTAAGGTAAATAAGGACTAGTCAGCTGGTCAGCTAGTAATCTGGTTTTGGTCCAGATAATCAATTTTCTCAAGTGTCGAGGTCAACCTGGAGGACCACATCCACTCATTCAAAATGAACCTGCCTCTGGCCAGTTTTAATGAAAGACTTCACTTAGACCTGCATTAGCTCTAATATTGCCTCTGGAAACTTCTGAAGATGTTTTGAACCAAGACTAGGGCAAGTCTGAGACTATTTTAAACCACGACTGAGAAAGGCCATTTCAGTTGGTCCAGATTGAAAGTGTGATTTAGTCTACGATTAATATGCCTAATCTGTCCGCGAAACTGCCCCATGATGCCTTTTCTTTTTTAAATCTGTTTTTAGGTTGTTTTTCCAAAATGTAATTCTCCCTTTCTTTTACATTATGTATTTTATGCCGTATATAAAGAACTTTGAATTGCCACTGTGTACAAAATTTGCCATACAAATAACCTTGCCTAGGTCTAACGATAAGGAGGAAAATAGACCTGTTTTCACCTCTATGATGTTGTGCAGGTCCATCAGCTCAACAATCTTCATGTTCCTACGGTAACCCCAGGATAGCAAATCGACAGACATGCACTTCTCCCACTTGTGCTTGGGGAGCTCGGACGGCGTGTACTTGTCCTTACAGTTGTAGTAGCCGCCGTGTTTGCAGTAACAACCTGCACCCCATCTGTCATTGGTCACCACAATATCCTGCGACATATAGATATGTTAAGACTTTGATCAATCCAAGCCTGACAATACGAATCATACAAGATCAACCACTGAATTCTAGAGATGCTTGCTTAAATTTGAGAGCACTTACTTTTACAGGGCTGTCGTTGTAGAGCCAGGTGAGGAACTGGGTGGAGTTCCAGTAGCTGTCAGGTGCTTCCCAGTCCCCGTCGGACCAGATCAACTCGGGCCTGTACCTACAAACCAACAGGCACGGAGCCATTTTTAATTGGTCAATGGGTTTCTTTAATAGGCTATATATTCTGCATATTTTAATATATTTTAATATTTGTATTTTATATGTGGCGGCTATTTCTGTATATTCTGCAATTTCTTTTTAATTTAAACTTTGGTTTTAATTCTATTTTATTTAGTTTTTATTATAATTTATTTGCAGAGTAAACCTTTTTTATGGTGATCATCTGTAGAAACGCACCAAACCTCACTATGACAAATTCGTCGTACATGTAAATGCACCTGGCGGAATAAACTAATTCTGATTCTGCTCTGAATTTAGACATTTAAAAATGCCATATTTTTTTATATACTGCTGTAATTACATTACCTCACAACCATGTTATAGAGCTCCGGAAGCAGTTTGTGCAGCACAAACTCCTGTGTCTTGAAGCCATTCTTCTTGTCGGACAGGTATAGAGGGTGAAACCACTCGTACAAGGAGTTGTACAGTCCATAGTGCAATGACCTGAATTAGAGAAAGGTAAGTAAAAGATGTCTCACGAGGAAGTTGGCACACAAACAAACGATCAACAAAACAGGTTCCACATCGAATCACATGGAGCTATTAAAGATCCAGTCAGCAGTCCGCGAATTGAACTTGTTTTCATTCCTCACCGGTTGCGTACGGCCTCTCCCAGGTCTCCCACCATGTCCCTGTGAGGGCCCGTATCGACCGAGTTCCAGTTCCACGAGTTTGGAGATGCCCAGTTGGTAAAGCCCTCGTGGTGTTTGGCCGTGAACACCACATACCTGAAGCCATGGCGAGAAGAGTGACAGAGGCTTTTAATGGAGACTAATGCCATACTTATCACTGTATGACACAGTATAATGGACCTCTCTAAAGAAAGAAGATATTTACATCATTTCATTTTCAGCCATAAACTTCCCCAATATATTACATCTCTCCTCAATCTTACAACCATGGTCCTCCACACCAGAGCTGAGGGCTGGCTTACTTTAACCATTCCACTCCCAAATATACATAACTCGATGTACTGTACGTGACCCACAAAGGACGAAAACCTCCTATTCCATTCGGTACCTTTGAATCAGCAAACCTTTGGGCGAGAAACTTGTGCTGGTTCTGATTAACACAGAGCTGCTATTCTGGTTGAATGGAATGTTGATCGTGCGACACAAGAGCTAGTTTGGCAACGGAATTTGACAGTCTCACGGCACCGTGGCTGAAAAACAATGCCCTGGAGAGCCTAAATGGAAACTCGAAATTCCAAATTCTGAATTCCAATTCAATAGCGAATGAGCTATATCAAGCCTCTCGGGCCATGTCTTTTACAAGCGAAAATATAATCGTATGCCACCATAAAGCAGGTAGATTTAGAGACATAACGACATTTCATCCTAACCACACCCTTCATCCGTAGATTTCGGTTAGATTGGGTCTTTTCAATGCTGGAATTCAATGGGTGGTATTCCCGTTTAATGCCTGCAATCGTTTCTACTAGTTTCTAATGTGTATAAACAGAGTGCTGACTCTATACGTGTGTGATTGGATTATGGTTGTCCTGTTTTCTTAGTAGCTGCTCTTTCATTTATGTTCTGTTCTCAGGTAACCTCTGGTAAAAGTCATTCATATCTCAATGAGAACCTTATGAGAGAAAGGTATAATTTCATTTTTCATTTCATTTAAATTCTTATTGAAAGGTAAGCTGTTTATATGCATTTATTTATTCATTTTTACATCATTTATTTTCATTTATTTTCCCTCTTAACGCCTTAATTGTGTCATATGGGGGACAGCAGAGTAAATACATTTGAAAGACACCCACTTTGCGCCAGAAGCCTCGAATATATCAGCCCAATCCGAGGGGTTGAAGAACTGGGCGTGGAGCTGCGGCGCGAACTCCGGGTAGCTGAACCCGGGCGGGTAGTTCTCCTCCATGTAGCGCACGCACCGCGGGTCCGGGGGCCGCTGGCCCTGCCAGTACCACCAGAACCACTCGCTGTCGAAGGCGGGCACGGAGAACACGCCCCAGTGGACGAAGATGCCGAACTTCGCCTCGTCGTACCACGGCGGTAACGGCCGCGCGTCCAGGCTCTTCCAGTCCGGAGTGTACCGCGCCCCGGCCAGGGCCAGGGGCAGAGCCGCGGCGAGGAGGAGCGCAGCGGCGGAGGGGAGCATCGTGGAGGGGAGCGTCGTGGAGGGGAGCGTCGTGGGGGGGGAGCGTCGTGGAGGGGAGCGTCGTGGAGGGGTCCCTCCGACGTGAACTCCCGTTCACAGGCGTCGATGGGAGAAATGAGCAGCGAGTTTGTTCCGCTTCCGGGTCCCGTGACTGTGACCACGTGACTGTATCCGGGGTTTGTTTATCGTTGTTATCGTTACGGTGCGTTCCGATTCAAAGTTTGGCCCCGGAGAAGAAGAAAACAACAACCCCCAAACCTCCTCCCGATAATCGGAAAAATAATTCGAATCAGGGTTTGCATGCAACGCATGCATACGAGGAATCGAGCCCATTTCATGCAGAACACACAGTCAAATGTCAATGTAAAGAAAAAAAAACAAACTTGGGGGGCTCCCGTAATAAACAGTTGGTGCAACGGACAAGCGGCGAGTTTGATTTCCGAGTTGAGTGGAAAGCAGCGTTATTTACTTTTGTTTTGTTTTTTGTTTGTTTCAGGTCTTAATTTCCCCCGTTCGCACATCTTGTAAAATGTTTTCAATAAGAATGTAATACAAACTTCAATATTTTCTATAATGTACTTTTAATGGAATCATTTATTTATATTTTGCTTTTACCTATACATTGTCTTAAAAAACGTGTACACACGTGCATTTTAACTGGTGTTAAAGATAGGAGTTAAAAACAATTTGGCGATCTTTTGAGATGTCAACAATTATTTTCTTAATAACGTGGAACGTTACTGCATTCGCCCTTCAACGTGGATTGTCTTAGAATGTGGATTACACTGTGCTTTTCTGATGCTACAGCTGCTACAAAACGTGGGAAACAAGACAAGCAGGAGGTTGTTCTCGGTTTCAAAATCTGAAATTGTGTAAATGAGGAACAAAAATCATTATGAATAGAACTTTTTGAGTAAGAAAGCAAGGCTCTAAAAAAGACTGTAGTTTTTGAAAATGAATTAAATTTTTATTTTTTATTTTTTGATCATTTGTGGCCTTACGAAAAAAAAACCAAACAAACAGACACGCCCCGTCATCTGAGACAATCCGCCTCTCCGTTCCTGATTTTACGCTACTCCTTCCAACTTCAGAGTCCAGGCGTTACCAGGGGAAGCTGGCATGAGCGGCATGGAAACCAACAGCCCGGTACTCTGCTGCAATGGATTCCATTTCAGTGGCACACTTGGATAGTCCAGAAGAGTCACCTGCAAGCACAAGAAACATGTACCAAGAACGTGTCAGGACTCCAATGAGGCAGCCCACACTTTGGTGCAAGAGCCTGGTGTAGACTTACATTTGTGGCAGGGGATGTCTTGGGGGTTAAGAGTTGAAGTTGTTGGTTGGGCGGCCATCCTAATATTACAGCGTAGACTGTGTTATCCTTGGCAGTGTACCTAGAGTAAAAGCAGGGAAGCCATTTTTTAGCACCCCACCACCAAACTGAACACATTGAGTCCTTTGTCGTAAGTACATTTTATCTCACCAAACGGGAACGACCGCTTTCTCCGTCTGGGCCCTCCACGTCTTGGAGGCATAGATGGCCTCGCCGTTGATTCGCAGCCAGGCGCCCATTCCCCTATACCTCTCCTCGAACACCGGGGAAATCATGCCGTCGGCCGTGGGTCCGATGTTCAGCAGGTAGTTGCCCCCCATGGCGACCACATACACCATGTCCTAAGAAGGGGAAGGAGAGAGTCGCATAATACAGTATGTTGAGTTTCCTTCGGCCCCATGTCTGATTAACGTTCATGACTATCGGATCCTCTCACCGCTAGCAGGTCATGCAGGGTCATCAGCTCGGTGGCCTTCATGTATCTGCGGTAGCCCCAGGATTGCTTGTCGATAGTCTGGCATTTCTCCCACTTGTGGTTCAGCAGCTTGGTGGGGGTGAACTGGTCATCACAGTTAAAGTAGCCACCGTGCGTGCAGTAGCAGCCGTTCCCCCATCTGTCGTTGGTCACAATGGTATCCTGTGACAAATATATTAGATTTAGATCGGCCCGAGTCCGGAAAGAAATCCCCCCCCCGCCCCCAAAAAATAAGCAAAGCCCTGAATTTCAGGGACAACTGTCTTTGCTTCTTCAGAACATTCTGGACCAGGCTGATTCAATTCAAGATGAACCAAGATCTTGCCCATAGCAAAGGTTACACATACTATGTCGCTATTTTTACAACATAAATACAAAAGTGAATGTATAAACGGGCGGTTCCCAAATATGTGGTCCATATATAAACTCACTCACTATGAAAACACGGCGACTTTTTCTTACCTTGACCGGGCTGTCGTTGTAGAGCCAGGCCAGGAACTGAGTGGAGTTCCAGTAGGTGTCGTTAGCAACCCAGTCCCCATCGGACCAGATCAGGTCTGGCTTGTAGACGTTCACAAGGTTCACCAGCTCGGGGAGGGTCTTCTGCGCGACAAAGTCCTGGGTCTTGAATCCAGAGGCTTGGTCAGCCAAAAAAAGTGGATGGAAAAACTCGAACAAAGAGTGGTACACTCCAAAGTGCAAAGACCTTTTTGAGACAGAGTGAGTGTCAATAAACATAACAGAGTAATCGCCGTAGCTTTTGGGCAGCTTCCAATCTAATGTCATCTGAATAAATAATCATCTAGCTGCATTGTGAGAGGTTAGATTTTGGAAAATAATCACTTAAATCAGTCATTCCCTCTGGTAATTTTCCATCTGCATTTTACCCAAGTATTTAGAAGCAGGCAGCCCGGTCAAGGGCATTGGCAGGAGTGTGTAACCTGATGTGCATGTATTTTAGGCTGGCAGGAAACCATGTGAACGCAAGAACATGCAAACTCCACACAGAAAGTTCCCAGTCGGCTTTGAACTAGGGCTGAATGATAAATCAAATTCAAACCGACATCACAATTTAATAGAACGCAATTTTCAAATCGCAATGGCTGCGATTTTATTTTTAAGTTACACAATCCAACAAGTTTGGGTCATGGTCATGGTCATGGGTCATGGTCATGTCGCCGCCGTATTGGAACGGGAAAGACTGGCCTGCAAACAAACACAAGTAAACAGGGGAGCTGCGTTTTTTGGGGGGTAAAAAGCACTATAACATTTACATTTCTCAACCGATATGAATTAGTTGTTTTTATATTCAAGGGGTTATGATCTACGTGGAGTAGATTGTTCCACCGTCTACCGTTTCCCTTATTGGTTGCGTATTGCTTGACACACTTCCTGTGACGCACTGCTGTAAATCCTTCATTTTCCAGGGAGTTCGTACCCGGTGGCAGTCTGAATGCATAGTGATATGGAGGCTTATCGGGAACCAATCGAAATGCCGATGGTATCATTATTCTACAGTCATTACACTGCGCAATCAACATTACCTTCATAATGATAAGTTAAAGCAAAAAAGTTGTCTATTACCCCTTTAAAGTGTGGTGGTGGGGGGGGGGGGGGGGGATCACCCTGGAGAAGAGGTTCTTTAATTTAAGATCATTTATTTAAAAAAAGACCTGAGTTTGTCTCTTCAGGACGAGACTGTCTAAATACACGGATACAAACCCTTGTATGATATCTAGCCGTGTATTGTGTCCTTGACTGAATATTCCAACTATTCATGTGATTAAATAGTAGTGTCTACTAGACTGACTTATCTCTTGGGAGTGGCATTGAGCGAGAACGCTACGCTCAGTCCACTATTTCAGTAGCAAAAACAACGTGTTGTTCTAGGTTCTGTGACCTTTCCACTACAAAAGCACAACGGATTTAATTCAGAAATGATGCTTGTGGTTAGTGCTGGTTCTCACCTCTTCCTGACGGCCACCGCCAGCTCTCCCACAATGTCCCTGTGAGGGCCGGTGTCCATGGAGTTCCAGTTCCACGAGTTCGGCGAGGGCCAGTTGGTGAACCCTTCATGGTGCTTGGCCACCACCACCACATACCTGACAAGGGATGCATGCAAATGACCTTTCAGCCAAAAGGAAGAACACAAATAAAGCATGGGGAACACCGGTCAACCTGCTTTGAAAACTGTGGAATGTGTGTTGGAAAAACCTGTTTAGATGACCCGCCTCACCAAGCAGGCACCTTCAAGTTCAAGACATTATTTGTCACATGCATCTCTAGCGCAACTAACCACCATTGATATGTAATAACAAGAAATGCAATGGGCAGCCTGTAACTAATTAATCACGTCTCGCGTGAATATGTTATTACTTTGCCCCAGAAGCCTCGAAAATCTCTGCCCAGCTGTCTGCGTCGAAGAACTCTGCGCGGAACCGGTGCGCAAAGTCCGCGTAGCTGTAGTCCGGCGGGTAGTTCTTCTCCATGAACGCCACTTCTGGTGCGCGCTGGGTCCCCTTCCACCAGTACCAGAACCACTCGCTGTGCTCCCCGAAGCCCGGCACGGAGAACACCCCCCAGTGGATGAAGATCCCGAACTTGGCCTCGTCGAACCACGTGGGAAGGGGTCGCGCGTCCAGACTCTTCCAGTCCGCCGTGTAGCGCGCGCCGCATCCGACGAGCGTCAGTGACAGCGCGAAGATGAGCGTCGGCACCGGCGTCGAGCGCATGGTTCCACGGGCCGCGGCCGAGCTCCCTGGCGGGCTGGTTGGCGGTGTCTGGCGGCTGTGCTCACCTCTCCTTTTATACACCCGCTTGGAAAAACAAAACACACGGCGACGACGCCGAGTCGGTCAGTCCGGCGGACTGTGGGAGTAGGCGCAGCGACGGCGCAAACTGCACTGTCAAGTTAAACAGGAACTGGTCCATCAGATAACCACGAAGTTCTTCTTCTAAGTTATGGAAACCACCGGATACATACATTCTGCTGGGGAGGGGGGAAAACAAACTGTCACATGTGTTGTGGGGCATTTTATTTGGTTAAGAAAATATTACAAATTGATATGTTCATATTATTAATATACTATGAATTTGTTGGCAGAGCAGAGGCATAAATGCGAAAGAAAGATACAGTATATTAAAACGTGCAAATACCCTAACACAAAATGACAAGTAAAATGACCTCATTGCCAATTAAAGGTATAAAGTTCTTGCTCTTAAATGTACTTAGTGTTGAAAGCAAAAGTACTTATCATATCCAGTGCCCTGATTGAATAGAGCAAGAAATAAGGCATAAAGTGCTCCTAGAGATCCTAATGACAAGTACAGGCGGTGTCAGTGGTTTTAAAGGATATGGAATCCTTGATGAGAAATCCCATTTTTTTCTTATTTTAAAGATCCAGTTCCTAATTTTTATTTTATTTTTTGCACCCTGTGATCCAGTGGGAACAACAGCTTAACACAATAAGAAATTCAATTATCAAAACATCAAATAGAATAGAACCATATAATAACTTAATAGCATAACAGAATAGCCACAGATGAATAAAACTCTGGATGCAGATTGTTTATTGTTTAGATGCAGAGAACCCAGTGGGTGACCTCATCACCGCCGACTCAGCCAGCTGCTTGTCCAGAATCTGCTTCTCCACCAGGTCCTCCACCCGGCCCACCTCCACCATGTCCGCCTCATCCATAAAACTGGACCAATCCGTGCTGCCGTCCCCCCGCTCCGAGGCGTCTGGTTGGCCGGCGGGGAGGTCGGGGGCGGGGCCAACGTGGGTGGTCGTCACGCAGTTGCAGTTGTCGCAGACGCCAAAGCGTCGCAGTCCTGGGGAGATGTCAGAGCCGGTGAAGGTTCTTCGGCAGCTCTTGCAGGACAGCGGCCAGCAGTGACGGTGGACCTGCAGATGGAAAGCAGCAGAGGAACTAGTCTGAAGACTTGAAATCATCAGCAAGTCATCAGCCAGTAGTCTACAATGTATTTCATTTCGTAAAATGTATTCTGTTTAAGGAGGCTGGAATCAATCCAATATTATGTCTTCCGCAGAAAAATTTGAGATTGGCAATCGTCTATTAGTGCATCAAGGGAACATCTTAGTCTTCGGGAAAATATCAGCGCCAGCAGTCCAGGCTTCATTATTCATCAATGTCACGGGTCTCCAATTGTTCATCATACATAAAACTTCCTTTCCTGTTGCGAGATTCAAGTTCTGGGTTGAGGTGGGTCATGATGTCTGCAGCCACGTCACTCTCCAAAAAGTGGTGGGGGGGTTTTTCCCCACCATGTGTCATTTGACATTTCACATTGTTTGTTTGGGCTCTGCCATGCAGATGTACCCCCCCCCCCCGCCCCACTGAACTAACACAGATGCAGTTCTCCAATGTGGTGGGTGTTATTAATCTCTCCGTCTAGTGATAGTGTTGGAACAAAGCTTGCATGTCTGCCTATTTTGTCATATTAGATATACTGCTCTACCTTATAAACTTTAAAGTTAACCAGTGTGCTAGTTAGATTATTAAGTGTTCATTCGCCCATTGAAAGATAAATAAAGTATAAGCATGTTTCTGGTTTACCCCTTATTGTAATGCTTCATGAAAAGATCTTAAACTGAACCAAAGAAGAAAAACAAATGCTTGTACCCAGTCAATACAAATGCAGGAGGCAGGAGTAACCTAAATTGTTGAACTTTAGAACAAAGAATAACCTGGTCACAGGTTAACTCACCTGATGCAACTGCCTACATTGACTGTAATATTACACCATCAAACTGTGTTTTTAAGATTTAATCCAGGTATTCAGTTTAGACACATGATGGGTGGACTGAGCCAGAGACACCCATAGAACCAGATAGACAGGTCTTGTCAAAAAGTGAGATGAGGTAGGGCCTGAAACAATACAATAAGTCACACACAGCAAGGACATTTACACCACAGCACTGGGCACTTACACTGAGGGTGTGTGTACGCAGGTGCTCCTGCCGCGTGAACCTCTTGCCACACATGTGGCAGGGGAAGGGCCGCTCGCCCGTGTGGCAGCGGATATGTCTCTTCATGATGCCCTTCTGCTTGGCCGTGTACGGGCAGAACGGACACTTGTGGAGCTTTACCGGCACTACAAAGCCATCGCCTGTAGGGGGAGACAGTGGTCACCGGTTCAGAACCACCGCATGAGGGTTGGCTGTAGGCTGCGTCCCAAAACATGAAATAAGTTACTGCTACTGCTCCAGATGCTTTTCTCTGAATTACCTTTTGCATGCTGTTTGGTTCGTGGATAGAGATACATCAGTGTACCCTACTGGAGATACATTGAGGGGGGCAGTAGCTCAGGAGGTATAGCGGGTCGTCTAGTTATCCTGCTGGTTCGATACCCAGCTCCTCCTGCTAGCGTGGTGTAGTGTCCTTGGGCGAGGTGTAAGAATAATTGTAAGTTGCTTTGGACAAAAACGGCTGCTAAATGATGACATGATGTAAATTAAGGGTCAAGGACACCCATGCCTGATTTTAGGGAAGACACTGGTGGTGTATTAGAATACATTGCAAAAGAGTGAGGAGGAAGAGACGTGGTTGTTCGAGATGAAGAGGTTGTTCTGTTGTATTTTTTTTCTCCCATATATTCGTCGGGTGATCCTGATTTATAACGTGGTCTAAACAGACATGTGGAATTGCCATTTACTACTTAAATACCATGCCATTTATAATGACTGTGTGAGTAATTCCAGCAAGGGTGCCCTCTATGTCCCCAATAAAAACCCGATTTAAAACAAGGGCCCCCAGATATTCTTAAAAAGAACAGTTGACCCACAGACTCACAGTCACAAGTATTTTTTTTCCTGAAACTGCTCTGTGACAAATGTCAAGCATGCCCTGACAGAAACGCCAGGAGGTTAAAACGTGGTAAGATGGATTCAAATTCATCAATTTTTATTTGGAAAAAAAAAAAAAAAAAAAAATATATATATATATATATATATCTCCAGCTTCTTCGGGAGCTGGGAACAATTCTCCTGAAATCGTTTTTTTACTTTTGCTCTGTTCTGCTCTATTTGAAGACATTCTTTAGCGCGTGCTGAATGAATTGAAAATAATCCATTTCCTGTGTGTTGATGATTTTAGGGATTGCATGTGGAGTTCCACGCTTGTAAATATTAAGGTGGTACTTTAATGCTGTGAACGTAGTGACAAAATTCTGCGATATTTTGTCCGTATTGCCCACCTATACGTCCCAACATGGGGATGCCCACACACACTATCAAAAGTAAGCTGCTGTTTGCACAGAGCCTTGAAATCATATCAGGTGTCTCAATTCACAAACTCCCTTCTTCCTGTTCGTCTCCTCAAGGCAGTAATGAGAAAGGGAGGGCAGTAGCAGTTTTGGGACACAGCCATGAGGTCCCAAAAATTCTCCAAAACAAGACTTTGTTAAGACTAACTAACATCACTAAGCTCAACAGCTGGTTTTAATCTTGTCATTTTAAATTACCTGTGTCCTCTCCAAACCAGTTGGACTGCATCTCCATTATAGATGATCCACCCATCCCCAGGCCTTCATCCACCCTACCTCCACCAGACCCAACACCTAGTCCGTGGCTAAAGCGTTGGCCTTGCTCCCCCCTATCCCTGGTAGGACTGGAGTCCTCCACACCGGCCAGTGTGTCCATGAACTGCCTGGAGTTCAAGTATCCACCATTCCCCAAAGGGGAGGTGCCGTTGCTGGTGCAGGGACTCTGAGGGAGCAGACTGCTGTGATGGAGGTGATGGAGGGAAGGTTCGGGATACAAGCCGAGGTCTTTGTTGTCGGGGGACTCTGTCATCTCGTCATCTGGGTCGTACTCAATCTTCGGGTTAACAAGCTCCGGGGTCAAAACTGAGGACGAGGAGGAGGAGAGGTTTGCGGGCTCTATGTGTGTCTTCTGCCCTTCTTTCATTGATGGAAAGTCTCCTCTGAAACCATATTCACACTCTGGGTCCTTGCTAGTACCGGGATTGGTTGACGCAGGCCTGGAGGGGACTCTAGCCAAGGCCAGGGAGGCGGAAGCCAAACTATTCCCTCGACCTGTCTCTGCGGTCTGCGAGGGAGACTCCGCAGGAGAGGCGGGAGTGACGCTGTCAGCCGGACCGTCTCTCCCGTCCTGGCTCCTGCTCGCTTTCTCCTTCTCCCTGTTGCATATCTCCAGGGAGGAGCGGATGTATCCCTTGCAGAAGTTGACCAGGTCAGTCATTTGCAGGTAGCTGGCAGCCGACATCACCTCAATGACATTTCCGCTGCTCAGCGCAAGGCGGCCGGAATACAGGAAGTCCAAGATTACAGTGAAGGCGTCAGCCGTCACAATGTCCAGGGAAGCTGTGCTGTGGCGCTGCCCGTTGTCCTGTAGAGATAGAGTCAATGAACACTGAAAGAACTGTTTGTGACCCCTTTCCTGAAATTTTCCTCTCATTCACAAGGCTTTGCTCACCTGCAGGTAGTGAACCAAAAGGGCCCGGAAGTAGCCGCTCCCAGCAAACAGGACATTGCGATGGGCTTTGAAGACCCGCCCTTCCACCAGGATGCTACAGTCACAGAAGAAGTCCCGCCTGCGTTGCTCATTGAGCTCACACAGCAACTTGGACAAGTAGCCAGGCACTTCCATGTCTATAAACCTCGGGCGGAGCTGGAAATATATAAGATAAGATTAACCTTTATTTGTCCCACAACTGGGAAATTTACATCATTCCAGCAGCAAAAAGGGGACAGCAGAAAATAGAGAGCATATCAAGGTACACACTATAAACAATATAGAAAATATCAAAAAGATTTGGTCAAATGAACAGAAACAGCAGAAGAAAATCATTATAAAGTAAAAGGGTAGAATACAGCAAATTGACAAAAGGAAAAGTAAAGAGATACTTTCATTTAGGCCTCATAATAGGAGTGGTCATTCCTACAAAACCTGGACTAAAACAGAACTCAGACTAATTGGATCGCATCAAATGAGGGTGCCTGCTCCCAAAACACTCTTCAAATATTATTCAGAGGTTCACACTGCTAGAATCAGTGTTTTCATTAACACACCAATTTCTACATGCATGCTTTAATGCCGGATGTTTCATTCTGCTGCTGTAGTGGTTTGTTCTGCTTACACTATTCCTTAGCCTCTTATAATAGCGCTTATCGAGGTAGAGCGAGGTAGAGCTGGTCGTCTAGTAATCTAAAGGTTGCTGGTTCGATCCCAGGCTGCTACTGCTGTCCGTCGGTGTTTGAATAATTGTAAGTCACTTTGGATAAAAGCGTCTGCTAAATGCAATGTAATGTAATGTCCATGTCTGAATTGCGAATAAATAACTTCATAAACTTTGACTTAAAAACAATACCACACTAACTGTAACTATTGTCTTGAGGTTTTTAATATCCAGTCAGAGTGATTGTTATACAAATCATTGCTCTCCTTTCCAATAAAGCGTAAAGGTAGGTAGGTAGAGCTTTTGACAGATATGTCATGTGTACAAGGTACACAGCTAAGGTGGCAGCTACGTTTAAAGTGAGTTGGGGTTATCTAGAATAGGCATTTTCCAAACAGGTAAGCGGTATGCTTAGGGTTTTAAAACGCCAGAAACATTAACTCTGATTCATAAGAACTTGACCAATTAGAAAGGTATGTATAAATAAAATCGGGTAAAGCGTCTGTGGCAGAATCAAGAGCTCAGTGAGTCAAATGGACAACTATTAAATGACTTTCAAGCCTTAACTTTTGTAAAACTGAGTTGAAGACATAGTATGGCATCTGCAGACACCCTGCACATACTTACCCTGGCCTAAAGACAGCATACCACAGCATGGCACTGTTTACTTTGCACATCTATCTGGGAGCTTGGACTAAACCGCTTGATGTGTTTATCACTGTATTTCCACAATGTTAAACGTGTTTGTAACTCAAACTACATACCTATCCATATCTATCTATACTTACTGATAGACACATACAAATTGACTTATGTACAGTTATACTATATACTTTATCCACCTGATATCCGCAGAAAAATGAAAAGAGCGGTTGGCAATTAAAAGACAAGACTTGTTGTTTTTTTCTCGTTTGTGTTAGCTTCTGTTGCTAACAGCATTTAGCTTAATAACTGATAAACAAATACTGAATCAAAGTGCTCCTACTTTCATGATAGTACTGCTAGGGTTTATAACGTGTAGGAATTGTCTTACCAGTCCAAACCCTGTGAGAGAGATTAAATCCCCATTAAAAAACAAAGACTCAAACAGCCGAGCTCCATTGCAGCTGGAAGATGGACACTTCCGCCTTCGCCGTCACACGACGTGTGCACGTCGTCCAATCAGATGCGAGCTCTCCCTCCTCCTCCTCTTCTTCTTCTTCTTCTTCTTCTTCTTCTTCTTCTTCTTCTTCTTCTTCTTCTTCATCATCTTCATTTTGGGGGTTAACGGCGGTTGGCAACCAGTGTATTACTTGCATTACCGCCACCTTGTGCTCCGGAGTGTGCAGCGGATATTAAACCCTGCCCTTTCATCCTTTTCATCAGTCTAAAGAACTGCAAGAAAAGTCTGCTGCTCGACCCAACTTGACAGGTTCATTCAGAACGTAAAGCTGGGCTCCTGGACTCCAGTCTTCCCAAGTTCTCCCTCCATATACCGTCTTTCTTGATCACATTTAGTAAACTCTATGACTGCATGCATTATAGTCTCCTCTCATAAACCGATTGGGTGCTTTCCTATTACACTGGGCGTGCCGTTTAAATTGGAATGCCCGAGCCTTGTTCTGTTGCCCCTCTAGTTTCCGTGACCTACCTATATTTCTTAATGTTGAAATTTACTTTTCTAATCGTTTTCTCAACTGAACATTTAAGTCCCCAAACATAAGCCCCACTGTTCAACCTTCCTGATTGCTTCTTGCAGCGTCTCTTTTATATGCAAAACATTCCCTCTCCTTTTCCACAATGCCCCATCATCTGCAAAGAGAGATCTGCCATTTTCGGGTTGGACTTGAGAAAAAGCGTCATTGATCATTATTGAAAAAAAATTACGGACTTATTACTCTCCCTTGTGGGGTCCCATTTTTCGCCACGAATCGATTTAATGATACATTTCCTACGCTTACTTGAATAGTTCTACATACCATGAAGTCCTATCGTCCCTCCTACACCCATCAACCTCAACCTCATCAGAAGTCCTTGTTTCCACATCATATCGTAGGCTTTCTCAACGACAAAAAAATACTGCTATAACTGCCTCTTTATTCATCTGTGCTTCTCTAATCTCATTTTCCAAACAAATAATGGGATCCAGAGTTCCTTTTCCTGTCCTAAAACCGCTTTGATAATGTGTTAATAGTTCTCCCTTTTCTATAATATGCCAACTGTAAAGTAACCATTCTCTCCATGATCTTACAAACAGTCCATGCAAGGGCTATTGGCCTATAATTAGAGGGCTGAGATGGATCCTTCCCGGGCTTCCTTATAGGAATTATTTTAGCCTCTTTCCAAGCCTTGGGCAGCCTTCCTTCCGCCCATACTCTATTATAAAGAACCAAAAGTTTCTCTAAAGCCCCAATAATAAGATGACTAGCATTATGTAACATGTTTGGTCCTTCTCCTTCCCTCACTGTACTGCCTGATTTACAAATAGCTCTTTTCATTTCATCTAAAGTGAATGGATATTTGATTGGTTGGTCCTCCATATCCCTACTCCTTTCCAATGCTCCTAAATGTCGTCTCTCTGTTGTTTCTCTTCTTCTTCTTCCTTCTTCGGCCAAATATCCTGAACCATGTATTTGAACAAATGCTTTTACCATCATCTCTGATTCGTCCTTGTCTGTAACTGCTACTTCTGCAGATTCCAGAACAGGATATTCCCATTCCTTTCTATTACCCCCCCCCCCATTCTCTTAATCATACTCCACACATCTCCTATTGGAGTTGATCTTCCAATCCCATTTCAAAATCTTTTCCAATTTTCTCGCTTTGCTTGTCTTATTGTTCTCCTCACCAAAGCCTGGGCTCTCTTGTATGCAACAAAATGATTAGGATTACACGTCAGACGCAAGCTCGGCGCTGAGCACACTGTTTATATACACAGGCTTTACGAATATGAAATGAAATTCCCAGGAAAATAACACATGTAAAAGGCACACTGTGCGTGATGGCCTTTGCTACATTAGAAAAGGAAGCTTTATTATGTTGCCGCCTCTCAGTGCAGTCACCTAGTGGCTACTGTCAACTTACATAATACATCAAAACAAGTTTGTCCGCTATGGATAGATAGTGTTTTTTGAAGTGAACACAGCATCACTACCTGATTGTTATGTAAAGAAGGAGTCACCTGTTAAACAATATTCATTATCAAAAATACTATTAGTAGAGATTGTTTGGGAAACACACTTTAGATAACAACATAATCATGTTTTAATACATTATATCATATAATATCATATCCTTTCATATTATATTATATTATATTGTATTACATTATATTATTACAGTATTATTTGTTGAAGAGAGCGGTGTCTGAAGTCACTAGAATACAGGCAGTGTTAAATAATATAGCATAATAAAAGTATATATAGTAAAAATAAATATATGATTTATTTAAACTTTTCAACATTATTATTATTATTATTATTATTGTTATTGTTATTGTTATTGTTATTGTTATTATTATTATTATTATTATTATTATTATATTATTATAATAATAATCATTATTATTATTAGCTAAAATTAGACGAATGACCCTTACACGCTGACTCCCAATGATAATGTAACAACATTATAATTCCAGATTTTTTTTCTGTCCCTCTCCCTCAGTGGTGTTGACAGCGAGGGTTCCTAGGAGGTGGACCCCACAAAAAGACGACGGCTCGCTTCCTCACATGCCCCCAAGTCCAAGTGTGTCACTGCGCAACCATTGGCAGCTCACGCCTGCCCGCATTGTCCGCACAAGAATGGCTGTTTATTTGCCTTTCTGGAGAGAAAATAGTCCCTCCTTTTATTTTCAGACGTGGAGAAAGTAAACAAGCAGTTCCTTCAATAGCGCTGCCACACCCTCCTAGCACAATCCACAGCCCTTAGAAGTGTTTTTTTTTACACCGAGGGGTGCTGGTCGGGTGACTTATTTGTTTCAGATATTTTCCCATGGTGAACCGGACGAGCACAAAGGCTTTCGCGGTGTCCCGGGGAGACCGCAGGGTAGGCGTGCGCGAGGGCTCCACGCTCGTCCCCTTTGGAAAATGAAATTTATGACACCCCGTAAAAAAAAAAAAAAAAAAATAGTCCATTCACGGTCATATACCCCTATATTTAAACCCCTGTGTGGACCGGTGTTGGCGTGCAAGGACCGTAGACCGCCCCCCGCCGGGTACAGCTGAAAACAGTCGTCCGACTGCAGGGATGAACCAAGATGAACTCTTAGGTGACCGTAGTCACTGACCTCCCATTCCCTCTGAGTCAGGGAAACACAAACTCACACGCCCGCCCGCGCACTCACACACACACACACACACACAGACATCCAAAAGGCCTTTGTTGTGCTCACTCGGTGACGCAGGGACAAAGGTTGTGTGTATGTGGGGGGTGGCGGCAATCGGAAACGGCTCCTTCTCCTCTGCCCTTTCCAAGTCTCAGAGAAGAGACACAGAAGAGGTGAATCCATCCCACGAGTTCACCCGTTATCGCCGTGCGTTTTTTCGCACCGTTGCTTTGCGCCCCGTCGCATGGAAATAACAGGCAGTGTTGTGATGCCTTGCGACTGGGGTGTTTTGACTCTTGGTTGCACTGGTCTGCAAAACGAAGGCTGCGGCGGCTGTTATGTAAGAGGTTCTGTTCCATTCCGTTGGAAACACTTTTGGGCGCTCTCCCCATTGTGTTGCGTTAGCCACCCCGGAGACCGGCGGCTGGCACCCAGGGCTCCGGCGGCGCCCCCCTCCAGGTCCCTGCGGTCGGCGCCTCAGTGCATAACAGCCACTTAGGCCGGCATTTTCCCAGGCCGAGACAACGCACCACGGTGGCAGCAGTGAGCCGCAGAGAGTGCCTGATTAAAGGCTAGGGGACAATGGAAGAGAGCGGGAGACGGGCCCCGTGGTGGCATTTTCCGTCCCGGCCACTGTCTCCCAGGGAGGGGAGCGGTGGGGAGGGAAGAGCGGGGGGGGGGGTGCAAGTATGTGCCGTGAAACGTTTGAATTATCCCAGAATCTCTGGAATTTAGACGAAGGCACCGCGGAGAGGACCCTCGACCGGGGATCAAAGACATCGCAGTGCAGTGCGGTGGAACCAGCGGTGGTGGAGTGGAGTGGAGCTGAGTACATAGGGGAGCGAGCGTGTGTGTGTGTGTGTGTGTGTGTGTGTGTGTGCGCGTGCGTGCGCGTGCGTGCGTGTGCGTGCGTGTGTGTGTGTGTCAAAGGACTCGCATGTAAAAGATGAAGACATTGTTTTAGTTGGACTCATATTTTCCTTTATGGGCTGCATTTCTAAAGATGTTTTGTGAAAGAGACGTGTTTGACTTCTGAAGAGGCAACGATTGCTGGGCAATGAAACACAGGCGTATGTGGTGTGTGTGTGTGTGCGTGTGTGAGCGTGTGTGTGTGTGTGTGTGTGTGTGTGTGTGCTTGCGTGTGTGTGTGTGTGTGTGTGTGTGTGCGTGCGAGTGTCGCCGTCTCTTCATCCCTCGTGGGATCAGATAATGCAATCATAGCCAATCATTGGATGTCTAATGCGATGGGCGCCCCTCTTTAGTTTTCGGAGACGGCGCTCTCCTCTGCGGTGGCTGTGGAGGAGGAAGAGAACAGAGGGAAGAGAGAAGAGAGAAGAGAAGGGGAAACTCTCCCCTACCCTCTCTCTCTCTCTCTCTCTCTCTCTCTCTCTCTCTCTCTCTCTCTCTCTCCCTCTCTCTCTCTTTCTCGCTCTCCCTCACTCTCACTCTGTAATTACCACTTAATCGTCTTCTGTTATCTGGAGACGTCTGTCTCTCTCCTGGCCTCCTTCTCCCCTTCGCCAGGGGGAGGAGGAGGAGGAAATGTATCACAGCCTGAAATAAATATGTCAGCCTTTTTATCATGGTATATTTAGCACCAAAGGAAAGTGGTAAGCGGAGCCGCAAACTTCCGGCGGCTGCGGGGGCCCCAGAGCAGGCTGAGCGCCACAGCCAGAGGCAAGGAGCAAGGTCGGCTGTGAGACTGTGTGAGGTTATGAGGTTTGGTGAGCGACCTCAGGCATCTCCAGCAGGACAACTCTGTAGGCATCACTCTGTCCATCGCAAAATGTCTCCAGAAGTTGTTCGAACGCACATCTGCATCGATGCATTATCGCCGTAGCGTTTCTGTATGTGTTTTAGGTGTGATGGACAAAAGAGACAGTGTTGTAATGCGCTCAAGACGTGGCAGGCGAGACCAAATTGGAAGCATCACAACACTCACCACAGAGCAGACTGAACGGCTCTGAACAAGCAGACGTGGAGACTCTCTCTTTAATAGATAGATAGTGATGAAGGAATAATAATAAAGGAATAATTTAAAAACAATCTGGGAATACGCAATAAACCTAATAAATGAGAAAAATCTTGAAAACTATTTGGCAAAATACAATAAACCTAAAAAATGAAAGAAAATGGAGAAATTGTCATGATGCAATGAACCTAAAAATTAACTAAAACGTTTGAAAAATGTGGCAAAAAAAATGTACAATAATTAAAATATACAAACAATATACAATAAATCGAAAAGTTACCGATAATTGCTAAACCTCTGTATCAACAATTAAAAACTGCTACTGGCATACCTTAAACATGGAGCACCGTAAGCATGGAGGTCTAGTTTTCCAACACCTACACCTTTCATTTCATTACTTAATTTCACTCCTTCCATCCTTCACTCTTCCTGCACACTCGGCGTAATCCTCCTTTCCGGGAACGCTAAAAATGACCCTGAAGACAGCTTGGCGGAAGAATTTTCTTTGTTTTTAATCCCTCATTTTTTTAGGGGGCTTACACCTCCACTCTGGAGCTGCTGTCGGCACGAGGTGTCGGCCGCATGCCGAGCCGATAAGGCGGGAAAAAGCGGAGGTGTGAAGTGGAAGGGGGGGAGTCGGGCGAGGGCAAAACCAGAGCGACGCAGCGCGGCGGCTTGACAGGTTTCTACGGTGGCCCTGAAGAGCGAATAGCAACGACAAATTGTAAAACACAGCAAAAACCCACAAAACACAAGAGCAAATAACAAAACGCAATGACAAAATGCAGATGAATATTAAGGAGAGAAACCACAACTACAATTCAGAAAACACGGCCACAAATCGGAAAACACAGAGACATGAACTCCGACAAGGAAAAGGTGCGTGCCTATCGACAAGGCTTGTCACTGATTGGGCGCACTCTACTTCTCTTGACAGGTGTCATGCCAAGCTACTGATCCTTGATAGAGGGTATGACCATGGCCTCTGGAGCGCGCATTACTCCGCTTTAAGTTAACAGTATCGATCGTGTATTTAAATGAACAAATTCCTTAGAAAAGGTTGAATTACAGCATGTTTGGATCTAGTTTCT